>NC_082716.1:112783578-113083578 GCF_030144855.1 Hypanus sabinus | reverse complement strand
CATAGATCAGGCTAGACTATCTGAGAATGGCAAGATGAAGATGTTCTAGCAGCTAAAGAGATGTCATTTGAATCTGAAAATCAGGATGAAATTAGAAGCTGGAGCCAGAGACTTTGGCCAAAAGACAGTGCTTACAAAATGGGTGTGCACTCTGAAAGAAACCCCGACAGGAATTATACCAAAAGCATGTCTAATGGCTGTTCAGTTTTGAGGAACTGAACATAAAAGAACTCCAAAAAGACTCACCAATATGTGCATCAGAGTCTCTCTGACTACTTCTCTCAGTGATACGTCAAAAGCATTGGCAACCCCATTCCATGGACATAAAATCCACATTCTTACAGGGAGTGGAGTTGGCATGTGACACTTACATTAAACCCTCCCCCCCCAAAGCCAGAATTGAAGGACCACTGTGAAAACGCAAAAAGTGTGTGTATGGTCTAGCAGATACATCAGTTTACTGGCATAAAATGGTCAAGGAAATAATGTTGAAAACAGGTGGAAAGGTGTCATGTGGATCCAGTTGTTTTTACTGGTAAGATTCAGGATATCATTAGATTGGAGTATTTGCCTGTCAGGTAGATCACTTCATATCAGGTAGCTCACAAAACTTTGCCACAACAGTTATCTCTCAGCCAAAGTCAACCTTTCAGGTTGGACAGGTAGAACATGACAGATTCTCTGTAGGGATAGACATCCTTGCTGTTGACAGAACATACAACTATACCAAAAAAGTTATATCAGGGATCTTCAGACAATGCCACATAATGGGGTGCAGGCCATAGTGAAGCTAAAGCTGAGCAACGTCGGTCAAAGGTAGGTCAGATTCAACTGGTGCCAAGGCACCCTGTCATCATGTTTGATGCCTGCAACTTGGCAGACAGTCAAAAAAAGCCATAATACAAACTTTACATGAGGCAAATAAGATAGTGAGCAGGATTCAATCTGAAAAAAGTAGTCTTTAAGTTTCAACAGCTGGAAAAGATAGCTCAGAGGCTTGTTGTCTTCAGTGATGCCTCACTTGGAAATCTTCCTGATAGAGGTACTCAAAGGGGGCATTTTATTTTACTGATGGGAGACGAGGGAAGATTTTCACCTCTCTACTGGCAATCAAAAAGGATGCAAAGAGTTGTACAGAGTACAATGGCAGGAGAAAACTTTGCATTGTCTGAAGGTAGTGACAATGCTGTTTTTCTGACCACACCTTGAGCTTTTCCCAAGGTGACATAAAGAAGAACAGTCTATAAATAACTTGCATCGCAGACATCTACTCTTTGGTTGATGCCATCAAATCCACCAAGTCAGTTGCAGAGCAGAGGCTTTGTCTAGAGACGAGCAACATCAAAGAACTTGTCCAAGCCCAGAAAACTCACCACACGCTATGGTCACTACAAAGGAACAACTAGCTGATTGTCTCACAGGAAGGGAGCACCAGCTCTTGTGCTGTTAAAGGCACTTAGTGAAGGCACTTGGTACCTTAAGAATTGTATTAAACATCAAGGGTTAGAACTAATTGTCATATCCGAATGGACATATGAATTTTCTTAATTTTTTAAATTTATTGTTTTAATATATACATGAAATGGGAGATTATTGAATTCAGTTCATTCAAACTAAGTAACGTTTTAGTAGGCATGCACACTTTCCCTGTTATATCCGAGTGCACTGGAGGAAAAGGGGGATTTCTGGGATGATAAAGTGGCGGCCCTCATGCATTGAACTGAGAGGTGTTTAAAGTAAATTTGTTTAAACAAAAGTAAAATGAGACTGTTGTTTGAGCATTAACACACATAAACAAATCTTTCTTGAGGAGAACAACAGGCTCTGTCAGTAACGTGACTTTTTATAGGGCAGGGCACCTGAACAACCCACACCTCCAATCTCATCTTATTGATTGGAGTACCTGACTCCAAATAGCTTTTGTAGAAGGCATTACCCCAGAGGTTCCCATACTCTTTTGAACCTAGACCGTCTTTAAATGGTGGACTCAGTATTGACGAGAAGTACAATTGTTTGTATGTTATTTGTTTAGACAGATTGTGTTTGCCTATTATGTGACTTAGATGAAGATCAGACGACATTTTTAGTAATTAATGCAGAAAAGTAGGTAATTGCAAAGGGTTCACAAACTTTCTTGAAAGAGAATGTGTGCGTGTGTGTGTGTGTGTGTGTGAGAGAGAGAGAGAGAGAGAGAGAGAGAGAGAGAGAGAGAGAGAGAGAGAGAGAGAGAGAGAGAGAGAGAGAGAGAGAGAGAGAGAGAGAGAGTGAGAGAGAGAGCACGAGAGAGAGACTGACTGAGACTCCACTTGCCTAAGAACAACGTAAACTGCCTTAGTGACTATTGCCCGGTAGCCCTCAGATCTAAAGTGATGAAATGCTTTGAGAGGCTGGTCACGACTAGACTGACCTTCTGCCTCAGCAATTTGCCTATTGCCACAATAAGTCAGTGGCAGATACAATCTCAAAGGCTCTTCTCACAGCTTTAGACCACCTGGACAACACAAACACCCATGTCAGGATGCTGTTCATCAACTATAGCTCAGCATTTAATACCATTCCCACAATCCTAATTGAGAGGTTACAGAACCTGGGCCTTTGTACTTCCCACTGCAATTGAATCCTCAACTTCCTAACTGGAAGATCACAATCTGTGCAGATTGGTGATAACATTTCCTCCTTGCTGACGATTAACACTGGTGTACCTCAGGGGTGTGTGCTTAGCCCACTGCTCTATTCTCTCTATACCCATCACTGTGTGGCTAGACATAGCTCAAATACCATCTATAAATCTGCTGATGACACAACTATTGTTGGTAGAATCTCAGATGGTGACGAGAGGGCGTACAGGAGTGAGATATGCCAACTTGTGGAATGGTGCCGCAGCAACAACCTGGCAATCAATGTCATTAAGACGAAAGAGCTGATTGTGGACTTCAGGAAGAGTAAGACAAAAGAAAACACACCAATCCTCATAGAGTGATCAGTAGTGAGCAGTTTCAAGTTCCTGGGTGCCAAGATCTTTGAGGACCTAACCCGGTCCCAACATACCAATGCAGTCTTAAAGGCGACAAGAGACCAATGGAACTTCGTTAGGAGTTTGAAGACATTTGGTATGTCAACAAATACACTCAAAAACTTCTACAGATGTACCATGGAGAGCATTCTGACAGGCTGCATCACTGTCTGGTATGGTGGAGGGAGGGGGCTATTGCACAGAACTGAAAGAAGCTGCAGAGGGTTTGTAAATCTAGTCAGTTTCATCTTGGGTACTAGCCTACAGAGTACCCAGGACATCTTCAAGGAGCAGTGTCTCAGAACAGCAGCGTCTATTATTAAGGACCTCCAGCACCCAGGGCATGCCCTTTTCTCACTGTTACCATCAGGTAGGAGATACAGAAGCCTGAAGACACACACACTCAGCGATTCAGGAACAGCTTCTTCCCCTCTGCCATCGATTCCTGAATGGACATTGAACCTGTGAACACTACCTCACTTTTAAAAATTTTTTTTTGCACGATTTTTAATCTATTCAAAATATGTATACTGTAATTGATTTATTTATTATTATTTTATGTTTTTCTTCCTCTTCTTCTGTATTATGTATTGCATTGAACTGTTGCTGCTAAGTTAACAAATTTCACGACATATGCCAGTGATAACAAACCTGATTCTGATTCTAAAACACATGCCAACATTGGATTTGCCTTCATTACCACAGACTCAACCTGTAGATTAACCTTCTGGGAGTCTTGCGAGGACTCCTAAGTCCCTCTGCACCTCTGATGTTTGAACTTTTTCCCTATTTAGATTATAGTCCACACTATTGTTCCTTTTACCAAAAGGCATTCTGTACATTTCCCCACACTGTATTCCATCTGCCACTTTTTGCCCATTATTCCAATTTGTCTAAGTCCTGCTGCAATCACATTGCTTTTTCAGCACTACCTACCCCTCCACCTATCTTCACATCATCTACAAACTTTGCCACAAAGCCGCGATGATCCAAATCACTGACAAAGAATGTGAAAAGTAGCGGTTCCAATACTGACCCTGACCACTATCACCAGCAGCCAACCAGAAAATGCCCCTTTTATTCCCACACTACCTCACTTTTTAAATATATATTATTTCTGTTTTTGCACAATTTTAATCTATTCAATATACATATACTGTAATTGATTGATTTATTTATTATTTTATTTTGTTCTTCTGTATTATGTATTGCAATGTACTGTTGCCAAATAACAACACTTCACGCCAGTGATATTAAAGCGGATATTGATTCATCCAGTGTACATTGCCATGCTCTTTTGATTGACTGTACATGAACAAAATAAGCACAGACACACAGTACAGATAATGGGCTATCTCCATACAATGCTATTAATGATTGCATCCATCAAATCTTCATTTTCATTATAACATTCAAGATGCCTGTAGATACCTTCACTCTTCATAGCTCCTAACCTGAAGAAGAGAAATCCTTTTATTTTCACCCCCTGCCATTTCTGATATATCCAAGTCTGAATACTTGAAACCGCAGTGAGCAAAACAGTTCTGAATTGTCTTACTGCTTATTTCTTAGAAACCATCAGTGACAAAAATCACTGCTTTTTGAACACAAACTCATGCAACTGACTCTGTTTAAAAACTATTATTTAAATTGCTATTTAAAAAAATGTTCGTTCTGAGTACAGTGTAGTGTCTAACAGCCACAAAAGTGCATATGATTCACGCTAGCCAGACAGGATGGTTTGAGTACCTCAGAAGCTGCTGATTTCCTGGGATGTTCATGCACAACAGTCTCTCAGAGTTTACAGGAATGGTGCGAAAACACTTTGTTAATGAGAGAGCTCAGAGAATGGCCAGACTGGTTCAAGCTAACAGGGAGGCGACAGTAACTCAAATAAGACCATAAAATCATAAGACAAAGGAGCAGAAATAGGCCATTTGGCCCATCAAGTCTGCTCATCCATTTCATCATGGCTGATCCATTTCCCTTTCAGCCCCAATCTCCTGCCTTCTCCCCACATCTCTTCAAGCCCTGTTGATCAAGAATCTAACTGCCTTAAAAATACCCAATGACTTGGTCTCCGTGACTGCCCATGGCATCATAAAGGACCAGGCATTACAACAGTGATGTGCACAAAAGCAACTCTGACCATACAACACATCGAACGCTGAAGATCACACCAGGTTCCACTCCTGGCCACTGAGTGCTTACGGTGAATAAAGCTGATCTGTGATGAAGAACAAACAATGCTGGAAACTCAGCTGTTGAGCAACATCAGTGGAAAGAAGCAGTCTTGGACTTGAAACCAACTCTTATTTCTCTTTCCACAGATACTGACTGTCCTGCTGAGGATTTCTAGAATTTTCTGTTTTCATTTCAGATTTCCAGCATCCACAGTTTTTGAACTTTATACTTTGTTGCTTGACAACCAGATGAGTTCCAACCAACCTCCCACCCCCAGCTCCCGAGATCAAGGGCAGAAAGGGTAATCATAACCATACAGACAGAAGTCAGCTCACTCAGCACAGATTGTGCAGCCACTGTGAATAAAGCTTTGGTGCTCATACAATTCCGGTCACAAACTCACCCCCTCTTGTATAAACCCAGCTCAACAGTTAAGTTCTTCACTCGTAGCTTCAACTTCCGCTCTGAGGCCTTTACCTCTTCAAGCTAAGGGCAGAAACAGAAAGAAAACGAACATTAATTCTACAATGTCAACAAAGGTGCTACTGTTCTTTTTAAACATTTTTATAATCACAAGATCCTGCCAGACATTAAGAACCTGAAGTACTGCAGGCCTACCCCCATCAGTGAGTTGCTCTTTGGCAGAGAAGCTTCAGGAACTGGACTTGGTGTGGAATGTGCTGTGTCAGAGAGGAGTCGGTATATGAAGGAGATGTGAGGAGGAGTGACTGACTTAGTCACTTTCCTTGTGATCGCAAGACCCTTTTTGACATTGTTAACGTGGAATTCACTGATCTATTGGCGGACAGCAGGGGTGGATGGCAAGGGAGCAGCGTAGCCTCGGTCACAGCAAGAACTATGCTTCTAGCCGTGGTCACCTGTTTACAAGCGCCAGGAGAGAGGAATTGCAGCCAGTGTGCTTGACTAGGGGCAGAGTGGCGTGGCGTCCAAGCTGGAGTTGGTGCTGCCCCTCCACCCCCATCCCAGTACTCACTCGGCAGAAGACAACTATATTGTGGTCAACTGCAGATTTCTGCTGGATTCATGGACTCATGGTCTGGACTACTTGTTTTTGCGTGGTTGCATTTTACTGGTATGCTACATGTGCTTGCTATCTTATGTGTGCATTGTGTGTTGGTACTGTGTTCTGCATCTTGACCCTGGAGTTACACTGTCTTGTATTCATAAGTTTTCATGTATGGTTGAATGACAATTAAACTTGAATTGAATTGAATTTTGTGCTGAGAACCTGGGCTCTTTGAGCAGAGTAGATTTGACAGCGGTGTTCAAAATCATGGCCAGTTTGGAATAAATAAGACAACTGTTTCCAGTGGCAGAAGGGATAGAGACCAGAGGACATGGGTTTAAGAGGATGGGCAAAAGAAAACGTCATTACATTGATATATTTTAAAAGTCTGTCGCGATTTTCTTCAGATTTCTAGCCTCCAAACTATTTCCGTTGGCATGATCCTAATTGTGATCCAGAATGAACTGTATCAAACAGATCAGATAAATAAAGTAGGAGACATGAGACCACAGTGGCTGGAATACTGGATTGATGGCAGCCTCATATTCTGTCTGGTTAGACTCCATCCCGACAGCAAGAATATCAATTTCTCTAACCTTGTAATTCCTCCCCCCTCCTCTCTTTTCCTACTCCCCATTCTGTCTCCCCTCTTGCCATTCACCTTTCTCCAATTGTATGTGGCCTATCAGCGGTGTCAACGGAGCTTTACCAGGAGATTTCTCACAGGTTGGCAGCAGTTTTTTAAAAAGGGAGCTTTGAGAGTGTTTGTCCATTGTATGTGGCCTATCAGCAGCATCAAACGAAATAAAAGTACAGAAGGGATAAGCAGAGCGGCCATTGTATGGGAGTAGGCCAGTGGCGAGAGTAGAAGTGACAGGCTTCGGCTCAGAAGAGGTGTCGGCTCTGTGTAAAGCGTCTGTTAAGGTTTCCTTTCTGTGTTTTTTTCCCCTCTCTTACTATACCATTTAAATGGCTCTGGTGTGCTCTTTGTGCCAGATGTTGGAGAACTGGGTGACCCAGAATCTCCTGGGGAACTACATCTGCGTGAAGTGCACCCAGCCACAGCTCTTTGAAGACTGTGTTAGGGATCCAGAGCAGCAACTGGATGACCATCAGCTTGTATGGGAGAGTGAGGAGATGGCTGATCCTGTCAGGAGAAATGGAAATAGGCAGTTAGAGCAGAGCACCCCATGGCCATTCTCCTCAAAAACAAGTAAACAGCTTTGGATACTTTTGTTGGGGGATGTCTTCCCAGGAGAATGCCACGGTAACCGAGCATGGGTCCGTGGTGCCAAAGGGAAAGAAAGAGAAGAAGGGTGTGGTAGTGATAAGGGACTCAGTAGTGAGGGGAACAGGCCCAAGAGATGTCTCAAATTGTGTCCAAAACATTTTGGAGAAGGAGGGAGACCAGCCAGATTTGTTAGTACATATTGGTACCAATGACATAGGAAGGAAAAGCAAAGAGGTCCTGAAAGGAGAATTTAGAGAGCTAGGTAGAAAGATGAGGAGCAGGACCTCCCGGGTAGTAATTTCAGTATTGCTACCCATGCCACACGCCAGTGAGGGTAGAAACAGGATGATTTGGCAAATAATTGTGTGTCTGAGAAGTTGGTGTGGGAGGCAGGGCTTCAGGTTCTTGGATCATTGGGATCTCTTCTGGGGAAGGTATGACTTGTTCAAAAGTGACAGGTTGCACCTGAAACGAAGGGGAACCAATATTGTCGTGGGCAGGTTTGTTAAGAGCTGTTGGGGAGGGTTTAAACTAAATTGGCAGGGGGGTGGGAACAGGAGTGAAGGGACAATACCTGTGGAGGAGGGGGAACTGCGCAGGCGCGAGTGACGTCAGCGTCGAGCGCGCACTTTAAAAGGCAGGACTTCTTTTCAGAGCGGGCAGCGGAGTCCGTGGAAGCAGAGTCCTGGGCTTTGGCTAAGTGGGCTTCGGTAAGCTTGTGTGATTGCTCGCTGAGGGGAAGAAGGTAAGGTCGCTAGGTGCTTTTTAGACATTCTATTAATCCAGTTCAGGTATGGGGGAGACAGTCAGAGCAGTGGTGTGCTCCATATGCAGTATGTGGGAGGTCAGGGTCAACACAGTTGTTCCTGATGACCACACCTGCAAAAGGTGCGTCCAGCTGCAGCTCCTATCAGACCGAGTTAGGGAGTTGGAGCAGGAGCTGGATGAACTACGGATCATTCGGGAGGTGGAGGCAGAGATAGATAGGAGTTATCAGGAGGTAGTCACACCAAAAAACCAAGAAGTAGGCAGATGGGTGACGGTCCAGAGAGGCAGGGGGAGCAGGCAGAGAGAGCAGAGCACCCCTGCGGCCATTCCCATTAACAATAAGTATACCGTACTGGATACTGTTGATGGGGATGACCTACCAGGAATGAGTTGTAGTGGTCCTGCCTCTGGCACAGAGGTTGAACCCTCAACTAGAAAGGGGAGGAGGGAAGAGAAGAGAGCGATAGTTTTAGGGGACTCTATAGTTAGGGGGGCAGATAGGAGATTTTGTGGGGCAGATCGGGAGTCTCAGATGGTATGTTGCCTCCCTGGTGCCAGGGTCTGGGACATCTCAGATCGGGTGCAGGCTATTCTTGAGAGTGAGGGCATGAACCCAGATGTAGTGGTCCATGTAGGGACCAATGATGTAGGTAAGGTGAGTGAGGGGGTCCTGCTTAGAGAGTTCAGGGAGTTAGGAGTGAAGCTGAAAGGCAGGACCTCAAGGGTGACAATCTCGGGATTGCTACCTGTGCCACGTGCGAGTGAGGCGAAGAATAGAATGATTATGCACATTAATACGAGGCTGAGAGCATGGTGCAGGAAGGAAGGGTTCAGGTTTTTGGATAATTGGTCTTTGTTCCAGGGACATTGGGATCTGTTTCGAAGGGATGGTCTACATCTGAACCGGAGGGGTACTAACATTCTCGCAGGAGTGTTTGCCAGTGCTGCTCGGGGGGGTTTAAACTAGATGTGCAGGGGGCAGGGATCCAGATCCAGAGGGTTGGTCAGAAGGTGCATGGGGTTAAATGTGTACAAGGTTTGGGTGATCTTGAGAAGGTCATCAAAATTCAGGGTGCAATTTGCCCGATGGAAGTTCAAGGAGCTGGGTTAGGTATAGTAGACAGTGTTTTAAGCAAAGAGAGGAGGAATGGGCTAAGAATTCTATACTTGAATGCACGTAGTGTCAGAAATAAGACAGATGAGCTTGAAGCTCAGATGAAAATGGGGAACTACGATATTGTTGGGATAACGGAGACATGGCTGCAAGGGGATCAGGCCTGGGAATTGAGTGTACCAGGGTATACGTGCTATCATAGAGACAGAAATATGGGAAGAGGGGGTGGGGTGGCCCTGTTGGTGAGGAATGAGATTCAGTCCTTAGCAAGAGGTGACTTGGGAACAGGGGAAGTAGAGTCTGTGTGGATTGAGCTGAGGAACAGTAAGGGTAAAAAGACCCTAATGGGTGTTGTGTACAGGTCCCCAAACAGTAGCGTGGATATTGGGTACAAGTTGATTAGGGAGTTAACATTGGCATGTGCTAAAGGTAATGCAGTCGTTATGGGAGATTTCAACATGCAGGTGGACTGGGAGAATCAGGTAGGTGCTGGACCCCAGGATAGGGAGTTTGTGGAGTGTCTAAGGGATGTATTTTTGGAACAGCTTGTGCTTGAGCCAACCAGGAACGAGGCTATTTTGGACTTGGTGATGTGTAATGAACAGGAATTGATAAGTGATCTTGAAGTAAAGGAGCCATTAGGAAGTAGTGATCATAACATGATAAGTTTTTATCTACAATTTGAGAGGGATAGGGGCAGATCAGAGGTGTCAGTGTTGCAATTAAATAAAGGAGACTACGGAGCCATGAGGGATGAGCTGGCCAAAGTTAAATGGGCGGATGCCCTGTCAGGAAAGACAGTGGATCAGCAGTGGCAGATATTCTTGGGCATAATACAAAAGATGCAAATGCAGTTCATTCCAATGAGAAGGAAGGATTCAAAGAGGGGGAAGGGGCCACAGTGGTTGACAAAGGAAGTCAGAGATTGTATAGCATTAAAGAAAAAGAAGTATGACAGGGCTAAGATGAGTGGGAATACAGATGATTGGGAAAGTTTTAAGGAACAGCAGATCTTAACTAAAAAAGCAATACGGAGAGAAAAAATCAGGTATGAGCTCAGTCTAGCCAGGAATATAAAAGGGGATAGCAAAAGCTTTTTTAGCTATGTGAAGAGAAAGAAGATAGTTAAGAACAATGTTGGCCCCTTGAAGAATGAATTGGGAGAAATTGTTATGGGAAACAGGGAAATGGCAACAGAATTTAATGAATACTTTAGATCTGTCTTCACCAGGGAGGACACAAGCAATCTCCCAGATGTATGGATGGGCCAGGGTCATAAGATATCAGAGGAATTGAGACAGATTGACATTAGGAAAGAAACTGTGATGAGTAGACTGGTAGGACTGAAGGCTAATAAATCCCCGGGTCCAGATGGTCTGCATCCGAGGGTTCTAAAAGAGGTGGCTCAGGAAATTGTGGATGCATTGGTAATCATTTTCCAATGTTCCTTAGATTCAGGATCAGTTCCTGAAGATTGGAGAGTGGCTAATGTTGTCCCACTTTTCAAGAAGGGAGGGAAGGAGAAAATGGAGAACTATCGCCCTGTTAGCCTAACGTCAGTCGTGGGGAAGATGCTTGAGTCCATTATTAAGGACGAAATAGTGGCATATCTAGATGGCAGAAATAGGATTAGGCTGAGCCAGCATGGATTTACCAAGGGCAAAACATGCTTGACTAATCTGTTGGAGTTTTTTGAGGGTGTAACAAGGATGTTAGATGAGGGTAAGCCAGTGGATGTTGTGTACCTAGATTTTCAGAAGGCATTCGATAAGGTGCCACATAGGAGATTGGTGAGTAAAATCAGAGCTCATGGCATTGGGGGCAGGGTTTCAACATGGATAGAAAACTGGTTGGCAGATAGAAAGCAAAGGGTAGCAGTGAATGGGTGTTTCTCAGACTGGCTGGAGGTGACTAGTGGGGTACCACAGGGCTCTGTATTGGGACCACAGCTCTTTACGATTTATGTCAATGATTTAGATGAGGGCATTGAAAACTATATCAGCAAGTTTGCTGACGATACTAAACTGGGTGGCAGTGTGACATGCGAAGAGGACGTTAGGAGAATACAGGGAGACTTGGATAGGCTGAGTGAGTGGGCAGATACTTGGCAGATGTCATTCAACGTGAATAAATGTGAAGTTATCCACTTTGGAAGCAGGAACAAGAGGGCAGAGTATTGTCTGAACGGTGTCGAGTTAGGTAAGGGAGAAATGCAAAGAGATCTAGGAGTCCTAGTTCACCAGTCAATGAAGGTGAATGAGCAAGTGCAACAGGCAGTGAAGAGGGCAAATGGAATGTTAGCCTTTGTTACAAGGGGAATTGAATACAAGAGCAAGGATGTTCTTTTGCATTTGTACAGGGCCCTGGTGAGACCACACCTGGAATATTGTGTACAGTTTTGGTCTCCAGGTTTAAGGAAGGACATTCTGGCAGTTGAGGAAGTGCAGCGTAGATTCACTAGGTTGATTCCTGGGATGGCAGGGCTGTCTTACGCAGAGAGATTGGAGAGATTGGGCTTGTACACGCTGGAATTGAGGAGATTGAGAGGGGATCTGATTGAAACGTTTAAGATAATTAAAGGATTTGATAGGATTGAGGCAGGAAATATGTTCCAGATGTTGGGAGAGTCCAGTACCAGAGGGCATGGATTGAGAATAAGAGGTCAGTTATTAAAACAGAGTTGAGGAAGAGCTTCTTCTCCCAGCGAGCTGTGCAGGTGTGGAATGCACTACCTCGGAAGACGGTGGAGGCCAATTTTCTGGATGCTTTCAAGAAGGAGCTGGATAGATATCTGATGGATAGGGGAATCAAGGGATATGGGGACAAGGCAGGGACTGGGTATTGATAGTGAATGATCAGCCATGATCTCAGAATGGCGGTGCAGACTCGAGGGGCCAAATGGTCTACTTCTGCATCTATTGTCTATTGTCTATTGACTCAGGAAAGGACAGATGATAAAAAAGTAGATCGTCTGCAGACAGATTGTCAGGGAGGACGGGCAGGTGATGGGACTTAGTTGCAGCCAACAGGCTGAGTATCAAATCATTAGGGATGCAGAATCAGAAAGGACAGCAAATACGGCACTCAAGGTGTTGTATCTAAATGCATGTACTATAAGAAATAAGGTGGATGATCTTGTTGCAATATTACAGATTGTCAGGTATGATGTTGTGGCCATCACTAAATCGTGGCTGAAGGATGGTTGTAGCTGGGAGCTGAATATCCAAGGTTACATGTTATATCAGAGGGATAGGAAGGTAGTGTGGCTCTGCTGGTAAGGAATGGCATCAAATCAGTAGAAAGATGTGACATGGAATCCTTGTGGGTTGAGTTGAGAAACTGCAAGGGTAAAAGGACGTTGATGGCAGTTATATACAGGCCTCCCAACAGTGGCTGGGATGTGGACCACAGATTACAACAGGAAATAGAAAAGGCATGTCAGAAGGGAAATGTTATGGTAGTCATGGGAGATTTTAACATGCAGGTCAATTGGGAAAATCAGGTTGGTAATGGATCTCAAGAGGGTGAGTTTGTTCAATGCCTAAGAGATAGCTTTTTAGAGCAGTTTGTCGTTGAGCCTACTAGGGGATCAGCTATACTGGATTGGGTGTTGTGTAATGAACCAGAGGTGACTAGGGAGCTTAAGGTACAAGAACCGTTAGGAACCAGTGATGACAATTTGATAGAGCGACAGTAAAGTCTGATATAGCAGATTGGGAAGTTTTTAAAAACCTACAGAGAGCAACTAAAAAAAATCACTAGAAGGGAAATGAAATATGAAAGCAAGCTGGCAAATAACATCTAAGTGGACAGTACAAGTTTTTTGAAGTATGTTAAAAATAAGAGAGAGTGGATATAGGACTGCTAGAAAATGAGACAGGAGAAATAATAACGGGGCCAAGGAGATGGCGGCTGAGTTAAATTAGTATTTTGTGTCAGTCTTCACTGTGGAAGACACTAACAGTAAGCCTGATGTTGTAGTGTGTGAAGGGAGAGAAGTAGATGCAGTCTCTGTTACAAGAGAGGAGGTGCTCAAAAAGTTGAAAGACCTAAAGTTAGATAAGACACCCAGACCAGAGGAACTGCACCCTAGGGTTCTGAAAGACGTTGCATTAGAAATGATCTTTCAAAACTCATTGGACTCTGGCAGCAGAAAGGAAATTATAGACCAGTTAGCCTGACCTCAGTGTTTAGGAAGATGGTCCAGTCAACTGTTAATGAGGTGATGGAGTACTTGGTGACACAAGACAAAATAGTGCAAAGTCAGCATGGTTTCCTTCAGGGAAAATCCTGCCTGAAGAACCTAATAGAAATCTTTGAGGAGATTACGAGTAGGATAGGGATGCAGTGGAAGTTGTGTATTTGGACTTGCAGAAGCCTTTGACAAGGTGCCACACGAGGCTGCTTACCAAGTTAAGAGCCCAAGGAATTACAGGAGATTTAATAACATGATTACAGCATTGGCTGATTGGTAGAAGGCAGAGAGTGGGAATAAAAGGATCCTTTTCTGGTTGGCTGCCAGTGACTAGTAGCGTTCCGCAGGGGTTGGTGTTGGGACCACTTCCTTTTATGCTGTATATAAATTATTTAGATGATGGAATAGATGGCTTTGTTGCCAAGTTTGCAGATGATACAAAGATCAGTGGAGGGGCAGGTAGTGTTGAGGAAAGAGGTCGGATGCAGAAGGACTTGGACAGATTAAAAGAATGGGCAAAAAAGTGGTAAATCAAACACAATGTTGGAAAATGCATGGTTATGTACTTTGGTAGTAGAAATAAATGTGTGGACTATTTTCTAAATGAGGAGAAAATACAGGAATCAGAGATGCAAAGGGACTTGGGAGTCCTTGTGCAGAACACCCTGAAGGTTAACTTGCAGGCTGAGTCGGTGGTGAGGAAGGCAAATGATAAGTTAACATTCATTTCAAGAAGTTTAGAATTCAAGAGCAAGGAGGTGATGCTGAGGCTTTATAAGAAACTGATGAGGCCTCACCTTGAGTATTGTGAACAATTTGGGCCCCTCATCTTAGAAAAGATGTGCTGGCATTGGAGAGGGTCCAGAAGTTCACAAGGATGATTCCAGGAATGAAAGGGTTATCATACGAGGAACATTTGATGGCTCTGGGTCTGTACAGAAGGATGGAGGAGGGGAATCTCATTGAAACCTTTCAAATGTTAAAAGGCTTAGACAGAGTAGGTCTGGAAAGGATGTTTCCCATGGTGAGGGTGTCTAGGACAAGAGGGTACAGCCTCAGGATAGAGGGACATCCATTCAAAACAGAGATGCAGAGAAATTTCTTTAGCCAAAGGGTGGTGAATATGTGGAATTTGTTGCCACATACAGGTGTGGAGGCCAGGTCATTAGGTGTATTTAAGGCAGAGATTGATAGGTTCTTGATTGGACATGGCACCAAAGGTTACGGAGAAAAAGCTGGGAACTGTGGTTGAGGAGGAGATAGAAAAAAGGATCAGTCGTGATGGAATGGGCCAGATGGCCTAATTCTGCTCCTATGTCTTATGATTCTCCACCTCATTCCCTTTCTTAATTGGTTCACTCTCTTCTCTGATCAGATTCCTTCTTGTTCAGCTCTTTGCCTCTTCCAACTATCACCTGCCAGCTTTATCCATCTCCCCCAGCTTTTCCCTTTACCTATCACCTCCAGCTTGTACACCTTTCCATTCCTCGTTCCCCACCTCTCACCACCTTCTTATTCTAGCTTCTTCCCTCTTCTTTACAATCCCGATGAAAGTTCTCGGCCTGAACGTTGACTGCATTTTCCTTTCCATTGATGTTGCCTGCCCAGCTGAGTTCCTCCAGCATTTTGTGATAACGAAGTAGTTTGCAAGTTCAAGATGGTGCCGAGCTGAGAACTCCGTTCCCAGGGAATTAATTTAAGGGAAAAACTGTAAATAGATCTTCTATCTTTTATTCCCAGAACAGTGAACAATGGTGAGTGGCATCACAAACATAATAGCTTTAGGGTTAGATAAAGTAGAGCAGGGGTTCCCAAACTGGGGTGCACAGACCCCTTGCTTAATGGTATTGGACCATGGGGTTAAAAAGGTTGGGAATCCCTAAAACAGTGGGAGAAAAGGCTTAAGAGAAACTTTCATGCAGCATATGGCCTTTCTATTTTTTGCAAGATGTGAGACTGTGAAAAAATCTGTTGACCAGGTAACAACCAAAGGGGAAAATTGAGGAGTGTTTAATGGCTCTGGGCTCGTACTCGCTGTAATGCAGAACAGTAGGGGAGGTGGTTTCATTGAAACCTATCAAATATTGAAAGGCCATGATAAAGTGGACATTGAGGATGTTTCCAATATTGGGACAATTTAGCACTAGAGGAATCAGCCTATGAATACAAGGATGTCCCTTTAGAAATGCGATGAGGAGGAATTTCTTTAGCTGGGGATGGTGAATTTGTGAAATTCCTTGCCACAGACACCTGTGGAGGCCAAATTATTGGGTGTACTTAAAGCAGACATTCTTGATTAGTCAGGGTGCCAAAGCTTACAAGGATAAGGCGGGAGAATGGGGTTGAGAGGGAAAATAAATCAGCCATGATGTAATGGCACAGCAGACTCAATGGGCCAAATAGACTCAGTTCTTCTTCTTTGTTTTTTGGTCTAAATAGGATACAGTGCAGAGGCCAAAAAGGGTGGATAGAGTAGGGAAGAGAGGGTCATTTCCTTTCCAGTGCAGTGGATTCCGGTTAACTGGGCCATCAGTTAACTGGAGCCGCTGCTTATTTGGAACAACTCCTAAAGAACAAAAACTAACCGAGAAAATAGCTGGGACTCCCTTTGCTTATTTGGGACATTATGCCGCTTAATTGGGGCAGGAGACTGTTTCTAACTAGCATCAAACAAGTGAAATCTGTGGTAGTTAGACACTACACCATGCTTAGAGCAAACACTTTTTAAATAGTGTTAGTTGTGTGTGCTTCTGCTTAAAAAAAAATCAGTGATTTTTGTCAATGATAGTTGGCGAGAAATAAGCAGTAAAACAATTCAGAACCGTTTTGCTCCCAACAGTTTCAAGCATTCTGGCTTGCAGATGCCAGAAACGGCTCCGAGTGAAAATGAAACAACTTCACTACTTCAATAAGTTAGAAGCTATGAAGAATTAAGATATCGACAATTATCTTGAATGTTACAATGTAAATGAAAATTTGGAGGATGCAATCACTGAAAATTGTAGGCTGATAGTCCATTATCTACACTAGGTGCCTGCGCCAATTTTGTTCATTTAGTCAATCAAAAGAACACAGCAGTGTACACTCAGCTCTCACCTGTGATTCCAAGGAGTTGTTTGCATGCAACAGCAGGCACACCCCCATACACTGCTTCAACAGGTGAGCTAAAGCAGGCAAGGGTAGCTGGCGGGCTTCATACCCTGGTGGGGTAGGGACATGCCTGCCCTAGCATGCGGTCAGCTCCAGCCATCAGGTGGGTGAGATCCAATGGCCAGGAAAGTGATTCTGCAGTGTTACATGGAGAGTGAAGGACATAACAAGGCACAGAAGTAGTCATGGTCATCCACAGCAACCAGTGAAGAACCTTGTGACGTTTACTCATACCACTGGACCTGGACTTCCAAGGTCGAGAGAGTGGAACTGCCCCAGTGTAACAGCTTTTCTACTTGCAAAACTTTCCCACACAGGTTTCCTGTCATCATCGGACACAATGGACAACCACAAGTAGTACTGGTGTTCTAGTTTGTTCTGTATTTCACTTAAATAATTTGTTACTCAGTTAAATGGTAGTTTATCTTTTTTATTCTTTAAATATTTCCATGAAACTTCAGCTAATTGAGGTAGCTGCTTAGTTGGGCCAAAATGTACTGGTGGTCCTGATGTGTCCCATTTAACCGCATATGATACTTAACTTTAAGTAAACAAAATTCACAGGTAGAAGACGCACTAGACAATTGTGATTATTTCACAGACTCAAGATGACAGTACGTAAACACTGCTGTATTTGCACAGTTATTCCATGACTCACCTCATCAAGGACCTGGTTGTACTCCTGGTTTCTCTTGCTTGCCGCTCTCTGGTTTTTTGTCCGCTCCTTCATCAACTCCTGTTCCAGGCCTTGGATGACTTTCTTCAGGATTTTAATGTCCTTGGCGACAGTTGCTGTGCTCGAAAGCTTCACCTGCTCCTGGAGCTGCAGTATCATCACCTCCAGCTCCTGCTTCTCCTGCAATAGCTTGTCAAACCTGAGGAGCACACAGAGAAAGAAAGACAGTTAATCCTACCCTGCTTGGATCCTTCCCAGTCAAGGACAGTGTGGGAGTCTAATAAAAGATTAAAGATCTTAGTTTAGTTGCTCAAATTTAATTGTCATTCATCCATGCAGTTCTGGTCACCCCACTATAGGAAGGACGTTGAGGATTTGGAGAGGGTGCAGAAGAGGTTTACCAAGATGCTGCCTAGTTTAGAGGCTTGGCAAACTTGGGTTTTCTCTGGAGCAGTGGAAGCTGAGGGGATATCTCATAGAAGTTCATAAGATTATGAGAGGCATAGATAGAGTGGACAGAGAGTATCTGTTTCCCAGAGTAGGAATGTGTAACATCAGACGGTATGCATTGAAGGAGAGATGGAGTAGTTTCAAGGGGGATGTGAGGGGTAAGTTTTTTACTCAGAGAGTGGTGGATGCCTGGAATGCGCTGCCTGGTACGATGGTAGAGGCAAATACATTAGAGGCTTTTAAGAGATGTTTAGATAGGCATATGGATGTGAGGAAGGTGGAGAGATATGGACCTTGTGTAGGTAGGAGGGATTAGAGTTGTTTTTTTGTTAATTTACTTTTTAGCTGGTTTGGCACAACATTGTGGGCCGAATTCGGGCCACAATGTACCCCTGAATACAGCCAAATGAAACAGCATTATTTCAGGACCAAGGTGCAACACACATTACCAACAGTCATACACAGCACAAAACACTTACAGGATATCAGTAAATTCATCATCATTATGTGCCATGTTGTATGACGTGGGCAATCATGGTCCCCATGACCATGATCATTCTTGGCAAAGTTTTCTACAGCAGTAGATTTCCATTTCTTCTTCTGGGCAGTGTCTTTACAAGATGGGTGACCCTAGTCATTATTAATACTCTTCAGAGATGTCTGCCTGGTGTCAGTGGTCGCATAACCAGGACTTGTGATATGCACCAGCTGCTCAAACGACCATCCACCACCTGCTCCCCTGGCTTCATGTGACCCTGATCGGTGGGGGGGGGGGGGGTAGGGGAGGGGGCTAAGCAGGTACTACACCTTGCTCAAGGGTGACCTGCAGGCTAGCGGAGAGAAGGAGCACCTACACCTCCTTTGGTAGGGACGCATCTCCATCCCGCCACTATATCAGTAAAATACAGTCACAAAAAATATTTAGTCCAAGACCCTGAGTCCATGAACGAATAAGAACAGTGTGAAAGCCACTGGTAGCTCTTTTGGAAAATGCATAATGTTTTACAGCACAGGAGGCCATTCATTCCTCCACCTCTACGCTTCCATAAAGAGAGAATGTTTGTCTTATACTAGAAATATCCCAACTGAGACGGTTGATGAAGAAATTCAATTGTGACAACTGACTGTTGTGCCATCTATTACATCCCACAGGGACAGACATGGACAGGGTCCTCCTCAGATGCCCATAAAGCTGCTCCGTTAATTACAGTGCAGACCCCATCCACTTAGATATGCTGTCAACACCAAGTGCGAAGTAGAACATCTGCCATTATGTGCAAAGATTTTTGACCTCAAAATAGCTTTTGAACCCAACAATCAAGAATATTATCATAATTGGCTGCCAACTGAAATTGGCATATTCCGTCTTCTCCACAATGGTATCAAGCTTTGATCTCTACCATAATCTCAGACAAAGTTGCATCATCGTCCTAACGTTTTCCCCATTCTTTCTCTACCTAACTGCAGTGCCTTACCCCCAGACTGCTTCCCACTGATGTGGTGGGGATCTACAAGAAAAATGGGAAACTGTTCCACCTATGTCACCCTTCCTTCCCCCCACCACCCCATTCTAAGTCCAAGGTCTTCCCAATATCAGTTACCGAGCTGCAGTTTGCAGATGACACTTACATACGTGCTTACTTGCTAGCCGAGCTCCAAGTTCACTGTCTACAGTTAATTGGGCAGGAAAGCAAAGGTCTTTTAACAACCTATAACCTCACCCGGTAAAGATGCGATTCCCTTCATTTGTGTGGGATACTCTGTCACTTAATTGGGACAGGAGACTGTTGATGAACAGTTTCTAACTAGTATTAGACATGTGAATTCTATTACACTACATAGCGCTTTGAGTGAACAGTTTTTAAACAGCATGGGTTGCGTGTGCTTCTGTTCAAAAAGCTGTGACTTATGTCACTGATGGTTGGCAAAAATTAAGCAGTAAGACAACATATCTAAGGCAAAATGCTGGGAAACATAGATCGGTTGCTCACCGTCTGGTATGGAGGGGCTAGTGCACAGGATCAGGAAAAAGGTTAAAGAGGGTTATAAACTTAGATAGCTCCAACATGGGCACTAGCCTCTCCATAGGACATCTTTGAAAGCTGATGCCTCAAAAAGGCAGCATCCATTATTAAGAATCCTCACCACCCAGGACATGCCCTATTTTCATTGCTACCAGAGAGGAAGTACAAAAGCCTGAAGACACACACTTAATGTTTTAGGAACATCATCTTCCCCTTCACCATCAGATTTCTGAATGGTCCATGAACACTAACTCACTATTTTGTTCTCTTTTAGCTCTATTTATTTATTTTTATATTTCTCATTGTAACTTACTATATAACTCTTTCTTGTGTATTGTGTACTGCCGAAAAACACCAAATTTCACAATATATGACAATAATAATAAACCAGATAATAGACATCATTCCTTATCTCAGAAGCCATGATAGAATCAAGGAAAATCAGAATCAGTTTTAATATCGTGAAATGTGTTGTTTTGTGGCAGCAGTACATTGCAATACACAATATTTAAAAATATATAAATTCTAATAAGAAATACTTATTTAAAAACTTTAGCGCAAAAAGAGAGCAAAAAAGTGAAAAGATAGTGAGGAAGGATACATGGATTCATTGTCTATTCAGAAATCTGATGGCAGAGGGGAAGAAGCTGAGTGTGTGCCTTCAGATAGCATGGAGAAGAAGGCAAGTAATGGGTGACACTTGCAATCTTGAAGAAAGAGGAATAACGCATCAGTATCTTGGGCTGAGACTATTCCTCTCCATAGATGCTGCCCAACCTGTGAGTTCCTCTAGCATTTTGTGTGTATTCACTTAAGTTCACCAGTCCTGCAGTCTCTGTCCATTTAAGGATAAGCGTGCTTGAAGATCAAGACCTTAAACATTCCACATTTTATTACACAGTAGCAGTAATCAGATACACCTCCAAGACATTGCATATCGGATCAGCTTCTAGAGTGGTTAAGGCAGGTACAGTACTGTGTAGCTATGCAAAAGTTTTAGGCACATATATAGAGCTGAGGTACCTCAGGCATTTGTACTATAGTATTGCACTATTTCGCTACTGCAAAAAATATCATGACATATGTGACTGACGATAAGCCTGATTCTGATATGGGTCTCTATTGTGGACTGAGAGTGGGAATTGGACCGGAAGAAAGGAATCATGGTTCGGGAATAGGGGAAGGGAGAAGGAAGCACCAGAGAGACTTCTGTAATGATCAATAAACCAATTGTTTGTAATCACTAACCTTGCCTGGTGCCTCATAGCTGGGTGTGTCTGCACCTCTGCCACCTGCCCCACACCCTACCCACGGCACTCCGCCTTCACCATTCACAATACCCACCAGATTTACAAATTTGCTCTCTGCTCCACGTTGACAAATACAGTACTGTGCAAAAGTCTTAAGACACTCTGATGTGCCTAAGACTTTTGCACAGCACTATCCAACATTTAAATGGAAATGGACGAGTACATGGATAGGAAAGGTGAGAGAGATATGGGCCAAACAGGCAAATGGGACCAGCTTGGATGGGAATCTTGATTGGCAAGGACCAGTTGGATCGATGGGCCTTCAGTTGTACTGTATGGCGCTATGATTTAAAAGTTTGATCAGAGAGTGCTGTAGAAAATCCCACAATATGGTAGAAAAAGGAAGTCAAGGTCAGTGGCTCATAGGCTGACATCCCAGCCATCAGTTCCTTTACTGGGAAGGTCACACTGTTGACATGCCTAGCACCAGACTCCTAAACAGCACTGCTTCATAGCAAGAGATTACCAGTTGAAAAGAAGTACAAACGGTTCAAGGATGTTCTCAAAGCTTCTTTGGAAAAGTGCAACACCCACCAAACTGTGTGAGAATTCTTGGCCCATGACCACTTAAAAACAGACGATTATACGTTCATGCTTATTTGGTTGTACACCTCAAGGAAATAGTAGAAGCTCATCATTCATCAATTACCCTCTATCCCTGCTCGGTAACATATGCAGGTCTTTTACTGGGCCTATCAGCCAGCTGTTTGAAATCACTGTTCGTTTAAATACTTTTTATAAGATGAATAAATGTTAGACTGAAGTTGTAGATTAAGAATTTGTACCTTCTAACAAACTCATACATCTTTCATAGTACGTGGCTGCTCATCCCCACCACTGGCAGAAAGCAGTATAGCTGTTAAATTAATGGCTTGTCACCTTTCTCCTCTTTCATTGGTATTAGCACATAGCCCACGTGATGTAATTCTGCAACCACTGATTAGTTTATTCTTATCTAAGGAATTTCGGTTATCTACATTACAAAAGGTGATGAATTTTTCAGAGGTGCCACCTTCATCTTTATTCCCTTGCATTCTTTGTTGTTCATTCACCTCTTAGCTTCTTTACTCAGCTCTTTACTTAGTTTGCTTAGTATTTGTATGTTTGTACTTTAAAATAAACTATTAGAATCAAGACTGCTCGTCATTCCTGACTCCCGGAAAAACCCTAATGATCAGAAGATAAACACAGATTCCAACACTGCTGAAGTTAGGTTTCACCCTGCACCACCAGGTTCAGGAACAATTACTAGCTACAACCATCAGGAACCTGAACGAGTGTGGATGACTTCACTCACTTCAACTCTGATCTGTTCTCTGCCATTCTGACATCTGATTTCTAAATGGACATTGAACCCATGAACACTACACACAATTTTTAAAATTTCTATTTCTGTTTTTGCATTACTTATCTTACACACATACACATATATACTTAGTGATTCAGTTTTTAAAAATATTTATCATGTATTGCATTGTATTACTGCCACAAAGTTAACACATTTCACAGCATATGCCAGTGATATTAAACCTGATTCTGAGTCTACAAACTACATAGAGACCCTTCAGCACAATACAGGCCCTTCAGCCTATAAAGCTGTGCCGAATATGTCCTTACCTTAGAACTACCTAAGCTTACCCATAGCCCTCTATTTTTCTGGGCTTCATGTATCCATCTAGGAGTCTCTTAAAAGACCATATCGTTTCTGGCTCCACCTCTGCTGCTGACAGCCCGTTCCACACACTCACCACTCTCTGTATATAAAAAAAACTTACCCCTGAGATCTCCTCTGTACCTACTTCCAAGAACCTATCAACGTCTACTTTGACTATATGTAAAGAACTGGCCTCCACAGCCACCTGTAGCAACGAATTCCACAGATTCATCCCTCTGCCTAAAGAAATTCCTCCTCAACTCTGTTCAAAATGGACATCCCTCTATTCTGAGGCTGTGTCCTCCGCTCTTAGATTTTTCCACCTTCAATCCTGGAATCATTTCTGTGAACCTCCTTTGAACCCTCTCTAATGTCAGCACATACTTTCTTAGATAAGGGACCCAAAACTGCTCTTAATACTCCATGAGGCCTCACCAGTGCTTTATAAGGTCTCAATATTACATCAATGTAACAGACCAATGGTGACCCCCACCAATTGTTATCCTTGTATAACGCACCCTCTGATCAATTCAACAACAATGTTCCAAAAGTTGAAGAAATATATTCGATCCTTTATTATCAACTAGCAAAACAAACAATCGTGAAGCAATGGGACTTATGAAACTAAGACTAGCGATATGAAACATTCTTAGACGGACTTAATCAAAGTTAACTAGAGTTAAGCGATTTCAAATGTAATTAAACAAAGTTAAGCAGAAATTAAGCAGTCAACAAAAGATACGACATTCATCAGTGCCCAGTATTAAACTAAAACTGTTGAGAACATAGCACAAATATGTAAGTGAATGTAACACTTCTACCAAACCCACACCCACATGACTAACCACCATAATAAACAAAACAGGGGGAGACGGGCTAAGGGGAAAATGGATCAGCCATGATGAGATGGCAGAGCAGACTCATTGGCCTAATCCTGTACCTATATTTAATGGTCTTATGATATTCTTGTCAAGACCATCATCAGCATTAACTGTCCAATTCCATCAATAGATAGCCTGGTGTCTACATTGAAGAGAGTGGGAGTTTGAGTAGAATTTGCTGAGACTTACTCTGCTCTCAAACGCCTGAGCTCTGAGTCCCGGTAATTCATGCCCTGCTTTGATCTCATCACGGCCAGCTCCTCCTTCAAACCCCGGATTACTTTCTGGAGAACTACTGGATCAGGCTTCCCAGTATATGGTAGTGGCAATGGGTAGTGTATCCTGCAGACATTAAAAAAAAATGACAATCAACCTTTATTTTGAGAAAATTCTGAGGTAGTTATTTTTTTCCCAAGGGAATGGAAAGAGGTTCCAGTTATATATTTTGAGATGCTGTTAAGATGACCTATTCAAGAACTTTTCATTCTGACTGTTGCATAGTTATATCTAAATTACCGCACACAAGTCATGCTCCAATGATCCAAGTTCAATCATGATCTCTGATGGTTACAGGGAGCAGAATGGGGACAGATGTGAATACTCTAAAAGCCAGCTTAGACTCTGAGGGTGTAACAGCTTCCTACTTTATTGTGAGAAAATATAACACATCCTCTACCTCTGTCAGGCCCTGAACTTGAAAACATTAAAGCAAGAAATGGACATCTTTCTGATGAAATAGATGTAACTTCTGTACCTATTACAAAAGTGCTCTGAATGGTCCTTTAGAGGTCATAAAGCTTTCATTCCCTTTGACATCACTGACAAGTCCAGTTAATTTCACTATCTACTCTTTTTACATTACGCTGCTGGCGTTTAGGGCAGTAACCAGAAGTTCCAGAAGAAAGCTTGCATCAGTGACGAGCTGCTAACCAATTGCTGCACATTAAAAGGTCTTTGAAGAAGACCTGTAGGACACCAAGGTTGGCATCCTGATAATTAATTCCCAATATAGTGCTGGATCTAATCAAATTAATTCAGAGCTGCTCCTGAACTAGAGGTCAGAAAAAGAATCTCATGGCATACATACTTTGATAATGAATGTACTTTGAACTTTGAATAAGTTGAAGGTGAAAGGTAAAATATTTAAGGTGAATCTAAGGTGGAACATGTTCACTTACAGCGGGTAGTGAGAGTATGGAATGAGCTGCCAGCAGAAGAGGTGGATGCAGTTTAACTGCAACATTCAAGAGAAGTTTGTATAAGTACTAATCTGTTGGAGTTTTTTGAGGGTGTAACAAGGATGTTAGACGAGGGTAAGCCAGTGGATGTTGTATACCTAGATTTTCAGAAGGCATTCGATAAGGTGCCACATAGGAGATTGGTGAGTAAATTCAGAGCTCATGGCATTGGGGGCAGGGTTTCAACATGGATAGAAAACTGGTTGGCAGATAGAAAGCAAAGGGTAGCAGTGAATGGGTGTTTCTCGGACTGGCTGGAGGTGACTAGTGGGGTACCACAGGGCTCTGTATTGGGACCACAGCTCTTTACGATTTATGTCAATGATTTAGATGAGGGCATTGAAAACTATATCAGCAAGTTTGCTGACGATACTAAACTGGGTGGCAGTGTGACATGCGAAGAGGAAGTTAGGAGAATACAGGGAGACTTGGATAGGCTGGGTGAGTGGGCAGATACTTGGCAGATGTCATTCAATGTGAATAAATGTGAAGTTATCCACTTTGGAAGCAGGAACAAGAGGGCAGAGTATTGTCTGAACGGTGTAGAGTTAGGTAAGGGAGAAATGCAAAGGGACCTAGGAGTCCTAGTTCACCAGTCAATGAAGGTGAATGAGCAAGTGCAACAGGCAGTGAAGAGGGCAAATGGAATGTTGGCCTTTGTTACAAGGGGAATTGAATACAACAGCAAGAATGTCCTTTTGCATTTGTACAGGGCCCTGGTGAGACCACACCTGGAATATTGTGTACAGTTTTGGTCTCCAGGTTTAAGGAAGGACATTCTGGCAGTTGAGGAAGTGCAGCGTAGATTCACTAGGTTGATTCCTGGGATGGCAGGGCTGTCTTACGCAGAGAGATTGGAGAGATTGGGCTTGTACACGCTGGAATTGAGGAGATTGAGAGGTGATCTGATTGAAACGTTTAAGATAATTAAAGGATTTGATAGGATTGAGGCAGGAAATATGTTCCAGATGTTGGGAGAGTCCAGTACCAGAGGGCATGGATTGAGAATAAGAGGTCAGTTATTAAAACAGAGTTGAGGAAGAGCTTCTTCTCCCAGCGAGTTGTTTAGGTGTGGAATGCACTACCTCGGAAGACGGTGGAGGCCAATTCTCTGGATGCTTTCAAGAAGGAGCTAGATAGATATCTGATGGATAGGGGAATCAAGGGATATGGGGACAAGGCAGGGACTGGGTATTGATAGTGAATGATCAGCCATGATCTCAGAATGGCGGTGCAGACTCGAGGGGCCGAATGGTCTACTTCTGCACCTATTGTCTATTGTCTATTGTCTACATTGATGAGAGGGGGTGGAGGGCTATGGTCCAGATGCTGGGTCAATGAGAATAGGCAGAGTAACAGTTCAATGCTTAATGGTATTGTTAGGAACCCCTGTTATGAAGTATCAGATACTTTTACAACTGCTTTTGACAAATAATTTAACTGTGACTTGACGTAATTAAGGATATATTGATATGGCAAACATAGTGGTTAGCGTCGCCAATTACTGATGAGGGCTCGATAGTTGCCACTGTCTATAAGGAGTTTCTACTTCCCCCCATCACCACATGGGTTTCCTCCGGGTGCTCCAGTTTCCTCCCACATTCTAAAAATGTACTGTTAGGATTAGGATCGTGACTTATGGGCGTGCTACTTTGGTGCCAGAAGCATGGTGATACTTGCGGACTGCCCCCTACACATCCTCGGACTGTGTTGGTCGTTGATGCAAAACAACACAGTTTACTGTATGTTTTGATGTGTACGTGACAAATAAAGCTAATCTTTAATCTTTACGCAACACATACAAAATCCAGGTCATGTTGCATTTTTCAAGTCTGTTAACTTGTGCACACATAATAATTGCCTTCAAGTTCAGCCCTACATCCCAATTGGGAGAGGTGGAAACGGGCAGGCCAGCCAAGAGGGCTCAAGTGAAGCTGTGTAGGCCAATCCCCTGTACAGTGGATACAATGGCTTACGGAAACATTGATGAACTCCAACCATCCCATCGAGTTCAGAAGACGATGGAGACCGGAGGTCATCAATGGCCTATGCTCCACTGGATGCCAAGGGCCAAAGAAGATGACAAAGACACATAATATGCCTGCAACACACAAAGTGCTGCAGGAACTCAAATTAGGCAGCATCTATGGAGAAGAATAAACAGTCAACATCTCGGCCAAGGCCCTTTATCAGGGCAGGAAAGAGAGAAGAAGCAGAATAAGATGGTGAGGGAGGGGAAGGAGGATAGCTGGAAGGTGATATATGAGATCAGGTGAGGGGGAAGGTTTAGTCTGGAGTGATTTTGGAGATTTTCACAGGTCTCCCCATAACCTGTGAACATATTTTAATCAGTTGGTTTCAGTCAACTGAAGGCGGCATGCAACTTGAATGTAAAGTTCTTCTGAGGTTCTTCTAACCTACCTGTCAAACTCCACGGAGTAGATGAGGATAAGGTAGCGTTTACAGCTGAGTGTCCCCGATTTTGGTGGTGGCACTTGCCTCATTCCAACTCCTGTTTTGCGGTTTCTTAGCAGCTCCAGGTCAGAGTAAGTCAACAGATCGAGGGTCACTGATTCACTGCTCTGAAGGAAGATAAAGCCCAAAATCAGTGTGAATAGCATCCCAACCTGCAGCAGGCACCAGAAATCAGATTTGACAAATTACTCACCGATGCAGCACCAGAGGCCTGGGTTTGATCCTGACCTCTGCTGCTTTCTCTGTGGAGTCTGCACGTTCTCCATATGGTTGTGCGTGTTTCCTTCCACTGTCCAAAGATATGCGGGTCGATGGGTTAACTGCCTAACTTAGACTTCCCCTGGCCAGTTAACCCAACAACCCGCATGTCTTTGGGCAGTGGGAGGAAACACACACAGCCATACCCCTAGTGTATGGGTACATGGTAGATTGCGGTGGGAGCTGACAGAACATCGGGAGGATGTAGGATCTGTGTCATTGGTTGGTAAAGGGCCCTTCTCTGTGCAGTATTTCTACAATGCTGTTTCCCATTTTAAAAAGGAATGGAAATCTTCAAAGTCACAAAGATGTTCAAAGCCATGACTTCTAATAAATGTGCTACATTTTTAACCATGCTGTTTGTCTTTAATAAGAACAAACATAACAAGGTACTCAGTGGCACGTCATAAAGTAGGCTGTAGTCAGCATAAGGGAAATTATTGCCTGACAAACATGTTGGAATTCTTTGAAGAAATAACAAGCAAGATAGATAAAAAGTCAATGGATGTTGTTTACTTGGACTTTAAAAAAGCCTTTGACAAGCTGCCAACGAGGCTGTTAAACAAGAGCCCACAGTATTATAGGAAAGATTCTAGCTTGGATAGGGCAGTGGCTGATTGGCAGGAGATAAAGACTGGGAATAAAGGGAACTTTTTCCGGTTGGCTGCCGGTGACCAGTGGTGCTCCACTGGGGTCTGTGTTGGGACCCCATTCTTTTTATGTTATTTGTCAATGATTTGGATGACACAATTGATGGCTTTGTGGCCAAGTTTGAAAACAACACAAAAATAGGTGGAGGGGCAGATAGTGTTGAGGAAGCAGAGACTACAGAAGGACTTAGACAGATTAGGAGAATGGGTAAAGAGAAGGCAGACGGTATGCAGATGGACAAAATTCAAAAATCAGAGGTGCAAAAAGGGACTTGGATTCCCTAAAGGTTAATTTGGGTGGACTTAAGGCAGAGGTTGATAGGTCCTTGATTAGTCAGGGCATGAAAGAATATAGGGAGAAGGCAGGAGAATGGGGTTGAGTGGAAACGGATTAGCCATGATGAAATGGTGGAAAAGACTCGATGGGCTGAATGACCTTATTCTGTTTCTATGTCTTATGATTAAAGATTAACTTTCTTTGTCACACGTACATCAAAGCAAACATTGAACTGCCTTGTTTTGTGTCAACGACCGAGGATTGTGCTGGGGGCAGGCCCACAAGTGTGGGCATGCATCTGGTGCTAACATGCTTTCTGCAACTCACTAATCTTAACTGTACGTCTTTGGAAAGTGGGAGGGAACCGGAGCCCCTAGGGCGGGGGTCGGCAACCTGCAGCTCCCGAGCCATTTGTGGCTCTTTCACCTCTGTGCTGCGGCTCCCTGTGGCTTTGGGAAATAATTGGTCAGTATTTAATTAAAATGTATTTTATGTTAGTTTGTTAGCTTTTGAAATGTAATTCTAAATTTGAAGATTATGGTGATCTTGTACAATGTAAGTGTGGCGACACATTTCCTGACACATCCGAAACGGCTCTCAATTAGCCAGCATTCCGGCTAAGGGAGATTGCCTACGGGGGTTTGTGAGTACGTGTCTTTTGCAGCATCTGCGTCCATGGGGGCTGGGTTGAGGGAGGCTTAAAAGCAAGGCTGTTTAGTTCGAATAAAGTTATTCGACTGCAGTTTACTGACTGCGTGAGCACACCGCTGCAACGTGTTTTTATCGCTATTAATATACGTCACCACTGCCAATACCTGACACCCGCCAGTGCGCGATTTCTTTAATTTTTCGATCCAAGGTAAGCCAACTATGGAGAATTCTAAAAAAAGAAAAGTGACTGAAGAAAACAGAACGTTTAATGATACGTGGACAGATTCATTTGCTTTCACTGTTGACGAGACTGGTTTACCGGTATGCTTAATATGCAATGAGAAACTAGCAAACAACAAAAAGTCAAATGTCGCAAGGCATTTCCAGAGTAAACACGCAGCCTTTGCTCAAAAATATCCGGATGGAGATGAGAGAAAAAAAGCCGTTTCGGAACTGATGCGGAAGGTTGATCTGAGCAAAAATCATTTCCAGAAATGGATGAAGTCTGGAAAATCAACGACATACGCCAGTTATATTGCCGCTCAGGAAATAGTCAGGCACGGGAAGCAGTTTACAGATGGTGAATATATAAAAGAATCTTTCATTAAGATTTCAGAACATCTATTCACGGACTTTAAAAACAAGAGTGAAATTGTGCAGAAAATCAGGGATATGCCCCTCTCTGCAAAGACTGTCAAAGACAGAACCATAAAAATGGCAGAAGACATCACAAGACAGCAAATTAAAGACATCAATTCAGCTGTGGCCTACTCGATTGCCTGTGACGAGTCTAAAGACAAAGGTGATATTGAACAAATAGCGTTGTTCTGCCGGTATGTAAACTCTGCCGGGCCACAGGAAGAACTGATTGAGTTGATACCTCTAAAAGACCAAACACGGGGGGAGGACATCTGTGAGGCTGTCTTGAATTGTTTAAGAGCCAAAGGAATAAAGACCACCCATCTGGTGTCAGTAGCTACTGATGGGGCTCCGAATATGACGGGAACGCACAAGGGATTTGTGGCTTTACTGCAGAAGTCGCTGGACAGAAAGCTGCTGACTTTTCACTGCATCTTGCACCAAGAGGCACTGTGCGCTCAAACATTTCCTCCGGAATGCACAGAAGTAATGGATGTTGTCATTCAGATTGTCAATAAAATAATGGCAAAAAGTTTAAATCACCGTCAATTCCGTTTGTTACTGGACGAGATGGAAAGCGCATATTCTGATCTCCTGCTGCACAACAAAGTCCGGTGGCTGTCCAAAGGGGAGGTGCTGAAACGCTTTGTCACGTGTCTGGAAGAAGTGAAAACTTTCCTGGGCAGCAAAGGGCTCACCTTTCCTGAGCTGGAACAGCCAGAGTGGCTGGAAAAGCTACACTTCATGGTAGACATGACAGCGCACCTGAACACGCTGAACACAGCTCTTCAGGGGAAAGGACGCACAGCCCTGCACATGTTGGAGGATGTCTTGGCATTCGAGCGCAAGTTGACAGTGCTTGCCAGAGATTTACAGAAAGGCACTTTGTCTCACTTCCCCAATTTGAGAGAGTTCAAACAAGGTCACGACATGATAATTTCGGAGTATTTACATTCTGCAATCATCGCAATGCAAACATCGTTTGGGAAACGCTTCTGTGAGTTCAGAGAGGAAAAAAACACATTATCCTTCCCGGTCACTCCCTTAAGCATCGATCCTTCCCTACTGAATACGACTGCATTGGCAGGTGTGAGTCAACCTGATCTTGAGATGGAACTGGCCGACATAGCCGACAAAGACATATGGGTGTCCAAGTTTAGACGCTTGACAGCAGACCTTGAAGATGTTGCCCGTCAGAAGGCCGTTCTTGCTCAGAATCACAAATGGAGTGATATTGAAAACCTTCCAAATCCGGACAAACTTGTGTTTGAAACATGGAATGCTGTGCCCGACATTTATGTAAACATGAAAAAGTATGCGCTTGGAGTCCTGTCGATCTTTGGATCCACATATGTATGTGAGCAGGTGTTCTCCAACATGAACTTTATTAAAAACAAACATCGCGCACGCCTCACAGATGACAGCTTGCGATCCTGTGTAAAGATGAAGGTGACGTCATACAGCCCTGATGTGCAGACGCTGTGCGCTGAGGTCCAGGAGCAGAAATCCCATTAACCAAGTATGATAAATATTTTAATTGCCTATTATTTTATGTATATTCATATTTTTTCATTGTTCAGTGAAATAGTCCTTTTATTTTTCAGGCTGACAGCTGGCTGATGTTATTTTTGGTTTGCTGCTGGCGGAAAATTTAAGTTCGGCGTTTTTCATAAATACAAGAAGGACTCAAATAGACATTGAGTATTTTACTTAAAAGTAACTTTCAACCCAACGTCTTTTTTTCGGAGTTCAAAATGTTTTTGTTGCATGCAGAAATGTAATTTCGTTTTCTCTGCAGGAGTTCATCAATTTCATAAATGCAACACATTATAGTTTGTTTATACATAGCATAAAGGCAAAAAAAACGTTGTATGCAGTGTTATTTCATTTTAAATGTCAAACGGGTTTTGCGGCTCCCAGTGTTTTCTTTTCTGTGGGAAACGGGTCCAAGTGGCTCTTTCAGTGGTAAAGGTTGCTGACCCCTGCCCTAGGGAAACCCATGCGGCCACAGGGAGAACACACAAACTCCTTGCAGAGTAAAGCAACTGTGCTAACCACCTCGCTATTGTGCCATGAGGAATATTAGAACCAATTGTTAAGGAAGTAATAGCAGCTACAAACAACCTGCTGGAAGAACACAGCAGATCGAGCAGCGTCTGTGCAGGATGGGGGAAGGAACTGTTGATGTTTTGGTTTGAAACCCTGTATCAGGATTGAGCATGGAGAGCTGAGGAAACCCAACTATAGGAAAACTTTTGTTAAAAGTTAATCGTGGCACGGCAGCACAGCGGTTAGTATGACACTTTACAATGCCAGTGACCCCAGTTCTAATCCCACCATTGCCTGTAAGGAATTTGTACATTCTCCCTGTAACCAAGTGGGTTTCCTCTGGGTGCTCCGATTTCCTTCCACAATCCGAAGCCGTACCGGTTAGTAGGTTAACTGGTCAATGTAAATTGTCCGGTGATTAGGTTAGAGTTAAATTGGGGTTTGCTGGGCAGTATGGCCAGAAAGGCCTACTCCACACTATATCTCAACAAATAAATAAATGGAAAGCAGTCAGCTTCATTAAGAGGAAATTGTGTCTAACAACACACACACTGAATGCTGGAGCAACTCAGCAGGCCAGACAGAATTTTGTGTGTGTCACTTTGCATTTTCAGCATCAGCATTCTTGTGTTTGTATCTAACAAATATATTTTTAAGTTTTTGAGTTATTTTCTTTCAGAAGTTTTGACCAAAATAGAGAAAAAAACCAGCAAATGTATTGTTTTTGAACTTCCAGAATGCATTCAGTAAGTGTCCTTCGTAAGTCATGAAATAAAAGCCCAAATTATTGGAGGAAACATTCTGACTATCAGTGGGAAGTAGTGAGCAGCGATAAGGGGGCCTTTTTCAGCTTGCCAACCTGTGACCTAAGGGGTACCACACAGAATCACTTATGAAACCATAACTGTTTCAGCATGTTATGTGCAGAAACCAAGTTTGCAAATACTACAAAAATAAATGGAAGTTGAGAGAAGAATATAGTTCATAGACTGTATTGATAAGTTAGATGAGTGGGTAAAAAGTTAGAAAATGGAAAGGGGATATAGAATATGAAGTTCATTTGGGAAGAAACTACAGAACAAAATATTCCTTTGAACTTTTTCCAGTGACATGGGAGTCTAGAACTAGAGGGCACAGATTTAAGGTGAGAATAGGGAAATGCAAATGAATTTCGAGGTCATAGGTTTTCCCCATACATAAAGCTCAGAGTTCAAAGTCAATTTTATTATCAAAGTAATACATGTCACTATATACAACCCATAGATTCATTTTCCTGCAGGCACACTCAGTAAATTTTTAGAATAGTAACTATAACAGGATCAATGAAAGATCAACCAGAGTGCAAAAGTCAACAAACTGTGTAGATGCAAATATAAATAGATAACAATAAATAACAAGAACATGAGTTAGAGAGTCCTTGAAACTGAGGTAATTGGTTGTCACTTCAATGATAGGGTGAATGTAGTTATCCCCTTCTATTCAAGAGCCTGATGGTTGAAGGGTAGTAACTGTTCCTGAACCTGGTGGTTCAAGTCCCAAGGCTCCTGTACCTTCTCCTAATGGCAGAAGAGAACATGAATTGGGCAGTGGGTTGCTGATGATGATTTTCCTATGATAGCATTTCATATCGTGGTGGTTATCTGGAAAGAACTGTCAGAGGAAGTGGTAGAGGCCAATGCTGCATTTAAAAGATATTTGGACAGGTACTTAGATAGGAACGGCATAGAAGGATGAGGGACTATCGCAAGCAAAAGAGATTGGTATCAATAGCCATTACAGTCAGTACAGATGAGGTGGGTCAACTTCTGAGCTGTACAATTCAGATTCAATGAATCTATGGAGGGTCCATCTGGGAAGGAAAGTTTAACAGCTTCTAAGCTGGAGTCTAGAAGAATGAGGCACTCTTATTGAAACATGATTTTTAGGGGACTCAGGCAGTGTTATTACTGAGAGGGTGTTTCCTCAAATGGGAGAATCCAGAACTAAAGAAATGGTGACTGAGATGAGGAAGTAGGTTCTTTCTCAGATGGTTGAGAGTCTATGAAACAGAGGATTTTTTGGCAGAGCCTTTGCGTCTACTTCAAAGGTTTCAAAGGTACATTTCGTGTCAGGGAAATGTATATAATATACATCCTGAAATGCTTTTTTTTTGCAACCAAGCAACCATCCACGAAAACAGAGGAGTGCCCCAAAGAATGAACAGTTAAATATTAGAACCCCAAAGATCCCCCCCAGCTCCCCTCCCTCCCGTGCATAAGCGGCAGCAAGCAACAATCCCCCCTCCCCTCACCGGCAAAAAAAAAGCATCGGCACCTGCCACCAATCACTCAAGTGTGAGCAAAGCCACAGTAAAGACACAGACTTGCATTACTGCAAAGACTTCATTGTTCACCCAGTATTCAACATACCTCCCTAATAAGGGAGAAAGAGATGTCTCCGTTTCACTTAAGACCAAGATACATAATTTTCTTTTTGAGATGGATATTTTCAGATCAGAGAATTGATGATTTTGGGTGAAGGGCAGGAAAATAAACTTGAGGAATGCAAATGGAGCATGCTCAATGTCTGAACAGCCTAATCCTACTTATAAACACAAAAGATTCTGCAGATGCTGGAAATCTTGAGCAATGCACGCACACACAGTGCTGGAGGAACTCATCAGCTCAGACAGCATCTGTGGAGATGAATAACACTGGGCAACAAAGATCTTGCTTCCTGAATACTTCTGAGTGTATTTTATAGAATTTGGACTTCTGATCATGAAAAAAAATGTCCCTATCATGCACCATTCTTTTGAAATTTCCTTTATTTGTTATTTCAATTATCTCATAATTCAAGTCAGAACTGATGCCAAGATTAAGGAAGGCATTTTTGTTGGTTAAAAAAAATCAAACAGGTTATCAGTATGATCCAAGAAGAGAGACAATAGAGGAATTTTTTACAGAATTAACTTCTAAGAAGACCCATGATGGGCAATCTTTACGATAAATATAATAGGACCAGAAAGTAATATTCCTTATATTGGCAGCTCAATAGTAAAACCTAAAATTGGGTAGGGCCAATCCACCCATCTCTTTATTTCTTTGTAGGTAAACTTTACTTAAACGAGCTTGTTTATTATTCCAAATATAAGATGTTAAAATTGAATCTAAAGAATCAAAGTAGGTCTTAAGAATAAAAATAGGTAAGGCCTGGAAAAAGATATAAAAATTTAGGAAGAATCATTTTAATCGAATTAATTCGGTTAATTAGGGATAAAGAAAGAGGAGACCATTTAGAAAGCGTCTTTTTTACATACTTCAATAAGGGGTTTAAGTTTTCTTTAAATAAATTCTTGGAGGTTTTAGTAACTGTTACACCTAAATATGTAAATTGACTTGTAACAACTTGGAACAGAAATTTGGCATTTGATGATATTAGGTCATTTAAAGGAAATAGCTCACTTTTATGTAGGTTCAGCTTATATCCTGAAAAAAAAACTAAACTGGGAAATTAAAGAAAGAACCGAACTCCTCTTTTTCAGCAAATAAAATAACAGATAACATAATTGTTAAGCAAACTTTAAGGATTTGGTCTCAATTTAGGAAATTTTTTGGTTTAGCGAATTTTTCATTATCATCTCCCATTCTCCTTAATTTTTTTTTATCCCTTCCATGACTGATAAAGTCTTTAAGGATTGGGATGAATTAGGTATTAAGTATTTTTGGGACCTGTTTATCTCAAGATCCCTTGCTTCATTTGACCGAATGTCAACTAAATTTGCACTCCCAAAAACACATTTTTACAGATACCTTCAAATTAGAGATTTCTTACATTTCCAATTAACTACTTTTCCTATAGGTCCTGATAAAAATTTACTGGACGATCTTTTAAATTTAAAACCTTTTGTTAATGGTTCTATTACCAGTATCTATAACTTGTTGACTGATTCTAGACAAGACTTTTTAGATAAAATAAAAAAAGCTTGGGAGGATGACCTAAATTGTCAGATTTCTGATGATAGATGGAATAAAATTCATAAACGGGTTAATAAATCATCTTTCTGTGCTCGTCATTCTCTTCTATAATTTAAAATGGTTCATAGAACTTAAATTTCTAAACAGAAACTGTCCAGTTTTTATCTGAATGTTTCTCCACTTTGTAATAAATGCAACTCTGCTGATGCCTCTTTAATTCATATGTTTTGGTTTTGCCCTAAAATTGAAAAGTTTTGGCGGGAAGTATTCCATACCTTCTCACAACTTTTTAGGGTCCAATTTGACCCAAATCCCCTTACTGCCTTGCTTGGTATTATTGCAAATGAAGATATAACTTTAAATACTCCTAAACTACAGGTTTTAGTTTTTACCTCTCTTTTAGCAAGGAGAGCAATCTTGCTTAAATGGAAGGAGTCTACCCCTCCTACACATCTTCAATGGCTACATAATTGTATGTCTTATTTAAATTTAGAAAAGATTCGCTGCTCAGTCTTAAATTCGAAACAATCTTTTTATGATATCTGGGGACCTTTCCTAAATTACTTTTCCAATTTATAAAGTTTAACAGTGCACAGACTTTTAGGTATTTTTATCTTCTCTTCTTAAGTGAATATGTTTTTTTTTCCTAATTATCCATCATCATCCATCAGCTTTTTTCTTTGGTAGTTGGTAGGGGGTTGACTTTTTTTATATAAAAAATTTCTTTTATGATGTATGACCTATCTTTAAATTTTTGATTCCAGAGTGGTATACCTTTATGTCTTATGCTATAACATTTTGATCAATTTTTTTTTACAATATATGAATGTACAGAAATTATGTTGAGATGTATCTATGTGTTGCACTCTGTAAATGTTTTTTTTTCTTCTGAATAAAAATATTGTAAAAAAAAACAGGTTATCAGTGACAGGCAATTCAAAAAACTTCTAGCGGGACAGCAAAAAAGAAAACCGCATGGAAAGCATTCAGGGATGTTGTTGAAATTTTTCTTAGCAACTACAGGACACCAGACTACGTGCAGCTGATTGACAACATGTTTCAAGCATACAAAACCATTAAGTATAACATGTCACTAAAGATTCATTTTCTGCATTCCCATTTGGACTTGTTCCCTGCAAATCTTGGTGTTGTCAGTGACAAGCACGGTGAGAGGTTTCACCAGAACATTGTGGTCATGGAGAAATGGTATCAGGGAAATTGAAGTGCATCAATGCTGGCTGATTATTGTTGGACACTTAAGCGAGAACACTGAGCATGCATGAAAATCATCAATAAAACTTCTTTAGCTTAGTTGAACTATTGCAAAGTGTCAGCACCGTTATGTAATTAAATGCATTATATTGTTACTCCAAATTCCTACATGATACACATAGTCTGAAATTATATGTGTTTAGCTTCATGAGGTTTATCATAAACAAAAATAAAAATGCTGAGGAAGCAACAGTTTCAAAAAACTTGGTTGCCTGTGTAATTAGTTGACATTTCAGGCATCAAGTTGGATAAGTCACCGGGACCGGAGGGGATGTACCCCCAGGCTACTGTGGGAAGTGAGGGAGGTGACTGCTGAGCCTCTGGCGATAATCTTTGCATCATCAATGAGGATGGGAGAGGTTCCGGAAGATTGGATGGTTGTGGATGTTGTTCCCTTATTTAAGAAAGGGAATAGGGATAGCCCAGGAAATTATAGACCATTGAGTCTTACTTCAGTGGTTGGTAAGTTGATGGAGAAGATCCTGAGAGGCAGGATTTATGAACATTTGGAGAGGCATAATATGATTAGGAATAGTCAGCATGACTTTGTCAAAGGCAGGTCGTGCCTTACTAGCCTGATTGAATTTTTTGATTAAACACATTGATGAAGGTAGAGCCGTACATGTAGTGTAAATGGATTTTCAACAAGGCTTTTGATAAGGTACCACATGCAAGGCTTATTGAGAAATTAAGGAGGCATGGGATCAAAAGGGACCTTGCTTTGTAGATCCAGAACTGGCTTGCCCACAGAAGACAAAGAGTGGTTGTAGACGGGTCATATTCAGCATGCTGAGAAAGTCGTGAATAGCACGTTTAGTGAGTTGGCCACACCGCAGGTAAAGGCTACACAGGCAGAAAGGGAAGGGATGGCCACTAGACAGCGTAGCAGTAGGCAGGTAGTGCAAGAGTCTCCTGAGGTCATCTCCCTCCTAAACAGATATACTATTTTGGATACTGTTGGGGGAGATGTCTCATCAGGGGAAGGCAGCAGCAGCCGAGTTCATTGCACCATGGGTGGCTCTGCGGCACAGGAGGGAAGGAAAGGGAGTGGGAGAGCTCTTGTGATAGGGGATTCGATCGTAAGGGGAATAGATAGGCGTTTCTGCGGCTGCAAACGAGACTCCAGGATGGTATGTTCCTCCTTGGTGCAAGGGTCAAGGATGTCTCTGAGCGGCTGCAGGACATTCTGGAGTGGGAGGGTGAACAGCCAGTGGTCGTGGTGCACATAGGTACCAACGATATAGGTAGAAAATGGGATGAGGTCATACAAGGTGAATTTAGGGAGTTAGGAGATAAACTAAAAAGTAGAACCACAAAGGTAATAATCTCTGGATTACTACCAGTGCCACGTGCTAGTCAGAGTAGAAATAGGAGGATATTTCAGATGAATACATGGCTTGAAAAATGGTGCAAGGGGCAGGGATTCAAATTTCTGGGGCATTGGAACCAGTTCTGGGAGAGGTGGAACTGGTATAAACAGGACGGTTTATACCTGGGCTGGACTGGAACCAATGTCCCAGGGGGAGCGTTTGCTACTGCTGTTCAGGAGGATTTAAACTAATGTGGCAGGGGGATGGAAACAAGTGCAGAGAGACAGAGGGGTGTAAAATGAGGGTAGAAGCAAAAAGTAGTAAGGTGAAAAGTAAAAGTGGCATGCAGGCAAATCCAGGGCAAAAAGCAAAAAGGGCAACTTTTCAACGTAATTGTATAAGGGCTAAGAGTGTTGTTAAAACAAGCCTGAAGGCTTTGTGTGTCAATGCGAGGTGCATTCGTAATAAGATGGATGAACTGAATGTGCAGATAGTTATTAATGAATATGATATAGTTGGGATCACAGAGACATGGCTCCAGGGTGACCAAGGATGGGAGCTCAACATCCAGGGATATTCAATACTCAGGAAGGATAGACAGGAAAGAAAAGGAGGTGGGGTAGCATTGCTGGTTAGAGAGGAGATTAACACAATAGAAAGGAAGGACATTAGCCTGGAGGATGTGGAATCGATATGGGTAGAGCTGCATAACACTGGGGCAGAAAACGCCGGTGGGAGTTGTGTACAGGCCATCTAACAGTAGGAGTGAGGTTGGGGATGGCATTAAACAGGAAATTAGAAATGCATGCAATAAAGGAACAGTAGTTATAATGGGTGACTTCAATCTACATATAGATTGGGTGAACCAAATTGGTAAGGGTGCTGAGGAAGAGGATTTCTTGGAATGAATGCGGGATGGTTTTCTGAACCAACATGTCGAGGAACCAACTAGACAGCAGGCCATTCTAGATTGGGTATTGAGCAATGAGGAAGGGTTAGTTAGCAATCTTGTCGTGCGAGGCCCGTTGGGTAAGAGTGATCATAATATGGTGGAATTCTTCATTAAGATGAGAGTGACATAGTTAATTCAGAAACAAAGGTTCTGAACTTAAAGAAGGGTAACTTTGAAGGTATGAGACGTGAATTAGCTAAGATAGACTGGCAAATGAAACTTAAAGGGTTGACAGTGGATATGCAATGGCAAGTATTTAAAGATCGCATGGATAAACTACAACAATTGTTCATCCCAGTTTGGCAAAAGAATAAACCAGGGAGGTAGTGCACCCGTGGCTGACAAGGGAAATTAGGGATAGTATCAAGTCCAAAGAAGAAACATATAAATTAGCAAAAAAAAAGCGGCACACCTGAGGACTGGGAGAAATTCAGAGACCAGCAGAGGAGGACAAAGGGCTTAATTAGGAAAGGGAAAAAAGATTATGAGAAAAAGCTGGCAGGGAACATAAAAACTGACTGTAAAAACTTTTATAGATATGTGAAAAGAAAAAGATTGGTCAAGACAAATGAAGGTCCCTTACAGTCAGAAACAGGTGAATTGATCACAGGGAACAAAGACATGGCAGACCAATTGAATAACTACTTTGGTTCTGACTTCACTAAGGAGGACATAAATAATCTTCCGGAAATAGTAGGGGACCAAGGGTCTAGTGAGATGGAGGGAAATACATGTTAGTAGGGAAGTGGTGTTAGGTAAATTGAAGGGATTAAAGGCAGATAAATCCCCAGGGCCAGATGGTCTGCATCCCAGAGTGCTTACGGAAGTAGCCCAAGAAATAGTGAATGCATTAGTGATAATTTTTCAAAACTCCTTAGATTCTGGATTAGTTCCTGAGGATTGGAGGCTGGCTAATGTAACCCCACTTTTTAAAAAAGGAGGGAGAGAGAAACCGGGGAATTATAGACCGGTTAGTCTGACATCGGTGGTGGGGAAAATGCTAGAGTCAGTTATCAAAGATGTGATAACAGCACATTTGGAAAGAGGTGAAATCATTGGACAAAGTCAGCATGGATTTGTGAAAGGAAAATCATGTCTGACAAATCTTATAGAATTTTTTGAAGATGTAACTAGTAGAGTGGATAGGAGAGTGCCAGTGGATGTGGTATATTTAGATTTTCAAAAGGCTTTTGACAAGGTCCCACACAGGAGATTAGTGTGCAAACTTAAAGCACACCGTATTGGGGGTATGGTATTGATGTGGATAGAGAATTGGTTGGCAGACAGGAAGCAAAGAGTGGGAGTAAACGGGACCTTTTCAGAATGGCAGGCAGTGACTAGTGGGGTACCGCAAGGCTCAGTGCTGGGACCCCAGTTGTTTACAATATATATTAATGATTTAGACGAGGGAATTAAAGGCAGCATCTCCAAGTTTGCGGATAACACAAAGCTGGGCGGCGGTGTCAGCTGTGAGGAGGATGCAGGGTGACTTGGATAGGTTAGGTGAGTGGGCAAATTCATGGCAGATGCAATTTAATGAGGATAAATGTGAGGTTATCCACTTTGGTTGCAAGAACAGGAAAACAGATTATTATCTGAACGGTGGCCGATTAGGAAAAGGGGAGGTGCAATGAGACCTGGGTGTCATTGTACACCAGTCATTGAAGGTGGGGATGCAGGTACAGCAGGCAGTGAAAAAGGCAAATGGTATGTTGGCATTCATAGCAAAAGGATTTGAGTACAGGAGCAGGGAGGTTCTACTGCAGTTGTACAAGGCCTTGGTGAGACCGCACTTGGTGAGTACTGTGTGTAGTTTTGGTCCCCTAATCTGAGGAAAGACATTCTTGCCATAGAGGGAGTACAAAAAAGGTTCACTAGATTGATTCCTGGGATGGCAGGACTTTCATATGAAGAAAGACTGGATCGACTAGGCTTATACTCACTAGAATTTAGAAGGTTGAGGGGGGATCTTATTGAAATGTATAGAATTCTAAAAGGATTGGACAGGCTAGATGCAGGAAGATTGCTTCCAATGTTGGGGAAGTCCAGAACGAGGGGTCACAGTTTAAGGATAAAGGGGAAGCCTTTTAGGACCAAGATGAGGAAAAACTTCTTCACACAGAGAGTGGTAAATCTGTGGAATTCTCTGCCACAGGAAACAGTTGAGGCCGGTTCATTGGCTATATTTAAAAGGGAGTTAGATATGGCCCTTGTGGCTAAAGGGATCAGGCGGTATGGAGAGAAAGCAGGTACAGGGTTCTGAGTTGGATGATCAGCCATGATCATACTGAATGGCGGTGCAGGCTCGAAGGGCCGAATGGCCTACTCCTGCACCTATTTTCTATGTTTCGATGTTTCTATGGAGGTCGGTGACCTGTCACAGATCTGTTCTGAGACCTCTTCTGTTCGTGATAGTGTGGAGGGCTGTCAGAGGTTACAACGGGACATCGATACGATGCAAAACTGAGCTGAGAAGTGGCAGATGGGAGTTCAACCCAGATAAGTGTGAGGTGATTCATTTTGGTAGGTCAAATATGATGGCAGAATACAGGTGTCCCCCGCTTTATGGATGTTTGCTTTATGTAGGTCTTTTACAAAAGACCTACATTAGTAACCTGTTTTCTCATTACAAAGAGGATTTTTGCTTTTACGAAAATTTTTCCCATATAAATTAATGGTTCTTTGCTTTACACCATTTCAGCTTATGAAAAGTTTCATAGAATGCTCTACCTTTGTAAAGTGGGGGAGGGGAAGACACCTGTATAGTATTAATGGTAAGACTCTTGGCAGTGTGGAGGATCAGAGGGATCTTGGGTTCTGAGTTCACAGGACACTCAAAGCTGCTATGCAGGTTGACTCTGGTTAAGGCAGCATACGGTGCAATGGCCTTCATCAACCATGGGATTGAGTTTAAGAGCTGAGAGGTAATGTTACAGCTATATACACTCTGGTCTCACCCCACTTGGAGTACTGTGCTCAGTTCTGTTCACCTACCTACAGGAATGATGTGGAAACCATAGAAAGGGTGCAGAGGAGATTTACAAGGATGTTGCCTGGTTTGTGGAGCATGTCTTATGAGAATAGGCTCATTGAGCTCGGCCTTTACTCCTTGGAGCGACGGAGGATGAGAGGCAACTTGATAGAGGTGTACAAGATGATGAGAGGCATTGATTGTGTGGATAGTCAGAGGCTTTTTCCCAGGGCTGAAATGGCTAGCACGAGAGGGCACAGCTTTAAGGTGCTTGGAAGTAGGCACAGAGGAGATGTCAGGGGTAAGTTTTATTTTTTTACGCAGAGAATGGTGAGTGTGTGGAATGGGCTGCTGGCGATAGTGGTGGAGGCGAATACAATACGATCTTTTAAGAGACTCCTGGATAGGCTCGTGGAGCTTAGAAAAATAGAGGGCTATGGGTAACCCTAGGTAATTTCTAAATTAAGTACATGTTTGGCACAGCATTGTGGGCCAAAGGGCCTCTATTGTGCTGTTGGTTTTCTATGTTTCTACAAATACAAATATTTTATTGTCACCAAACAATTGATACTAGAGCATACAATCATCACAGTGATATTTGTTTCCGCACTTTGCACTCCCTGAAGTACAAATCAAAGTAAATATAATAAAAATTTAAATTATAAATCATAATTAGAAAATAGAAAAGGGAAAGTAAGGTAGTGCAAGTCAGGTCCGGGTATTTGGAAGGTACGGCCCAGATCCGGGTCAGGATCCGTTCAGCAGTCTTATCACAGTTGGAAAGCTGTTCCCAAATCTGGCCGTACATATCTTCATGCTCCTGAACCTTCTCCAGGAGGGAAGTGGGACAAAAAGTGTGTTGGCTGGGTGGGTCATGTCCTTGATTACCCTGGTAGCACTGCTCCAACAGCGTGTGGTGTAAAGTGAGTCCAAGGATGGAAGATTGGTTTGTGTGATGTGCTGGGATAGGTTCACGATCTTCTGCAGCTTCTTCCAGTCTTGGACAGGACAACTTCCATACCAGGTCGTGATGCACCCTAGAAGAATGCTTTCTACGGTGCATCTATAAAAATTAGTGAGGGTTTTAGGGAACAGGCCAAATTTCTTCAGCTTTCTCAGGAAGTAAAGGCGCTGGTGGGCCTTCTTGGCAGCGGACTCTACTTGGTTAGACCAAGTCAGGTCATTTGTGATATTCACCCCGAGGAACTTAAAGCTTTTGACTTGTTCCACCTGTGCACCACCGATGTAGATGGGGGTCGTGCAGGTCCACTACTCCTTCTGAAGTCAACAACCAATTCCTTCATCTTGCTGACATTGAGGGATAGGTTATTGTCTTCGCACCATGCCACCAGGTTCTTAATTTCCTCTCTGTACTCAGACTCATCATTACCCAAGATACAGCGTATAAGTTTGTGTCATCAGCAAACTTATATATTGAGTTTGATGGAAACTTGGCTACACAATCATGGGTGTACAGTGAGTACAGCGGGGGGCTGAGTACACAGCCTTGTGGGGCACCTGTGCTCAGAGTGACTGTAGAGGAGAGCTTGTCCCCTATCTTTACAGCCTGGGTCCTGACTGTGAGGAAGTTGAAGATCCAGCTGCAGATCTGAGAGCTAAGACCCAGGTTCCGTAGCTTAGGAATCAGTTTATTTGGAATGATGGTATTAAAGGCAGAGCTGTAGTTGATGAAAAGGAGCCTTACATATGCGCCTTTATTCTCCAGGTGTTCTAAAAAGGAAAGTAGTGCCAGAGAGATGGCATCTGCCGTTGACCTGTTGCTCTGGTAGGCGAACTGCAACGCGTCGAGGTTGACCGATAGGTTATGGTTGATGTGTGCCATACCCAATCACTCAAAGCACTTCATAGCAATTGATGTTAGAGCCACAGGTCGGTAGTCATTCAGGCATGCCACCTTGCTTTTCTTCAGCACCGGGATTATCGTTGCCTTCTTAAAACACAAGGGGATCTTAGACTGAAGCAGGGAGCAGTTGAAGATGTCAGCAAACATTCCAGCTAGCTCGCTTGCACAGGCCCAGAGAACCCGTCCCAGGACGCCATCTGGGACCGTCGCCTTCCTTGGATTTATCTTCAGGAAGGCTCTTCTAACATCTTCCTCGGTGACGATGAATCTTGATGCCACCAGGTCCAGTTCATCCAGAGGGGGTGGGACGCTCCTCTTCTGTTCGAATCTTGCGTAGAATACGTTAAGTTCGTCAGGAAGAGAAGCGCTACAGTTATTGATATTCCCAGCCTTTGCGCCCAGTGATCTCATTTAGACCCTGCCATAGTCGACTGGCATCCCTCTGGTTAGCCTGGGCTTCCAACTTGGCTTGATATTGCCTCTTGGCACCCTTAATGGATTTCTGGAGTTCACGCCTAGATTCCATGTAGCGACTGGTATCTCCGGACCTAAAAGCCGCAGCTCTAGCCTTCAAAAAGGACTGGACCTCATAATTCATCCAAGGCTTCTGGTTAGGGAATACTCAGATCATCTTGCAAGATACACGGTCCTCTGTGCATTTCCAGATAAAGTTCATGACAGCTGAGGCATACTCATCCAGGTTAGCTGCCGAGTCCTTGAATACTAACCAGTCCATCGATTCAAAGCAGTCACGGAGGACCTCATCTGTTTCCTCTGTCCAACGCAACACCACTTTTGACACCGTGACCTCCCGCCTCAGTTTCTGTTTGTAAGCCGGGAGGAGGAGTACGCCCTGATGGTCCGATTTTCCGAAGTGAGGTCATTGGACGGAACGGTAGGCATCTTTGACTGCTGTGTAGCAGTGGTCAAGTACATTCGGGCCTCTAGTGGAGCAGGAGACATGTTGGTATAACTTTGGCAGTGCTTTTCTGAGGTTGGCCTGGTTAAAGTCCCCGGCTGTAATGAGCAAAGCCTCCGGATACCTGGTCTCAAGTTCATTGATGTTGGCATACAGTGTATTCACAGCACACTCCACGTCCGCCTGGGGGGGGAGGGAATGTAGACCGCTGTCAGTATAACCGAGGTGAATTCCCGTGGCAGATAATAAAGACGACTCTTCACCGACAGATGTTCCAGGTCCTGACTGCAGGAGTTTGTCAGTGCCGCTGTGTCTGAGCACCACGCAGTGTTGATCAGTAGGCAGACTCCACCTCCCTTCGTCTTGCCCGAAGATGCTGTGCGGTCCATCCGATGGATCGAAAATCCCTCTAGTCTGACGGCACAGTCGGGGGTGGCAGGGGAGAGCCAGGTCTCTGTGGAACAGAATACACAGCAGTTCTGCATCTCCCTGCAGTAGGTGAGTCTCCCTTTAAGATCATCCACCTTGTTCTCTATGGCTTGCACATTTAGCTAGTAGGATGGTGGGCAGAAGGATCCTAAAGCCCCTCTGCTTCAATCTGACCAGCAGCCCAGCTCTTTTCCCACACTTCCTTGGTAATTTGTGCATCTTTCCAGATTTCCATCGATGCAGAATGTTGTTGGCAGCTCTTTGAGGTTGGTGGACACGTCCCGCAGGGATCCATCGGCGGGTTGTGTCGTCGGGCGCTCCAGGTCGGGCCGAGTGACAGGGGAGGCTCCGCTGCCACTTCCAACTGTCAGGGGCCCGGGCTGTCGATCGGGTCGGGCCCCGAAGCCGACACTTAATCCCGGAGGGCCAGGCTGCCGGCTGAAACAAGTCCATGAACTGTGTCACGGTTGCGGAGGCCTCCGCTCCAGCCGAGCCTGGGGCTCGATTTCCGAGGTCGGCGGTGGAGGCCTCACTTCTGGCAACTGTGGATAGCCACCAACGAGGCTCTACGGTGGTTGCACCAGGGAAGTGTCTGGGGTATCTTGAGGTCTCCAACATCACTTCTGTCTGCTCGTTTGCTTCGGAGAGGTGCTGGTCGGAATGGGCCATGTCTCCGGGCGCTCTGACTCGGTAGCAGGCCACGGGTCTCCGGGAACGTGGTGGACCTCGGACCAGGCCTCGATGATCGGGTCCAGATACGGTCTGGAGTTGAAGCAATTCTGGCATGTCAATGATCTCCAGCTGGGTCAGTAACTTTGCAGGGTGTTGTTGATCTTGCTAGATGTAGCAAATTGGAGGTTTAGAAGGGTTTCTCGGCTACAGGATAGTGTAGAGGGCAGTTTGCTCGGGAGACCACGTGCAGAGTCGCCAGTTACCGGCGCCATCTTAAACATCATGAATATCAATAGAACCAGAGCGAATTGCCTCAGAATAGAAGGACATCCCTGTAGAAGAGAGATGAGGAGGAATTTCTTTAGCCAGAGGTGGTAAATCTAGAATTCATCGCCACAGATGTCATTAGATATATTTAAAGTGAAGATTGATAGGTTCTTGATTAGTCAGGACATCAAAGGTTTTGGGGAGACGGCAGGAGAATGGAGATGAGAGGGTTAATAAATTAGCCACGTCAGAATAGTGGAGCAGACCCAATGGCCAAATGGGTTCATTCTGCTCCTATGTCTTATTGATTTCTTTCCCTTAAAAAGGTTAACAGTACAGGTTTGTTCATTTAATCTTTGTGATTTGAAAACAAAAACACTAGAAAAAAAGTGAAATAAAAACAGAAAATTCTGGAAATAGGCACCAGTTTAGGACAGAGAAGCAATGGATGTTTTGTCTACCTTTGTGATGGCTGACTCCAACATGTTGCAGAAAATGGAGAACTGCTTGAAATTCCCGGTTTTGTGTGTGACATCCTCAATATCTACGACAGAGCAATAAGACACACCTTCAGTTAGGTAGTAGTAAATTCGCCCCACAAGAGGTTTAACCTCCTACCCCTTTTCCCAATAACGGTTTGTTTGTTATGTGCTGTGTTGCGTGACATTGTCAATCACAGTCTTTCCATGACCATAATTGGTCTTGACAAATTTTTCTACACAAGTTGTTTGCCATTGCCCTCTATCTTTACAAGACAGGCGACCCCAGCCACTATCAATACTCTTCAGACTTGTGAAATGCACCAGCTGCCCATACGACCATCTACCACTTGCTCACATGGCTTCATATGACCTTGATCGGGGGAGGAGGGCACTAAGCAGGTATTAGACCTTGCTCAAGGGTGACCTGCAGATTAGCATAGGGAAAGAGAGCCTTACACCTTTTTTGGTAGAGATGTATCTCTACCCCACCACCTTTTCCCAATAACAGTTGCCCTGTTCTCTATAACAATGATTTGAGAGGTGCTCCAACATGGAGAGAGAAGGGACAGGAAAAAGAACTGCAGATTTGACATGGAGAGCATCTTCAGATTTAGAAGTATTCAGGTCTAGGGAGGATTTAGGCTAAAGTACCACAGGATAGATGCTTCAGGCATCTGTCCTGATTACAGAAAATACTGCAGGGGAGGAGAAAGTGAGTAGTAGAGTTGGATAAACTGGGTTGTTAATCAAAAAGGTTGGAATTGATCTAATGAGTCAAGAGGCCACATTCTATGGTAAGTGGAGTTGAAGGAAGTAAAGATGGCGCCAGAGATTTTTGGGGACCTGGGCGACTTCTTCCAGTTCGTGCACGAAACAATTTAAAATCTCATATCTTTTTTTTCCTTTTCAAAATGACTGAAGTTCTGTTGGAGTCCATGGAATACAGTTGCATTCAAACTATGCTCTTCACAGGCAGTGAGTTCTCACTCTCGGAACTCGCCAAGCGGCCTGGTGTTTTGGGACATGCGCCTTTGGGATGCAGCCCCATTTAAAAGCTGAGTCCTCGCTGATGTTGCTGAATGAAGCGTCACAGGAGATTGAAACATTGACATAGCAGGTGATGTGTGGTGCTATTGAAAGAAGGCCCCTGCACTGAATCGAAGGAGCAATCCATCTCTCTCTCTCGTGAGTCTGTTGGTCATCGAAGTGTGGGGCTCAAACAAGTGAAGCAGCAGATTGTAACATCGAAACAAGATGTTGGCCTCCCCCCCCCCCACCCCACTGTGGTGGGAGAGATGATATCTTTTTCTCCCTCACTAGTGAGAGAGGGCCTGTCTGAGGTGTTGGGATGGACAGTAGTTGTTGATGGACTCTTGATCACGGTCTCTGGGTTTTGCTATTTGCTTGCTTGGTGGGTGGTGGGGGGGGCTTGATGCTTTAACTGGAGCAAGAGGGGGAAGAGTTGATGCTTTACTGTTGCCTGTGCGCGTGAGGGGAGGGACTTTGGGATTCTAATGTTTTTCTGTTACTCATTTTTTTCCTCACTTTGTTTCGTGGATGTCTGTGAAGAGCAAGGATTTCAGATTGTATACATTCTCCAATATTAATGGAATCATTGAATCATTGATACAGTTCTATATGAGCGGCACAGTGACGTAGCAGTTAGCATAATACTTTACAACACGAGGAATTAAGTTTCAGTTCCTGCCGTGATTGTGCGGGATTCCTCCAGGTGCTCCGTCACCTCCTGCGTTTCAAAGACGTACGGGTCAGGGTTAATAAGCTGTGGTCGTGCTACGCTGATGCCAGAAGAACGACGACACTTGCAGGTTGCTCCCAGCACATCCTCAGACTGTTTGGTCTTTGACGCAAAACAACGTATTTCACTTTCCTTTCGGTTAGTCCTGACGAAGGGTCTCGGCCCGAAACGTCGACTGCGCTTCTCCCGATAGATGCTGCCTGGCCTGCTGTGTTCCACCAGCATTTTTTGTGTGTGTTGTTGTTTGAATTTCCAGTATTTGCAGATTTCCTCGTGTTTGAACGTATTTCACTGTATGGTTTGAGTTCTATGTGAGCGAATCTTTAATCTCGATGACTGTGTCAGGAATTTCAGCTGACATTTGATAAACCAGCCTTTCATGGATTCTTTCCTCCAGTTCATCCTCAAAGTTCAAAATTTGATGAAACTCTTTACCAGAGGATGATAAGCAGTGAAATTCCCTGCCTTGGCATGAAATATATTCAAAGGATTCAAAATACATAGCCTCAGGCTCAGTTCATCACATACTAAGGTAAGTTGCCTCAAAACTTGTAGATACAAAGCGCATAGCAGCCAAAGCAGTCTCACATCCTCAGCGCCGCAGAGAGAGGAGTGAACATTGTGGAAGAGCCAGGGAATTGGCCCAACTCTCGCCTGGAAGCAGGTATATTTTTTAAAAAGCCAAAGCTTTCGAGTGACATGGGGAGAAGCCAAGAACAGGGTACAAAGTGGCCAATCAGTCTTTAACATAATCAGTGGTGGAACAGACCTGAAAGACTAAATGGCCTACACCTTTTATTTTGTACAGTATATTCAAACAGTCTTTTAGAACAGTGGTCCCCAACCGCCGGGCTGCAAAGCATGTGCTAATGGGCTGTGAGGAAATGATATGATTTGGCGATATGAGTGAGCTGCACCTTTCCTCATTCCCTGTCATGCCCACTGTTGAACTTGAACACACGTGAGGTCATTACCCACGCGAGGTCATCAGTCACCTAAACGCAGTGATACCCTCGCGCCAGGGACTACTGGTTGGCCTCGGTTAACCGTCTGCCACGTGCGGCCGGCAGGAAATGATGATGCTACTGGTTCAGGGCACGGACAGATTGGTGCCGCCTCTAAACCTGTTTACCACACCAAATGTTCGTGGGGAACCCGGGGCTAAAATATTCGCAGACGACCTAATTTGAGCTCAGGGTTTCGTAAGTAGCAGAGCAGCTACCTCGCTGTGATCTACTGGAAGTCATCCCTCGAGCCAAACTTTTGTCGGCCAATAGATCCTACAAGGTGGGGGCAGGCGCGTGCCCTGTCGCACTCCTCACTCGGTTGGCCGCTCTCTCTGGACTGCGACCGCTGCGGCCCCGGTACGGGGACTTCTGGCCCTTACCTTGTCCTCTCACTGGTGTGTTGCAATGATTTTATATGTTCACACAAGGAAAATATGCACTGTGTTTAATATTAAATTCGTTAGATAAATCCTTTGAGAAATGAAATTGAGTGTATTAGCCATTTATAAGTGACTTATCATTTATATTCCGGATGTGATTAACACCAACCCCGCCCACCCACTGGTCAGCTGGTCCGTAAGAATATTGTTAATATTAAACCAGTCTGTGGTGCAAAAAAGGTTGGTGACCCCTGTTGTAGAAGCAAGGACATGAGCATCAGCATGTTTAACCAGTAGAGATGGGTTGCATGTTCATTCTTCTGGAGATTCACTCAAGCTGAAGAATGCTAACAAGACTAAAAACTTAAACACAAGAAAGGGCACTGTTTTAAGGTGCTTGTAAGTGGGTACAGGGGAGATGTCAGGGGTAAGTTTTTTTTTATTACATAGAGAGTGGTGAGTGCGTGGAATGGGCTGCCAGCGACGGTGGTGGAGGTGGATACGATATGGTCTTTTAAGAGATTCCTGGATAGGTACACGAAGCTTAGAAAAATAGAGGGCTGAGGTTAACCCTAGGTAATTTCTAAAGTAAGTACATGTTTAGCACAGCATTGTGGGCCGAAGGGCTTGTATTGTGCTGTAGGTTTTCTATATAAGAGCTTCTGGAAACCTTGAGCAACACACACAAAATGTTGGAGGAACTCAGCTGGTCAGGCAGTATCTGTAGAAGGGAATAAAGAGTTAGCATTTCATGCCAAGACCCTTTGACACACTGAAAAGAAATGGGGAAGCCAGAATAAGAAGTTGGGGGCAGGGAAAAGAGTCCAATCTGGCAGGTGAATAAAAATTTTCCTGATAGTCCAGGAACTGAAAGCACACACCAGTCCCTTATTGACCATTTTGACTGAGATTACCTCTACAAAGATCTCAGTACAATAAAAGAGTATTTCCCACTGAAATATCAGGAGAGCTTAGAGAAATAGTTTTTGACCTTTCTACAAATTTATAATGCCAGTATTAGAAATGAATAAATAAAGCTAATGTTTAGTATTTATATATTGAGACACAGTGCAGAATAGGCCCTTCCGGCTCTTTGAACCACATTGCCCAGTAATCCCAATTTAATCCTAGCCTAATCATGGGACAATTTACAATGAACTATTAGCCTACTAACCTTTGGACCATGGGAGGAAACCAGAGCACCTGGAGGAAATGCGCGTGGTCATGGGGAGAAAGTAGAAACAGCTTACAGGCAGCGGTGGGACACAACGCCTGCACTGTAAAGTGCTGTGCTAATCACTGCGCTACCGTCCCACCCTTTTATGCATGTTGATGGCCGAAGAATCAGAATCTGAATCAGGTTTAATATCACTGGCATGTGTTGCGAAATTTGTTGTTATCTGTCTGAAGGATAAATATTGAGGAGCGTATTGAGGATAATCTGGACATTGTATGCAGTTCTGGTTGCCTCCCCAAAGTTCTGAGGCTTTGAGGAGGGTTCAGAAGAGGTTTACCAGGATGCTGCCTGGTTTGGAGGGAATGTGCTATTATGAATGGCTGGATTAACTTGAGTTGTTTTCTCCGGACTGTCGGAGGCTGAGGAGAGATCTGATTGAGGTTTACAAGATTATGAGAGGCAGATCGAGTGGACAAAGAGGTTCTGTTTCCCAGGGTTGAAATGAAAACCCCTAGAGGGCATGATTGAAGGTGAGACGGGTAGGTTCAAGGGGGATGTGAGGGGCAAGTTTTTTTTTTACTCAGAGAGGGGTGGATGCCTGGAATGTGCTGCCTGGGACGGTGGTAGAGGCAAATACATTAGAGGCTTTTCAGAGACGTTTGAATAGGCACATGGATGTGAGGAAGATGGAGGGATACGGACACGGTGTAGGGAGGAGGGATTAGCGTTTGGGTGTTTTTTGATTTGCTCTTTAGCTCGTTCAGCACAATATTGTGGGCTGAATGGCCTATTCCTGTGCTGCACTTTTCTATGTTCTAATTAATTTACTCTTTGTGGTCAAATTTGAAGGCTGAATGCAGGGTTAATGGCAGGAGTCTTCACAGTGTGGGGGGACAGAAGGATTTTGGGAGTCACGCCCATTGATCCGTCAAAGTGGCCACACGATTTGATAGGGTGGTTAAGTAGGCTTTCAGTGTGCTGGCTTTCATTAGTCAGGAAAGAATGAGTTCAAGAGCTTTGAGGTAATGTTGCAACTCTATAAAACTTTGGTTAGACCACAGTTGGAATACTGTGTTCAGTGCTCGGGGCCTCATTATAAAAGGAATGTAAAAGCTTTAGAGAAGGAGCAGAGATTTACTCGGATGCTGCCTGGATTAGACAGCATGTCTTAGGAAGGTAAGTTGAGTGGGCTAGGGCTTTTCCCTTTGGAGCAAAGGATGATAAGAAGTGACGAGGGGCAGAGCGAAGTGACAATGGTGCTGAATGGCGACTCCTTTGCTTGCATCCTCGGAAACAACTCTATTTCCATCTTTAATATCTCTATTTTTTTCCCTTTTTTTTAAGACCCTGACCTGGAGTTACACGCTGAATAAGGGCCTTTGCGGAAATGGGACCTGCTCTCGGGGTTTCACAACTGGCTGTTGAGCTGCACGCCAAGGGCTCAGCCTAAGAGTCTGGCTTGCCTTTGGAGACCTAGTATCTCGGGGCTCTGGAGACGGGCAGATCGAAGGTCGATGTCACAGCAGATCTATGTGTCGTCGGGGGATCTACAGCTGTGTGCCCAGAGCTCGAGAAAAGCGATGTATCGAACTTTTAACATCATAACCCAGTGTATTGTTTGTTATGTCTCCCCTCTCACTGTGAAACGGAGACACCCCTTTCTCCCTTATTAGGGAGAGAGAGAGAGCCTGTGGTATGTCGAATGTCAGGTGAATTTAGTCTTTGGGGTAACTGCAAGTCTGTGACTTTACTGTCGCTTTGCACACGCTTGAATGCTTGGTGGTGGGTGCTGATGTTCATTTATTGCCGGTGGGGTGGGGGGGGGGGGGGAAATTGCTGCTCGCTGCCACTTTCGCCAGGGAGGGAGGTGAGCTGGGGGGGGTGGACTTTGGGGTTCTAACATTTAACTGTCATTCATTCTTTTGGGCACTCCTCTGTTTTCGTGGATGGTTACGAAGAAAAAGCATTTCAGGATGTATATATTTCTCTGACATTAAATATATCTTTGAAACCTTTATAGCGGCGTACAAGATGATAAGAGACACAGATTGGGTGGACAGCCACAGACTTTGTTCCAGGGTAGAAATGGTTAATACACAGGGCATAATTTTAAAGTAATTGGAGGAAAGTATACAGAGGATGTCAGAGGTAAGCTTTTATTGTTTTTTTTTAAAGCACAAAGAATGGTGAGTACATGGAACTCACTGTCTGGGGTAGTGATAGAGACAGACACATTGAGTCTCTTAGATGAAAGAAATGGATGAAAGAAAACTGGAGGGCTATATGGGAGGAAAGGGTTAGATCGGGGGTCGGCAACCCGCGGCTCCGGAGCCACATGTGGCTCTTTTACGTCTGTGCTGCGGCTCCCTGTTGCTTTGGGAAATAATTGGTTGTGGTGACCCTTTTCCTGGCACATCTGAACCGACTCACAATTAGATAGCCTACGGGGGTTTGCGAGCACAGAGCTTTGGAGCCTCTGCGCCATGGGGGGCAGGTTGAGGGAGGCTTAAAAGTGAGGCTGAAGATTTCGAATAAAGTTTTTTCCTTCGACTGCAGTTACCGACTCCCTGTCGTAATTTTAGCGCTGCGTGTAGCACACCGCTACATGGTCAGTATTTAATTAAAATGTATTTTATGTTAGTTTGTTAGTTTTTGAAATGTAAATCTAAATTTGAAGATTATGGTGATCTTGTACAATCTAAATAAGACGTTGTGGCGACCCATTTCCTGACACATCCGAACCGGCTCACAATTAGCCAGCGTTCAGGCTAAGGGAGATAGCCTACGGGGGTTTGTGAGTACGTGTCTTTTGCAGCATCCGCGCCCATGGGGGGCAGGTTGAGGGAGGCTTAAAAGCAAGGCTGTTTAGTTCGAATAAAGCTATCTTTGACTGCAGTTTACTGACTGCGTGTAGCACACCGCTACAGCGTGTTTTTATCGCTGGCTGTCCAGAGGGGAGGTGCTGAAACGCTTTGTCGCATGTCTGGAAGAAGTGAAAACTTTCCTGGGCAGCAAAGGGCTCAACTTTCCTGAGCTGGAACAGCCAGAGTGGCTGGAAAAGCTACACTTCATGGTAGACATGACAGCGCACCTGAACACGCTGAACACAGCTCTTCAACGGGGTAAGGACGTACAGCCCTGCACATGTTGGAGGATGTTTTGGCATTCGAGCGCAAGTTGACGTTGCATGCCAGAGATTTACAGAAAGGCACATTGTCTCACTTCCCCAATTTGAGAGAGTTCAAACAAGGTCACGACATGATAAATTCGGAGTATTTACATTCTGCAATCATCGCAATGCAAACATCGTTTGGGAAACGCTTCTGTGAGTTCAGAGAGGAAAAAAACACATTATCCTTCCCGGTCACTCCCCTAAGCATCGATCCATCCCTACTGAATACGACTGCATTGTCAGGTGTGAGTCAACCTGAACAAGTATGATAAATATTTTAATTGCCTATTATTTTACGTATATTCATATGTTTTCATTGTTCAGTGAAATAGTCCTTTTATTTTTCAGGTTGACAGCTGGCTGACGTTATTTTTGGTTTGCTGCTGGCGGCAAATTTAAGTTTGGCGTTTTTCATAAATACAAGAAGGACTCAAATAGACGTTGAGTATTTTACTTAAAAGTAACCTTCAACCCAACGTCTTTTTTTTCGGAGTTCAAAATGTTTTTGTTGCATGCAGAAATGTAATTTCGTTTTCTCTGCAGGAGTTCATCAATTTCATAAATGCAACACATTATAGTTTGTTTATACATAGCATAAAGGCAAAACAAAACGTTGTATGCAGTGTTATTTCATTTTAAATGTCAAACGGGTTTTGCGGCTCCCAGTGTTTTCTTTTCTGTGGGAAACGGGTCCAAGTGGCTCTTTCAGTGGTAAAGGTTGCTGACCCCTGGGTTAGATTGATCTTGGAGTAGGTTAACAGGTTGGTACAACGTTGTGGGCCAAAGGGCTTGTACTGTGCTATACTGGTTTATGTGCAAAAAAAAACAGAAATAAAAAAGTAGTGAGGCAGTGTTCATGGTTTCTTTATCCCTTCAAAAATCGATGGCAGAGGGGAAGCAGTTGTTTCTGAATGGTTGAGTGTGTGCCTTCAGGTTCCTGTGCCTCGTCCCTGAAAGTACTATTTGTTGTCACATCGGTACCGTACATCTAAGAATACAGCACTGCAGTGGATTGTTAACTTAGATCATTAGGTTTCCTTAAATCATTTAACTGAAGGACCGCCAATCGAAACATGGCTGGAAAATGCAACAGGACAGATAGATGATACTATTATTTGAGAAAGGGCAGCCTTGTACTTACAAACGGCCTCGAATTCTCCTCTCCACTGCTCAGAGGTCAAGCTGTCCTCAACTTGCACCTCCAACACATCCCCAGTCACCATCATGGTGATTATATACTCAATCCCTCGGAATACATAATTTGCTTGTACAGGACCCCCTTCCAAGGTGCAGGACATTATTGGTAGTTGACAAAATTGAGTGAGTCCTCAATAATAATTCTAAGAAAAAGAAAGACAATAAAAATGCTTAGAAACAGCATTAAAATTATGTTAAACATAGTGAATATTCAAATATTCTGGAAATAATTTATAATTAAACACCTTTATTTAAAGAAACCCCGCTCTTCCTCACTGTACCTCAAGGTGATATTGATTTTAGGACGAAACACTTTCTTTACAGGAACTTTCAAATCTCTGGGCGATTTACAAACCACACCACTCCTCCCGAGATCAAGATCAGACCAGGCCCTTGAAACTACGAGGCACCAACACTACCTGCTGTGCCACTACTCTGTCCTGGTTGGCAGGGGAGTAAACTAGTCCTGACCACTGCCCTTCAGGCCACAGACCAACAATTCTGAGTTTGATCAATCGAGAGTTTACTCATTTCAGCTCTTAAGTATTGTGATCTCTTGCTTTTATAACTCATCCAACACATCTCTGCACCCCAATTTATTGCCCCTATCATCCATTCCCTTTGCACGTTGACTCAAGATGTTTCAATTTAAGCAATACCTTAACTTTAAATTCTCATATCTTGTCTCAGTAAGCTCCTCCGATTCTGAGACGTGTAGAGATTATGGTTGAAGATGTAGGGGTCAAAAGCAGATATAATGGGGGTCACAACCAGAGCTGTGAACTATCTCATAATTTTCTTACAAAAACTGAGACATACCACCCAGCTTCAAGGACAGCTCCAATCCCATTAATATAAGTCAAGTCAAGTCTATTGTCATTTCCACCATAAACTGCTGGTGCAGTACACAGTAAAAACGAAACAACGTTCTTCTGGGTATTGAGGAGTCTGATGGCTTGGGGGAAGAAACTGTTTCATAGTCTGGTCGTGAGAGCCCGAATGCTTCAGTGCCTTTTCCCAGATGGCAGGAGGGAGAAGAGATTGTGTGAGGGGTGCGTGGGGTCCTTCAAAATGCTGTTTGCTTTGCGGGTGCAGTGTGTGATGTAAATGTCTGTAATAGCGGGAAGAGAGACCCTAATGATCTTCTCAGCTGACCTCACTACCCGCTGCAGGGTCTTGTGTTAAAACTTTTGAACAGACCTCTTATACAATAAAAAATAACTATTGATCTCACTATCTTCCTCATGACCTTTGGATTTTATCTGTCAACGTGCTTTGCACTTTCTCTGTAACTGTAAACAGTTATTACCCCTCAAAGGGAATAACACTGAAATATTCCCACAACCTATGGACTCGAGGACTCTTCATCTAACATTAATGATATTTATTGTTTATTTATTTATTATTGTTTCTTATTTTTGTACCTGCACTGTGATTGAAAACTCTAGTTGGGTTATTTTTCGACTCTGTTATGGTTATTATTCTATAGACATGCTGAGTATGCCCACAGGAAAATGAATCTCAGAGTTATATATGGTGACATATATGTACTCTGATAATAAGATTGACTTTGTACTTTATTTTGCAGTGTTTTTTCATGCTTGTACTGTCTCAGTGTTCAGATCATTCCTTATGTACAGACACAACCCACCCAGAAAACTGCCTTTTCCAAAAACTCCCATTCCGAAGCGCCTTAGGGCTATTAAAACAAAAACTTCACACATTCTTAAAAATTTCTTCCCTCAGGCTGTTACTCTGATCAACCATTCTAGCTAGCCACCCCACCCCCTCTATTACCCCACTCACTGCACTGTAAACATTTTACAAACAAGAGAAAATCTGCTGATGCTGGGGTTCCAAGCAACACACACAAAATGCTGGAGGAAGTCAGCAGGCCAGGCAGCATCTATGGAAAAGAGTACAGTCAACGTTTCGGGCCGAGACCCTTCAGCAGGGTATCTATAGATGCTACCTGCCCCGCTGAGTTCCTCAGCGTTTTGTTAGTACTGCTTGTAACCATTTTAAACCACTTTTTATGTGGGTATTTGTGCACATTTTATTCCATATCCATACTTGAACCTCTGTTTATTTTTAGATAATTCTTTATATAATTATTGAATATTGTTTTTGTTTCCTCGTATGTCGATGAAATGTTTACAAATGTATTGCCAAGATCGGAGAACAATTTAATCATTTGAATTGGGAGCAAGTTACAACTTGTGATTCAGCTGGGAGCTCAGAGAATTCGACCGTGTAGGTAGGATTTAAGCCTACCTGGTCAATACCTGTGGAGGAGGGGGAACTGCGCAGGCGCGAGTGACGTCAGCGTCGAGCGCGCACTTTAAAAGGCAGGACTTCTTTTCAGAGCGGGCAGCGGAGTCCGTGGAAGCAGAGTCCTGGGCTTTGGCTAAGTGGGCTTCGGCGTAAGGGGACTGTGTGATTGCTCGCTGAGGGGAAGAAGGTAAGGTCGCTAGGTGCTTTTTAGACTTATTCTATTAATCCAGTTCAGGTATGGGGGAGACAGTCAGAGCAGTGGTGTGCTCCATATGCAGTATGTGGGAGGTCAGGGTCAACACAGTTGTTCCTGATGACCACACCTGCAAAAGGTGCGTCCAGCTGCAGCTCCTATCAGACCGAATTAGGGAGTTGGAGCAGGAGCTGGATGAACTACGGATCATTCGGAAGGCAGAGGCAGAGATAGATAGGAGTTATCAGGAGGTAGTCACACCAAAAAACCAAGAAGTAGGCAGATGGGTGATGGTCCAGAGAGGCAGGGGGAGCAGGCAGAGAGAGCAGAGCACCCCTGCGGCCATTCCCATTAACAATAAGTATACCGTACTGGATACTGTTGATGGGGATGACCTACCAGGAATGAGTTGTAGTGGTCCTGCCTCTGGCACAGAGGTTGAACCCTCAACTAGAAAGGGGAGGAGGGAAGAGAAGAGAGCGATAGTTTTAGGGGATTCTATAGTCAGGGGGGCAGATAGGAGATTTTGTGGGGCAGATCAGGAGTCTCGGATGGTATGTTGCCTCCCTGGTGCCAGGGTCTGGGATATCTCAGATCGGGTGCAGGCTATTCTTGAGAATGAGGGCATGGACCCAGATGCAGTGGTCCATGTAGGGACCAACGATGTAGGTAAGGTGAGTGAGGGGGTCCTGATTAGAGAGTTCAGGGAGTTAGGAGTGAAGCTGAAAGGCAGGACCTCCAGGGTGACAATCTCGGGATTGCTACCTGTGCCACGTGCGAGTGAGGCGAAGAATAGAATGATTATGCACATCAATACGAGGCTGAGAGCATGGTGCAGGAAGGAAGGGTTCAGGTTTTTGGATAATTGGTCTTTGTTCCAGGGACATTGGGATCTGTTTCGAAGGGACGGTCTACATCTGAACCGGAGGGGTACTAACATTCTCGCAGGAGTGTTTGCCAGTGCTGCTCGGGGGGGGTTTAAACTAGATGTGCAGGGGGCAGGGATCCAGATCCAGAGGGTTGGTCAGAAAGAGCATGGGGTTAAATGTGTAGAAGGTTTGGGTGAATTTGAGAAGGTCATCAAAATTCAGGGTGCAATTAGCCCGATGGAAGTTCAAGGAGCTGGGTTAGGTACAGTAGACAGTGTTTTAAGCAAAGAGCGGAGGAATGGGCTCAGAATTCTATACTTGAATGCTCGTAGTGTCAGAAATAAGACAGATGAGCTTGAAGCTCAGATGAAAATGGGGAACTACGATATTGTTGGGATAACGGAGACATGGCTGCAAGGGGATCAGGCCTGGGAATTGAGTGTACCAGGGTATACGTGCTAGCGTAGAGACAGAAATATGGGAAGAGGGGGTGGGGTGGCCCTGTTGGTGAGGAATGAGATTCAGTCCTTAGCAAGAGGTGACTTGGGAACAGGGGAAGTAGAGTCTGTGTGGATTGAGCTGAGGAACAGTAAGGGTAAAAAGACCCTAATGGGTGTTGTGTACAGGCCCCCAAACAGTAGTGTGGATATTGGGTACAAGTTGATTAGAGAGTTAACATTGGCATGTGCTAAAGGTAATGCAGTCGTTATGGGAGATTTCAACATGCAGGTGAACTTGGAGAATCAGGTAGGTGCTGGACCCCAGGATAGGGAGTTTGTGGAGTGTCTAAGGGATGTATTTTTGGAACAGCTTGTGCTTGAGCCAACCAGGAACGAGGCTATTTTGGACTTGGTGATGTGTAATGCACAGGAATTGATAAGTGATCTTGAAGTAAAGGAGCCATTAGGAAGTAGTGATCATAACATGATAAGTTTTTATCTACAATTTGAGAGGGATAGGGGCAGATCAGAGGTGTCAGTGTTGCAATTAAATAAAGGAGACTACGGAGCCATGAGGGAAGAGCTGGCCAAAGTTAAATGGGCGGATGCCCTGGCAGGAAAGACAGTGGATCAGCAGTGGCAGATATTCTTGGGCATAATACAAAAGATGCAAATGCAGTTCATTCCAATGAGAAGGAAGGATTCAAAGAGGGGGAAGGGGCCACAGTGGTTGACAAAGGAAGTCAGAGATTGTATAGCATTAAAGAAAAAGAAGTATGACAGGGCTAAGATGAGTGGGAATACAGATGATTGGGAAAGTTTTAAGGAACAGCAGATCTTAACTAAAAAAGCAATACGGAGAGAAAAAATCAGGTATGAGCTCAGTCTAGCCAGGAATATAAAAAGGGATAGCAAAAGCTTTTTTAGCTATGTGAAGAGAAAGAAGATAGTTAAGAACAATGTTGGCCCCTTGAAGAATGTATTGGGAGAAATTGTTATGGAAACAGGGAAATGGCAACAGAATTTAATACGTACTTTAGATCTGTCTTCACCAGGGAGGACACAAGCAATCTCCCAGATGTATGGATGGGCCAGGGTCATAAGATATCAGAGGAATTGAGACAGATTGACATTAGGAAAGAAACTGTGATGAGTAGACTGATAGGACTGAAGGCTAATAAATCCCCGGGTCCAGATGGTCTGCATCCAAGGGTTCTAAAAGAGGTGGCTCAGGAAATTGCGGATGCATTGGTAATCATTTTCCAATGTTCCTTAGATTCAGGAGATTGGAGAGTGGAGATTGGAGATTGGAGAGTGGCTAATGTTATCCCACTTTTCAAGAAGGGAGGGAAGGAGAAAACTAAGAACTATCGCCCTGTTAGCCTAACGTCAGTCGTGGGGAAGATGCTTGAGTCCATTATTAAGGACGAAATAGTGGCACATCTTGATGGCAGAAATAGGATTAGGCCGAGCCAGCATGGATTTACCAAGGGCAAATCATGCTTGACTAATCTGTTGGAGTTTTTTGAGGGTGTAACAAGGATGTTAGATGAGGGTAAGCCAGTGGATGTTGTGTACCTAGATTTTCAGAAGGCATTCGATAAGGTGCCACATAGGAGATTGGTGAGTAAAATCAGAGCTCATGGCATTGGGGGCAGGGTTTCAACATGGATAGAAAACTGGTTGGCAGATAGAAAGCAAAGGGTAGCAGTGAATGGGTGTTTCTCGGACTGGCTGGAGGTGACTAGTGGGGTACCACAGGGCTCTGTATTGGGACCACAGCTCTTTACGATTTATGTCAACGATTTAGATGAGGGCATTGAAAACTATATCAGCAAGTTTGCTGACGATACTAAACTGGGTGGCAGTGTGACATGCGAAGAGGACGTTAGGAGAATACAGGGAGACTTGGATAGGCTAGGTGAGTGGGCAGATGCTTGGCAGATGTCATTCAATGTGAATAAATGTGAAGTTATCCACTTTGGAAGCAGGAACAAGGGGGCAGAGTATTGTCTGAACGGTGTAGAGTTAGGTAAGGGAGAAATGCAAAGAGACCTAGGAGTCCTAGTTCACCAGTCAATGAAGGTGAATGAGCAAGTGCAACAGGCAGTGAAGAGGGCAAATGGAATGTTGGTCTTTGTTACAAGGGGAATTGAGTACAAGAGCAAGGATGTCCTTTTGCATTTGTACCGGGCCCTGGTGAGACCACACCTGGAATATTGTGTACAGTTTTGGTCTCCAGGTTTAAGGAAGGACATTCTGGCAATTGAGGAAGTGCAGCGTAGATTCACTAGGTTGATTCCTGGGATGGCAGGGCTGTCTTACGCAGAGAGATTGGAGAGATTGGGCTTGTACACGCTGGAATTGAGATTGAGAGGGGATCTGATTGAAATGTTTAAGATAATTAAAGGATTTGATAGGATTGAGGCAGGAAATATGTTCCAGATGTTGGGAGAGTCCAGTACCAGAGGGCATGGATTGAGAATAAGAGGTCAGTTATTTAAAACAGAGTTGAGGAAGAGCTTCTTCTCCCAGAGAGTTGTGGAGGTGTGGAATGCACTGCCTCGGAAGACGGTGGAGGCCAATTTTCTGGATGCTTTCAAGAAGGAGCTAGATAGATATCTGATGGATAGGGGAATCAAGGGATATGGGGACAAGGCAGGGACTGGGTATTGATAGCGAATGATCAGCCATGATCTCAGAATGGCGGTGCAGACTCAAGGGGCCGAATGGTCTACTTCTGCACCTATTGTCTATAATACAATCATCAGCCACCAGGGCTATGTTTTTCCGTGTTTTGCTTCTGCTCCTTATCACACCAAAATTGGGGCAGCACAGCACAATGCTTTACGGTCCCCTGCTTCAATTGTGAGTCTTACTGATGGAGAAGATCCAGAGAGGCAGGATTTCTGAACATTTGGCGAGGCATAATATGATTAGGAATAGTCAACATGACTTTGTCAAAGGCAGGTTGTGCCTTATGATCCTGACTGAATTTTCTGAGGATATGACTACACACATTGATGAAAGTAGAACCATAGATGTAGTGTATATGGATTTCAGCAAGGCATTTGATAAGGTACTCCATGAAAGGCTTATTGAGAAAGGAGGCATGGGATCCAAAGGGACATTGCTTTGTGGATCCAGAACTGGTTTGCCCACAGAGGGCAAAGAGTGGTTGTAGACGATATGACCGGTGTTGTGCCTCAGGGATTTGTTCTGAGACCCCTTCTTAGATAGGCACACAACAAATTCGTAACATATACTTTACACTGTATAGTGAATAAAGTTGATCCTTGAATGATCTATCCGGATGGCACACAAAGCTTTACACTGCATCTTAGCACATGAGACAATAATAAACTAATTACCAATGCTGAATGCCAGTGTGTGCAACAACTACTCCATGTATTGCTCTACTCCTCGCTCCCCTGGAATCCCCTCCAACCACACGAAACCACCAGTCTCCACACAAGGGCAGATCCTGAGGTCGGGAGCGAACCCGGGGGTCTGCGAATTTATGAGACACTTTGCTGCATCCCCCTGAGCTCTGGCTGGGAGGGAAGAACGCGTAAATTAGCTGGGAAACCATCCAACCCAAGCCAGACCATGGTAAAAGCCTCACACAGTCGAACAGCTTCCCTTTAAGCCGACCCACAACCACTCACCTCGCTCCCCTCAGCCGCCACTACCGCCTCCCGGCCCGCGTTCCCACTCAGGCCAAGCGTCCGCTTCCCGCTCACCTGAACATAGCAACGCACGCCGACCCCGCCCCTCTCCTTTCTCTATTCGCCAGAATCCGACAAGCTCTCGATTCTACGGGCTAACTCGCCCTGCCAATCAAGCAGGACGCCGCATCACGTTTGGTTGACGCGTGGACGGCAACGGAACCTTCCACACCGAAGATAAATCGAGGGACCGAAAAATAATATAAACAACTATAATTCAACTATTATCTTTCATTAAATTAAATAATTACAAAGAGAGTGGTTACTAAATTAATTATTAACTTTTTTTATTAATTTAATTAAGTGTTCTCGACTATTGCTATTCTAAAATAATTATTGTAAAATATTTTCCCCCGATTCTGGAATGCAATCATTTTGTAGAACGAAGGTGGCCGTTGATGTCGTCATTTTTCTGCGACCGCAAGGTGTTGTCAATCACAGTGGCGACACGGGTGCGGAGGTGGTCGGTTGCTCTTGGCAACGGGAGACTCCTACCTGGTCAAGGTGAGGAGTTGGTCCGCATGCTCATGGTGACATGAAGGGGTTCCAAAACACACAACATCTCATCATTTCCAGTTATTGTAATTGGCAAACGTGTCGAAATTCCATCTACCTTACGTACATACAATCAGTGTCTCATCCCATCTTGCAAAAACTACATTTCAAGGAGGTAGCAACCCCATATTCTTCCCCCGCCCCCGGTCGACCTCCAGGGGTGTATGTAATACTTTGTTTAGCTTTTCTATTTCTTTTGCAAACTTTCCTTGTACTGTGATGTGGCTCGCTTGGCAGATTTGAGCATTTTGCCAGAGGTCTCAACCTCATAGCAGTCTGTGTCAATGAATTTGTTAATTTTGGAAGACATCAGATTCACAATTATTATCATAGAGTCGTTTTTTATTCAATTCCAACTTTAAGCAAGTCTACAGGGAGCTTGGCCTCATCACGTAGGACACACGTTAGACTGTGTGGGTGACACCATTATCAGTGTGAATGACGCTGTGATCAGTGTGGGCCACACTGTGATCTGTCTGGGGACACTGTTACCTGTGTGTGTCACACTGTGATCTGTGTGTGTCACACTGTGATCTGTCTGGGCCACACTGTGATCTGTCTGGGGACACTGTTACCTGTGTGTGTCACACTGTGATCTGTCTGGGCCACACTGTGATCTGTGTGTGTCACACTGTGATCTGTCTGGGCCACACTGTGATCTGTCTGGGGACACTGTTACCTGTGTGTGTCACACTGTGATCTGTGTGTGTCACACTGTGATCTGTCTGGGCCACACTGTGATCTGTCTGGGGACACTGTTACCTGTGTGTGTCACACTGTGATCTGTCTGGGCCACACTGTGATCTGTGTGTGTCACACTGTGATCTGTCTGGGCCACACTGTGATCTGTCTGGGTGACACTGTGATCTTTGTGTGTCACACTGTGATCTGTGTGTGTCACACTGTGATCTGTCTGGGCCACACTGTGATCTGTCTGGGTGACACTGTGATCTTTGTGTGTCACACTGTGATCTGTCTGGGTGACACTGTTACCTGTGTGGACGACACTGTGATCAGTGTGTGTCACACTGTGATCTGTGTGGGTGACATCATGATCAGTGTGAATGACGCTGTGATCAGTGTGGGCCACACTGTGATCTGTGTGGGTGACACTGTGATCTGTGTGTGTCACACTGTGATCTGTGTGGGTGACATCATGATCAGTGTGAATGACGCTGTGATCTGTCTGGGCCACACTGTGATCTGTGTGTGTCACACTGTGATCTGTGTGGGTGACATCATGATCAGTGTGAATGACGCTGTGATCTGTCTGGGCCACACTGTGATCTGTGTGTGTCACACTGTGATCTGTGTGGGTGACATCATGATCAGTGTGAATGACGCTGTGATCAGTGTGGGCCACACTGTGATCTGTGTGGGTGACACTGTGATCTGTGTGTGTCACACTGTGATCTGTGTGGGTGACATCATGATCAGTGTGAATGACGCTGTGATCTGTCTGGGCCACACTGTGATCTGTGTGGGTGACACTGTGATCTGTGTGTGTCACACTGTGATCTGTCTGGGTGACACTGTGATCTGTGTGGGTGACACTGTTACCTGTGTGTGTCACACTGTTACCTGTGTGGACGACACTGTGATCAGTGTGTGTCACACTGTGATCTGTGTGGGTGACACTGTGATCTGTCTGGGTGACACTGTGATCTGTCTGGGTCACACTGTGATCTGTGTGTGTCACATTGTTACCTGTGTGGGTGACGCTGTGATCTGTGTGGGCGACACTGTGATCTGTGTGGGTGACACTGTGATCTGTGTGTGTCACACTGTTACCTGTGTGGGTGATGCTGTGATCTGTCTGGGTGACACAGTTACCTGTGTGGGTGACACCGTGATCAGTGTGGGTGACGTCGTGATCAGTGTGGGTGACGCCGTGATCTGTGTGGGTGACACTGTGATCTGTGTGGGTGACGCTGTGATCTGTGTGGGTGACACTGTGATCTGTGTGGGTGACACTGTGATCTGTCTGGGTCACACTGTGATCTGTGTGAATTACGCTGTGATCAGTGTGAATGACTGTGATCAGTGTGGGTGATACCGTGATCAGTGTGGGTGATACCGTGATCAGTGTGGGTGATACCGTGATCAGTGTGGGTGACGCTGTGATCAGTGTGAGTGACACTGTGATCTGTCTGGGTGACACCGTGATCAGTCTGGGTGACACTGTGATCTGTCTGGGTGACACTGTTACCTGTGTGGGTGATGCTGTGATCTGTGTGGGTGACGCTGTGATCAGTGTGGGTGACACTGTGATCTGTGTGGGTGACACTGTGATCTGTGTGAATTACGCTGTGATCAGTGTGAATGACTGTGATCAGTGTGGGTGATACCGTGATCAGTGTGGGTGACGCTGTGATCAGTGTGAGTGACACTGTGATCTGTCTGGGTGACACCGTGATCAGTCTGGGTGACACTGTGATCTGTCTGGGTGACACTGTTACCTGTGTGGGTGATGCTGTGATCTGTGTGGGTGACGCTGTGATCAGTGTGGGTGACACTGTGATCTGTGTGGGTGACACTGTGATCTGTGTGAATTACGCTGTGATCAGTGTGAATGACTGTGATCAGTGTGGGTGATACCGTGATCAGTGTGGGTGACGCTGTGATCAGTGTGAGTGACACTGTGATCTGTCTGGGTGACACCGTGATCTGTGTGGGTAACACTGTGATCTGTCTGGGTGACACAGTTACCTGTGTGGGTGACGCTGTGATCTGTGTGGGCGACACTGTGATCTGTCTGGGTGACACTGGGATCAGTGTGGGTGACACAGTTACCTGTGTGGGTGACGCTGTGATCTGTGTGGGTGACACTGTGATCTGTCTGGGTCACACTGTGATCAGTGTGGGTGACACCGTGATCAGTGTGAATGACTGTGATCAGTGTGGGTGACACCGTGATCAGTGTGGGTGACGCTGTGATCTGTGTGGGTGACACTGTGGTCTGTCTGGGTCATACTGTGATCAGTGTGAGTGACACTGTGATTAGTGTGGGTAACACCGTGATCAGTGTGAATGATGCTGTGATCAGTGTGGGTCACACTTATCAGTATGGATGGTTCTGTTATCTGCGTGGGTGATTCTGTTTTCTTTGTGGGTGACATTGTGATTTGTGTGGGCGACACTGTTACCTGTGTGGGTGACACCGTGATCAGTGTTGGTGACACTGTGATCAGTGTGGGTGACACTTATCAGTATGGATGGTTCTGTTATCTGTGTGAATGATTCTGTTTTCTTTGTGGGTGCCAAGGTGATCTGTATCAGTGACACGATGCTCTATGTGAATGACACAGTGCTTGGTACTGATTTCACCATGATCTGCATGGATGACACAGTGATCTATGTGGATGATTTGATGATCTGTATGAAGGACACTGTGAGATCTATGGATATCACAATGATTTGTATCAATGTCAGGGTGATCTGAATGGACGACACATTGATTTCTAAGGATGTCTCATTGATCTGTAGCGGTGTCGCAACGATTACCTGTATGGGTGACAAAGTGATCTGTATCAATAACACAATGATCTATAACTGTGACACAATAATCTCTGTGGATGTCACTTTGATGTATACTGGTCACACAATATTCATTATCAGAATCAGAATCAGGGTTATTATCACCAACATGTGACGTGAAATTTGTTAACTTAGCAGCAGCAGTTCATTGCAATACGTAATCTAGCAGAGAGAGAAAAATAATAATAATAAATAAAATAAAACAAAAATAAATAAAGAAGTAAATCAATTACACATATTAAATAGATTATTTAAAAATGTGCAATAACAGAAATATTGTGCATTTAAAAAAGTGAGGTAGTGTCAAAAGCTTCAATGTCCATTTAGGAATTGGATGGCAGAGGGGAAGAAGCTGTTCCTGAATCGCTGAGTGTTTGCCTTTAGGCTTCTGTATCTCCTACCTGATGGTAACAGTGAGGAAAGGGCATGCCCTTTAATAATGGACGCTGCCTTTCTAAGACACCACTCCTGAAAGATGTCCTGGGTACTTTGTAGGCTAGTGCCCAAGATGGAGCTGACTAGATTTACAAACTTCTGCAGCTTCTTTCGATCCTGTGCAGTAGTCCCTCCATATCAGACAGTGATACAGCCTTTCAGAATGCTCTCCACGGTGCAGCAATAGAAGTTTTATACTTGTTGACATGCCAAATCGCTTCAAACTCCTAATAAAGTATAGCCGCTGTCTTGCCTTCTTTATGACTACATCAGTGTGTTGGGACCTGCTTAGATCCTCAGAGATCTTGACACCTAGGAACTTAAAACTGCTCACTCTCACCACTTCCGATCCCTCTATGAGGATTGGTATGTGTTCCTTCATCTTACCCTTCCTGAAGTCCACAATCTGCTCTTTTGTCTTACTCATGTTGAATGTCAGGCTGTTGCTGCGGCACCATTCAACTAGTTGGCATATCTCACTCCTATATGCCCTCTCATTACCACCTGAGATTCTACCAACAATGTTTGTATCATCAGCAAATTTATAGGTGGTATTTGAGCTATGCCTAGCCACACAGTCATGGGTATACAGAGAGTAGAGCAGTGAGCTAAGCACACACCCCTGAGGTGCACCAGTGTTGATCATCAGCGAGGAGGATATGTTATCACCAATAGGCACAGATTGTAGTCTTCCGGTTAGGAAGTCGAGGATCCAATTACAGAGGGAGGTACAGAGGCCCAGGTTCTGCAACTTCTCAATCAGGATTGTGGGAATGATGGTATTAAATGCTGAACTATAGTCGATGAACAGCATCCTGACATAGGTGTTTGTGTTGTCTAGGTGGTCTAAAGCCATGTGAAGAGCCATAGAGACTGCCTCTGCCGTTGACCTATTGTGACAATAGACAAGTTGCAATGGGTCCACGTCCTTACTGAGGAAGGAGTTCAGTCTAGTCATAACCAACCTCTCAAAGCATTTCATCTCTGTTGATGTGAGTGCTACTGGGAATAGTCATTAAGGCAGCCCACATTATTCTTTTTTGGCACTGGGATAATTGTTGCCTTTTTGAGGCAAGTTGGAACTTTTGCCTGTAGCACTGAGAGGTTGAAAATATCCTTGAAGACTCCCACTAGTTGGTTGGCACAGGTTTTCAGAGCCTTACCAGGTACTCCATCGATCAGGTGCTTCTGCCTTGTGAGGGTTCACTCTCTTTAAAGACAGTCTAACATTGGCCTGTGAGACAGAGATAACAGGGTCATCAGGTGCAGCAGGGATCTTCCCAGCTGTAGTTGTGTTCTCCCTTTCAAAGCGGGCATAGAAGGCATTGAGTTCATCTGGTAGTGAAGCATCACTGCCATTCATGCTATTGGGTTTCGCTTTGTAGAAAGTAATGTCTTGCAGCCCCTGCCAGAGTTGTCATGCATCTGATATCGCCTCCAACCTAATTCAAAATTGTCTCTTCGCCCTTAGAATAGCCCTCCACAAATCATATCTGCTTTTCTGGTACAGGCCTGGGTCACCAGACTTGAATGCCACAGATCTAGCCTTTAAAAGACGATGTACTTGCTGGTTCATCCATGGCTTTTGGTTTGGGAATGTACAGTGATCTACATGGATTTCACAATGATCTGATTGGACAACACATTGACCCGAATATACAACATGATGATATATTTGGATAGCACGTGATCTGTGTAGATGAGGCAATGATCTGTACGGGTGACACAAAGATGTGTATGGGTGACGTGATGATCTGTATGAGTAATAAGGTGATCTGATATGGGCCACACATTGATCTGTATGGATGTCGCAATGATCTGTATGGGTGACACCATAATCTGTCGGGGTAACACTGATCTTTCTGGGTGATATAATGATCTGCGAAGGTGACAATCTTCTATGTATATGACTCAGATCTGTATTGATTACATGATGATCAGTATGGATGGCATGTTGATCTGTATGAATCATCTCAATGAATGACACAATGTGGGGTTGAGATTACAAAGGCAGCTGGAAAGGGAGTGTAATGTCACAATTGTAAAGGGGCACTTCAATATGCAAGGGGATTGGGAAAATCATGTTGGTATTGGTTTGCAAGAGAGGGAATTTGTTGAATGCCTATGAGATGGCTTTTTAAGAGCAGCTTGTGCTTGAGCCTACTAGGCTATGTCAGATTGGATGTTATATAATAACCCTGATCTTATTAGGAAGCTTAATGTAAAGGAACACTGAGGAGGCAGTGATCATAATGTGATTGAATTCAAACTGCAATTTGAGAGGGAGAAGCATAAGTCACATTTTCTTGTGAAGCAGTCTTACCGTTGGCACCTTATCAAATGCCTTCTGAAAATACAAGGAATTGGAATCCACTGCCTCTCCTTGGTCCACCCTGCTTGTTACTTCCTCGAAGAACTCACACAGATTTGTCAGGCAAGATCTCCCTGTACAGGAGCCATGCTGACTTTGACTCATTTTACCATTAGTCTTTAAGTACCCTAAAACCTCATCCTTTCTTTCACCTTCTTCCCTTCTTAAAGAAATTTTCCAGTGCTCTGGGACCATGCTAGAATCAAGTGATTCTTGAAAGATCATGATCAATGCCTCTATTATCTCTTCAGCAACCTCTCTCAAGACTCTGCGATGTAGTCCATCTGGTCCAGGTGACTTAAACACCTTAAGACCTTTGAGTTTGCCTAGCATTTTTTCCTTTGTAATAGCAATGGCACTCACTCCTGCTCCCTGACACGGACCTCTAGCATACAGCGAGTGTCTTCCACAGTAAAGAATGAAGCAAAGCACTTAGCAAGTTCATCTGCCATTTCTGTGTTCCCCATTACTACCTCACCAGCATCAATTTCTAGTGATCCAATATTAACGCTCACCTCCCTTTTACTCTTTATATAACTGAAAAGACTTTTGGTATCCTGCTTTGTACTATTGGCTAGTTTGCCCTCATATTTCATCTTTTCTCTTCTTATAGCTTTTTTAGTTGCCTTTTGTTGGTTTTAAAAGCTTCCCAATCATCCAACTTCCCACTCACTTTTGCTACCTTATATTCTCTTTCTTTGGCTTTTATGCAGTTACGGTTGCCTACGCCTGCCAATTCTTCTTCTGTGGCCCATTTCTATCCTGCACCTTGTGAACTATTCCCAGAAACTTCAGCCATGTCTGCTCTGTGTCATCCCCACCAGTATTATCCAATCCACCTGGGTAAGCTCCTCTATCACGCCTTTGTAATTCCCTTTATCCCAATGTGATACTGATACATGTGATTTATGCTTCTCCCTCTCAAACTGCCCTGATCTGTGTGGATGACACAGTGGTCTGCATGGATGACACAATGATGTGTACTGTCCATTGCATACCTATAGAAGTTGTCAAAGTTTTAGATGTTTTTACCATATCTTCTCAATTTCTTCTTTTGAAAGCAGGCAAAATCAGTAATAGTCATCCCTTCAGTGAATAAACTTTGTGGGAAAGTTGTACTCATCTGCTTAACATTAAGTGACAAATTATTAAGTGTCCATGAAGCTTTTAAATGTCAAAGGTGCTATATTAGGACATTAATTTTCTTTTAAAAACAGACCTTTGGGTTAAGTCGCAATGAACAATTATCAATACCTCCTGTACCTAATAAAATGACCACTGAATGTATGTTTATGGTCTTCTGCTGCTGTGGCCCATCCATTTCAAGGTTCAAAATGCTGTGCATTCAAAGTTGTTATTTTGCTCACCACTGTAGTAGCTTGTGGTTATTTGAGTTACTGTCACCCTCCTGTTGGTTTAAACCAGGCTGGCCATTCTCCTCTGACCTCTCTCGGTAACAAGGTGTTTTCACCCACAGAACTTCTGCTCACTGTATTTTTTGCACCATTCTCTGTAAACTCAAGATATTGTTGTGCATGAAAACCCCAGGAGATTAGCAGTTTCTAAGATGTTCAAGCTACCCTGTCTGGCACCAATAATCATTCCACCGTCAAAATCACTTAGATCACATTTCTTCCCCATTCTGATATTTGGTCTAAATAATAATTGAACGGTTTGATCATGCTTTTATGCATTGAGTTGCTGCCAGATGATTGGTTGATTAGATGTATGCATTAAAAAGCAGGTGTCTCTAATAAAGTGGCCACAGAGTGTATTTCCATAATTCATGTTCTGATTAGCATAGCATGCAAGAAAACTGCAGGAAACAAGGTTCATTTCTAGTTAGTAAATCCTTGGAATTTTTTTTTCTTTAGGATCTGGAATTCCCTGCCCAGGAGGACTGTCAAGGTTCAGTGATCAAATATAGCCAACAGCGATCGCTAGAGTTTCTAGATCTTGGGGAAATCAAGAAGTATATGGATAGGACAGGAAAGGGGTATTCAGAGAGATGATTAACCATGATCTTACTGAACATGGCAGCTGGGAAGCTAAATGCCCGATGCTGCTCCTATCTTGTTATGAAGTTCCAGCTTTGTCTAAAAATTTAAAAAAAACTGCAGATGTTGCAAGCAACACACACCAAATGCTAGAAGAACTCAGTAAGCTAGGGAGCATCTATGGAAAAGAGTAAACAGTCAACATTTTGAACCAAGACTCTTCTTTGGGACTGGAAAGGAAGGGGAGGAGAGAAAGAAGCACAAGGTGGTAAGTGATAGGTGAAACAGGTAGGGGGAGAGATGTAGCAAAGAGCTGGGAAGTTGATTGGTGAAAGAAATAAAGAACTAGAGAAGGGGGATTCTGATAGAAGAGGGCAGAAAACCATGGAAGAAAGAGAAGGGGGAGGAGCACCAGAGGGAGGTGATGGGCAGGTAAAGAAATAAGGTGAGAGAGGGAAATGGGAATGGGGAATGGTGAAAGAGGGAGACGGGGGCAAATACTGGAAGTTTGGGAGGTAGATGTTCATGTCATCAGGTTGGAGACTACCCAGACAGAATATATAGTGTTGCTGCTCCAACCTGAGTGTGACCTCATCACAGTAGTAGAGGCAATGGACTGACATGTTGGAATAGGAATGAGAAGTAGAATTGAAATGGGTGACCACCGGGAGATCGTGCTTTTTTCTGGCAGATGGAGCGAAAGTACCTGGCTGATGATAACCATCAGATGTTGAAAATCTGAAATTAAAACAAGAAATTCTCAGAAAATCTCAGCAAGTCGGGCAATATCTGGTCTGTGAAACATCGGTTGCTTCCAATGAAGTCACAGATCCAAAAACATTGAGTGTTTCCCATTCAATACATGCTAAACTTTTCCCTCATTTTCCTTCTTTACCCCTGCTTTGTATAGTTGGTCCCCTCCCTGTGACAACCTTTCTATCAAAAGTTTGAAAATTATACTGTAGTATTTCACATGAAGCCCTTTCAAAGTGTTTTGCAGCCAGATGGCAGTTTCTAAAAGCTCTAAGGATATTAACGATGGGATTAAAGAGAAGCACATCGCCATCCTCAATCAGGGACAATGTTAAATGGGAGTGGAGGTTGTCTCACTCTCACTCCTTCGGAACAATTCTCCATCTGGGCACAAATCCAAACACTCTGCTTAAAGCTCATCGACCATCAGTGTAAAGAAAAAACAGTGCGCTTCATTCATGTCTTTCTCAATGTAATTAATTTCAAAAGTAACTGAAAATCAACAAATTGCAGATGCTAAAAGCCTGAAATAAAATCTGAAATCATGAAACACTCAGTGGGTCAGGCAGCACTGACAGAGAGTGGAAAACCTGAAATTTTAACCATGTTTCTCCTTCCATAAGAACACAAGATATAGGAGCAGAATTAGGCCATTTCACCCATCAAGTCTGCTCCACCATTCAATTATGGCTGATTTATTATCCCTCTCAGCCCCATTCTCCTGCCTTCTTCCCATAACCTTTGACACCCTATACCCAATCAACCTTCACAATGACTTGGCCTACTCAGCCACCCGTAGCAATGAATTCCACAGATTCACCATCCTCTGGCTGAAGAAATTCCTTCCTTATCTCTGTTCTATAGGGGAATCCTTCCATTCTGAGAACATGCCCAATGGTCCTTGATTCTCTCACTAATGGAAACATCCTCTCCACATCCACTCTTTCAGAGCCTTTCAATATTTGATAAGTTTCAGTAAGTTCCACCAGATTCTTCAAAACTCCAGCAAGAATGCAGGCCCAAAGCTTCTCAAACATTAATCCTTTCATTCCCAGGATCCTTCTTGTGAACCTTTGGTCACCTACCTACAGGGAAGATAGAAGATTGAAAGAGTACAGAGAAACTTTACAAGGATGTTGCCAGCTCAGGAGGACCTGAGTTAGAAGGAAAGATTGAATGGGTTAGGAATTTATTTCTTAGAACATAGAAGATTGAGAGGAGATTTGATAAGGTATACAAAATTATGTAGGGTATAGATAGGGTAAGTACAAGCAGGCTTTTTCCACTGAGGAATTTAGAGAAATCAATGTACATGCTATCAGGTTGGAGTCTACCCAGGTGGAATATGAGGTGTTACTCCCCCACCTGAGAGTGTCTTCATTAGACAGTAGAGGAGGCCATGGACTCACATGTCAGATTCGGAATGGGGAGTGGAATTAAAATGGTGGCCACCAGGAAATCCTGCCAGTTGTGTCAGGTGGGTCGAAGGCTGGATTTTTTGTACTTAAGATCCTGCAGAAGAGGCTAAAGGAGGCCAGCCTTTTGTTGCAATGGGTCTTGCACAGACACAATCAGTTAACTGATATCGACTATACAGTGACAGGCTATTTAACCTCAAGGGCCATTATAATTGTACTGCAGGAATAAGGCTCCCATCATTGGTGGAGGAGTTAGGATATAGAAAACAGGTTACAACAACATTAGTAGAGTGCTATAGCAATGTACAATTAATATAGAATATTTCATTACATCAGAAAATGTTGACACAGAGAGGATTTACATGCATAAAGTTTTTAATATTATTCACAAATTATCATAATACAAAATAAATACCTTGTGGCATCTCATCCACTTTACACAGAACATACACGTACAACTGTGGCTTCAGATAATTTCCATAAAACCCAACGCTTAAATCTGTTAAAATTGGTACAAAGATAGAGGACACATCTAGCACCAATAAACCAAGGAGATTAAAGTAGAAGCCAGTATCAGGCAGGCTCTGACTACAATCCTTCCGTGGGCTTCTGTCCAAATAGGCATCTTAAAGCTTATTAATCTACTAAAGACTCAAGGGATCACTGGATCAGAAATCTCTCGTACGTCACACCAATAATGTTCTCTTTTTGTATGTCTCTCTCTCCCTATCTTTTTGCCTCTCACCCTTCTGTCCCCCCAACTCTTCACTCCCTTTCTCCTACCTCTATCTCCAACTCTCTGCCCCCCTCTACCCCCTCATCTCCCCTCCCTCCTTAATTCCTTTATCCCCCTCCCTCTGGCTCCTCTCCCCCCTCTCCTTCTCTCTCTCTTGACCTCTATCTCTATCTCTCCATCTCTCTTATCATTCCAAGTATACAGTGATATAAATGGCGTCCAGTGATCATTAATGAGCCATTCAGTTTTCACCCCAGTCCCTGGTTTTATCATCACCATACTGATTCTATCTTTTTAATAACAGGTTATGTAATTAAACAAATTTAAATTTCCTATCTGGTGTTGTGGGATTTAAACTTGCAGATCATATGACTAGGAATTTAAAATAAGCGTCTCAAAGACACAAATACTCTCTTACAGTTCGTCTGTTCAGTAAACCAACTCCTTTTATCTTAAACCTCTTAATTACAACATCCTTTAACCTTCTATTATCGTGGTCATTCACCTGGTCTAGTCAATCTGTCCACATAATTTAACTGAGATTTCCTTCTCCATGCCCTTGGTAAAACTGTGGTTGGGAACGGCTACCTTGGCGTAGATGGGGAGTTATTTGTGTTCAGAACAGTTCAGTAACAAACTTCAGTAGAAAACAGACTTATTTACTAGATTATTTGAGGGAATCAATGAGGCTTGATTTTTCAATGTAACGCAGAGACAAAAAATCGAACTGTTTTCAGGGACCGCGCTGTTTTTTTTATATATAGAAGGATCCTCTTACAGGTAGCGTTGAGGAAGTCAGCAGTCTTCAGGGGGACTTGGACAGATATGGTGGATGGACTACAGTGTAATGATGTGTAAAGTCATGGATTTTGGTAGAAAGAATAAAGGCATAGATTTTTGTCAAAACAGGGAGTGAATTCTGAAATCAATCATGCAAAGTGACTTGGGAGTCCTCGTGCAGGATTCCCTAAAGGTTAATTGCAGGTTGAGTCAGTGGTAAGGAAGGCAAATCCAATGTTAGTGTTCATTTCAAGAAGACTAGAATATAAAAGCAAGGATGTAATGTTGAGGCTTTATAAGGCACTGGTCAGACCACATTTGGAGCATTGTGAACAGTTTTGGGACAATTAATTAAAAAAGAATAATCTGGCATTGTAGATGGTCCAGAGGAGGTTTGTGAGAATAATTCTAGAAATGAAAAGGTTAGTGTATGAAGAGCATTTGATGGCTCAAGGCCTGTACTCAGTGGAGTTTGTAAGAATGATGGGGAATCTCATTGAAACCTATTGAATACTGAAAGGCCTAGATTGTGGAAAGGATGTGTCCTGTAGCAGGGGAGTCTAGGACCAGAGAACACAGCCTCAGAATTGAGGGAAGCCAATTTACAACAAAGATGAGGAAAAATGTCCTCAGCCAGAGGGTGGTGAATCTGTGGAATTCATTGCCACAGGCGGCTGTAGAGGCCGAGTCATGGGGTTTACTTAAGCAGAAGTTGATAGGTTCTTGATTTGTCAGCGCATCAAAAGTTACGTGGAGAAGGCAATAGAATGGGGTTGAGAGGGAAAATGAATCTGCCAAGCTGAATGCTAATTGGCCAAATGGGTTAACTCTGCTCCTATGCCCTATGGTCCACATTTATCTATTCTGTGTGATATTATGCCCAACTGAAAAGTAAAGGCAGCAAATGTGGATGTTGAGTTTGTTGAGCTGTTCGGGTCTAGTTAGTTCTGATTCTAAATGCAGTCAAGGAAACAAGGTTGGAAATCTGGTTAAATGCATTTAAGACCATGCAAGAGCAATGATGGGTACGGTTTCCCCTCATGCTGTTGGCATTCCCCCAAGAGGACCACAACCTTGGTGTAAGGTTTGGAGGTTTGTGTGCCTCAATGACCTGGAGAACTATGGTGGCTGGAGTGATCATCCATGCCAAACACGTCATAGAGTAGAGGACAGACTATGAGTGGTCCACTGGCCCACCAGGTTCGGGGAGGGCTCATCTCAGGGCTAACAACCCTGACTGGTAAAACAAACTTGTTACGGAAACAGCAATGAAGAATCCTTCTACATCTGAGTGCGACGGTATTCCCGAGTCTCCACCCGGGACTCGCATGACTGACGGGAGTGAAAACCGAGCTACTGAAGCTGAATACCGCCAGAGATGGAAGACACTCATTGCTGCCCTAAATGCCAGTTGCATAAAAGTCAGTAGGTGTTTGGCCCTCTTATTTTACTGGAAAGACACTCTTTGCTAAGCCATAGGGAAATCAAAAAAACTTCAGAGGCTCAGGAATCTGAAATAAAAGTAGAAAGTGCTAGAAAAATGTGGCAGGTCAGGCAGCATCTGAGGGGAGAGAAGCAGACAATTCATTGTCAGAACTGGGCAAGAAAGAGATACAAGGAGAGAAGATGGAGGAAGGGTGTGCAGAGCAAAGGAAATGTGCAATAGGATAGGTCAAGATGACTTAATAGGAGCAGTTAGCAACACGTTAAATTCTTTGTTTGTAGAATCAGAATTAGAAACAGGTTTATTATCACCAGCATATGTCATGAAAGCTGCATGCCACAGTTGTGGACTGAACACAGATCTCTTTCCATAATGTAAAGTATTCGCGCTTAGCTGAGGACATGTTACTTAGACATATGCAGATTCATTGGATTGGGTCCTCCCTTGGCCATTGAAAAATGGGGGGTCCTTCTTCCTAACCTCGACTGCAGATTTTCTCTTGGCTTGCACTCCTTTGATGGCTGCCTTAATCTTCCTCCAGCCCAGGTGGTTGAGCTCAGCCAGGTTGAGAACCACACAGATGCCACTGACCGCAAACATGAAGATCAAGAACACCGTCTTCTCTGTCGGCCTGGACACATAACACTCCACCTCCTTGACGCAAGGGTACCTATCACACTCAAAGATTGCAGGAACATTAAACCCATAAAGAAAATATTGTCCCACCAAGAAGCCAATCTCCAAAACATTTCTGAAGACCACTTGGATAATATAGAATCTTGATATCCCCTCTTGCCGCTGAACTTTTACGCTTTTGCTATGGATCCATCCTGATGTATTAGGATTTTTTTTATTCTCCAAATAGTCTGATTCCACTGCCTTTCCAGACCTTTCAGTATTCTGCCCCAGAGTCCCATTGAGGAGACTGCTTTTTGACTTTTTATTCTCCCTACAGCCTGTGGAGGTTTTGGTGACTTCCCGGTCCAGAGGAGGACCAAGCACAGCGGAGTGTTTGTCCTTCTGTTTGGATGATTGGTGGACCGAATAGGTGATGAAGCAAAGACTCGGCGTGCACACCAGAATGATCTGGAAGACCCAGTACCTGATGTGGGAGATGGGAAATGCCTTATCGTAGCAGGCCTGGTTACAGCCTGGCTGGAGGGTGTTGCACATGAACATGGTCTGCTCGTCCTCATAGACAGTCTCCCCGACAATGGCGACAATCAGAATTCGGAAGATCACAACCACGGTGAGGAGTATCCTGGAGATAAAATGAGAAATTCTTGAAAACAATCGTACAAAAGAATATACAAAAAAACATACAATAAGGGGGGAGCTGTTGTAGTCTGGCGGACTGACCTCTACCTGGCCGAGGCACAGCGACAACTCTCTGATACCTCCTCTTATTTACCCCTTGATCATGACCCCACTAAGGAGCACCAGGCCACTGTCTCCTATACCATCACCAATTTTATTAGCTCTGGGGATCTCCCATCCACTGCCACCAACCTCATCGTTCCCACACCCCGCACTTCACGTTTCTACCTCCTACCCAAGATCCACAAACCTGCCTGTCCAGGTAGACCCATTGTCTCAGCTTGTTCCTGCCCCACCGAACTCATTTCTGCATGCCTTGACACTGTTTTATCCCCCCTTGTTCAATCCCTTCCCACCTATGTTCGTGACACTTCTCACACTTAGAATTTTATCAATGATTTTAAGTCCCTGGCCCCCACTGCCTTATTTTCATCATGGACATCCATTCCCTATATACCTCCATCCACCACCAGGAAGGTCTCAAAGCTCTCTGCTTCTTTTTGGATTCCAGACCTAACCAATTCCCCTCTACCACCACTCTCCTCCGTCTAGCAGAATTAGTTCTTACTCTCAATAATTTCTCCTTTGGCTCCTCCCACTTCCTCCAAACCAAAGGTGTAGCCATGGGCACCCACATGGGTCCCAGTTATGCCTGCCTTTTTGTTGGCTTTGTGGAACAGTCCATGTTCCAAGTCTATACGGGTATCCATCCCCCTCTTTTCCTTTGCTACATTGATGACTGCATTGGCACTGCCTCCTGCACGCATGCTGAGCTCATTGACTTCATAAACTTTGCCTCCAACTTTCACCCTGCCCTCTAATTTACCTGGTCTATTTCTGACACCTCCCTCCCTTTTCTTGATCTTTCTGTCTCCATCTCTGGAGACGGCCTATCTACTGATATCTACTATAAGCCTACAGACTCTTCCAGCTACCTGGACTATTCCTCTTCCCACCCTGTCTTTTGCAAAAATGCTATCCCCTTCTCACAATTCCTCCGTCTCCACTGCATCTGCTCTCAGGATGAGGCTTTTCATTCCATGATGAAGGAGATGTCTTCCTTTTTTAAACAAAGGGGCTTCCCTTCTTCCACCATCAACTCTGCTCTCAAACGCATCTCTCCCATTTCCCGCACATCTACCTTCACCCCATCCGCCGACCACCCCACTCGGGATAGGGTCCCCCTTGTCCTCACCTACCACCCCTCCAGCCTCCGGATCCAATGTATAATTCTCCGTAACTTCCGCCACCTCCAACGGGATCCCACTACCAAGCACATCTTTCCCTCCCCCCCTTCTGCTATCCGTAGGGATTGCTCCCTACGTGACTCCCTTGTCCATTCATCCCCCCCCCCATCCCTTCCCACCGATCTCCCTCCTGGCACTTATCCTTGCAAGCAGAACAAGTGCTACACCTGCCCTTACACTTCCTCCCTCACCACCATTCAGGGCCCCAGACAGTCCTTCCAGGTGAAGCGACACTTCACCTGTGAGTCGGCTGGTGTGGTATACTGCGTCTGGTGCTCCTGATGTGGCCTTTTATATGTTGGTGAGATCTGACGCAGATTGGGAGACCATTTCGCTGAACTCCTACTCTCTGTCCGCCAGAGAAAGCAGGATCTCCCAGTGGCCACATGTTTTAATTCCACATCCCATTCCCATTCTGATATGTCTCTCCATGGCCTCCTCTACTGTCAAGATGAAGCCACACTCAGGTTGGAGGAACAACACCTTATATACCGGCTGGGTAGCCTCCAACCTGATGGCATGAACACTGACTTCTCTAACTTCTGTTAATGCCCCCTTTCCCCTTCTTACCCCATCCCTGATATATTTAGTTTTTCTCCCCCTCCTTTTTTTTTCTTTCTCTCTCTGCCCATCACTCTGCCTGTTCTCCATCTCCCTCTGGTACTCCCCTCCTCCTTTCTTTCTCTCTAGGTCACCCGTCCCATGCTCCTTTCCCTTCTCTAGCTCTGTGTCCCTTTTTCCACTTACCTTTCCAGCTCTCAGCTTCATCCCACCCCCTCCGGTCTTCTCCTACCATTTCGCATTTTCCCCTCCCCCTCCTACTTTCAAATCTCTTACTATCTTTCCTTTCAGTTAGTCCTGACGAAGCGTCTCGGCCTGAAACGTCGATAGTGCTTCTTTCTGTAGATGCTGCCTGACCTGCTGAGTTCCTCCAGCATTTTGTGTGAGTTGCTTTGGATTTCCAGCATCTGCTGATTTTCTCAAGTTTACAAAAGAAAAGAGTTTGTTTTCTTCGACAAAATGCCCCTTAGAACTTTGTGGCTAACTAAATTCTTTTGAAGTGTAGATCTTGGGACATCAAGTTCTACAACACTGACTTTCTCGTCCTTGCTATCCAACTTGCCTGTGTTTGGCCCAAATCCCTCTAAACCTTTTAATGACGTTTACTACTTCTGCTGAAGGGGCTTGTTGTGTCCATTCCGGGGCAGTTTATTCACCTTTGGTCCTCACTGGACACTCAGCTCTCACCTGTGGCTCCACGCAGCCACTTGCATGCCACCACAGGCATACCACTGCCACCCACCCCCCCCCCCCCCCACCCCGTTAGTACACCATTTCGACAAGCGGGCTAAACCATGCAGGCCTCGTACTCCAGAGAGAAAGGGATATGTCTACTGTAGCCTGTGAAGTCAGCTCTAGTGGGCTGGGCTGATGAGATCTACAGTGAGATCCAACGGCCAGGAAGGTGGTACTGCAACACTCCTTGGAGAGCTTAACGGTCATTCACTGCAACCAAGGAAGACACCAGCTGGTGATGCGTGTTTGTACCACTGGACCTGGACTTCTGAGGTCGAGAGAGTGGAACTGTCCCAGTGCAACTGCTTTTCCACTTTAAAGGCTCTCCGCACAAGGTTCCTGTTAATGTCAGATATGATGGACAACCAATCATCATTGCCTTTTAAATTTTGTAATTGTACCTGCTTCTGCAACCTCTTCTGGTATATATACACCACCCTTTGTTTGAAGAGGCATTCCTTTCAGATTTCACATTAGAACTCTGCCCTGTAAGCTTGGACTAACCTATCCTGGGATAAACCCCTTGGCTATTCACCTTATCGTTGCCCCTCATGGTTTTATGAACCTCTGCAATCTCTCCCCTCAGCCTCTTGCTCCAGGGAAAACAGTCCCAGCTTGTCCAGTCTCTCCCTATAACCCAAGCAATATCCTCAAAAGGACAGCATGGTAGCATAATGGTTAGCACGATGCTCTAAGGTACCATTGACCCGCGTTCAATTCCTGCCGCTGCCTATAAGGAGTTTTTACGTTCTCCCCATGACTGTGTGGATTTCTTCCGGGAGCTCCGGTTTCTTCCCACAATTCAAAGATGTACAGGTTCGTAGGTTAATTGGTCATTATGAATTGTCCTGTGGTTAGGCTAGGGTTGAATCAGGAGTTGCTGGGCTTGTTGGGCCGGAAAGGCCTACTCCTCACTGTATCTCAACCAATAAATAAATAAAGTTGGGTTTTTTGCACCTTCTCAAGTTTAATGACATCCTTCATGAACTTCATGCAGTACTTGGAATGTGGCCTTACCAGTGTTTTGTATGGCTGTAACATGATCTCCCAACTCCTGCGCTCACTATTCTGACCAATGAAGTCAAGTGTATCAAGTGCTGAAGGAACTCAGCAAGTCAGACCCAAAACATCTATTGAGGGGAATAAACAGTTGATTGTACAGGCCAAGGTCTTTCTCAGGACTGGAAATAAAGGGAAAAGAAAGAAAGAAGTACAAGGTAGTAGGTGGTAGGTGAAACCAGCAGAGGTGGAGGGGTAAAGTAAAGAGCTGAGAAGTCGATTGGTGAAAGAGGTAAAGGGCTGGAGAAGGGCGTATTTGATGGGAGAAGACAGAAGGTTTTGGAGATGACCCCCTTTTTCACCATTCCTCATTCCTCTTTCCCTCTCTAACGTTATCTCCTTACCTGCCCATCACTTCTCTCTGGTGATGTTTTTCTTTGAACTGGTTCCATGCTTTTAGTGGCTCTCTGCAGCAAGATGAATCTCAGGGTTGCATACTTCTTACATACTTTGATAAAAAAATGTACTCTGACTTAGAATCTTTGTGAGAGAGAAGTGGGGGAGAATATGCTGAAAGCTTTGTCATGGAGCTCAATTTTACAGAGGGTCTTTAACAACGGACAAGGGAGAGTTAGGTTCAAAGTTTAAAGTTATTATCAAAGTACTTATATGTCACCATACTCAACCCTGAGATTCATTTTCTTGTGGGCATACTCAATAAGATCTATAGAATAGTAACCATAACAGAATCAAAGAAGACCACCCAACCAGGGTGTTCAATCAGAGTGCAGAAGACAACAATCTGTGCAAATATAAAAAGAAAGAAAGAATAATAATAAATAAATAAGCAATATGTATTGAGAACATGAGACGAAAAGTCCTTGAAAATGAGTCCATAGGTTGTGGGAACATTTCAAAGATGGGGCGAGTGAAGTTATTCTCTTTGGTTCAAGAGCCTGATGGTTGAGGGGTAGTAACTGTTCCCGAACCTGGTGGTGTGAGACCTGAGGCTCCTGTACCTTCTCCCTGATGGCGGCAATGAGAAGAGAGCATGGCCTGGGTGGTGGGCTGTACCTAGTGATGGATGCTGCTTTCCTGTGACAACACTTTGTCAAGAATAGCTGAAGTTCAAAGTAAATTTATTATCAAAGTAATAACAAAGAAACAACAAAATCAAGCAAAATAATAATAAACAAGCAATAACTATTGATCACATGAGATGAAGAGTCCTTGAAAGTGACTCCATTGGTTGTGGGAACATTTCATTGATGGGGCAAGTGAAGCTATCCCCTTTGGTTTAAGAGCCTGATGGTTGAGGGGTAATTGCTGTTCCTGAACATGAATTACAGGGTTTAGGATCCAAAGTAATGGTTGCCAATGTTGGAGAAATTATAGCAAGAAAGTGCAAGATCCAGAGATCGAGGAACAGAGAGATATCGGAGCAATTCCAGCAATAAAGTCCACAGATAGATGAAAATTTTAGAACAGAGTGTTGAATAATATCCAAGTAACATCTTGTAATTCACTCATCCGGGAAAATAGCTTCTGTGCTTTGACCTTGAATCAGTGAACCACGCGGCTCACCTCTGCCCATTTCCTTTGTTTCATGAGCACCATGTGTTCAAAGCTCCACAGTCCCAGATTACTGTTTGAGTTGAATGCTGTAACTGCATCACATCATGTTCTGCAGGTGGCCTTGCGTTATACATCATTGTTCATTGAAATGCTGCCAGATGATCCTCAGCGTATCTTCCCTCTGTCAGAACGTCATGAATTTGTCCATCTTCATGAACAGGAGAAATCTGGAAAGGTCTTCAGTGAGATACTGAGGGAGTGCCACACTGCCAATGATGCCATCATCTTTCTCATGAGATAGCAATGGTTCAATTTAACATCAGAGAATGTATACAGTATACAACATGAAATTCTTACTCTTCACAGCCATCCATAAAACAGAAGAAAACTCCAAAGAATGAATGACAGAAACCCAAAGACCCCTCTCCCCTTCTTGGGCACAAGCAGCAGCAAGACGATCAACCCTCTCCCTACTTGCTCCAGCAGAAGTACCGAGACCTTGAGACCTTGATCAGAATCCATTAAAACTACAGTTCCATCCCAAAACTTCAGTATATCAGTCAGGCTCTCTCTCTTTCTCAACAACAAGGAAGAGAGAGGTTGCTCTTGCAAGGCTCTGTCTGCTCCAAAACAGGCACCGTTTTTAGAATTAAAGTAGTGAGTTCTTCTCAATGTTCAGATCTAAGTTTATCCCTCAATTAATGGCACCAAATGAAAGACTATTAGCATCATAGCCGTCGTTGTTTTTGGCCAATTTTTCTACAGAAGTGGTTTGACATTGCCTTCTTCTGGTGTTTACATGACAGGTGATCCCACCCCTCCAGCCACTATTAATACCAGAACGTAATTTGCACCGGCTGCTCATACGACCATCCACCACTTGCTCCCATGGCTTCACGTGACCCTGATCAGGAGTGGGGGCGTGAGGCAGTTGGCTAAGCAGGTGCTGCACCTTGCCCAAGGGTGACCTTACACCTCCCTTGGTAGAGATGTATCTCCGCCCTACCCCCCTTAACGTACACAAGATTGTCACAGCCGAGGGGTGGGGGTGAGGGGGTTAATACAGATAAGCTCCCAGTCGTGTGGTGCACCCCAAATAGTCTCTGACAATCAAGTCCAGCTCCTGGCCTTCACAGTTGACTTAGCTACTTGGCCCAGCAGAACTGTTTCTACTGACAGGAGAAAGGGCAAAGGCAGATTACTGGCACCTTAAAACTAGTCACTTCGGGCAGCTCTTTCTCAAACCTCCACTAGCTTGTGGCTATACCTACTCATGGGGAAGGCTTTGGAAGTAAACCCAGAACAAAACTCCGGGGCTGCCATTCCTTTGGATTCCTCAGATGTGTGGAGAGGGGATCTTGCTATATGGGAACAACTTGCTCTCCCTATTGTACTCCTGGCTTGAGTCTAGATAGAATGTAACGTCCATAGTTGAATTCAACCAACAGAGAGCCTCACAACACACGACTGAGGAGCTCAGCAGGTCAGGTGATTGGTGGAAGAGTGATAGGAGAGGAGAGTGGGTCATGTGATAAAGGGAAAGAGGAGAGACGTCAAAGCGAAGTGACAGCAGGTGAGGGGAAGAGAGGGGGTGAGAAGGGAGCCAGATTCGGGAAAGGGAAAGGGGGAGAAATTACGGGAATTTGGAGAAATTGATTTTCATGACATCAGGTTGAAGACTACCCAGACGAAATATGGCATGTTGCTCCTCCAACCTGAGAGTGGCCACATCCAGATTGTAGAGGAGGCCATGGACTGACATTTCAGAAAGCAGAAGGGGAGTGGAATTAGAATGATTGGAACCCAACTTGCCATCGATACATTGTTGTTCGTGGGATCCTGTATTGCTCATGTTGTTTACCAAGAGTAACTACACTCCATTGACCATAACACTCGTTGGGATGCTCTGATGTATGAATCTACATGCCTGAGATGCTGCTGCAAATATTTTCTTGGACCTGTACCTCGCTGTCCTTGACGATAAACTCAACTTGATGTGAATTTATTGCAAAAGGTACTACAGAAATACGAGATATCTCATTCTCTGTAGTATAGATAAGGAAAGGATTAAATTTGATTCCTCTTTGGTATACTGTATGCTAAAAAGTTTAACACAAAATGGAAGTTTGTAAGACAAAATGGTGTTAGTCTGGGATGTGTGAATACTTGAGAAACTGCAAGGGAACCAATCCAGAGCCAAGTTTTGAGAACTTAGTGTGAGTACCAGAATTCAGTCGTGAGAGTAGGTAATGGTAACAGTCTGTTTTTAGAGCAGCTTGTGCTTGAGCCTACTCGGGGAAAGGCTGTCTTAGATCGGGTGTCGTGTAATCATCTAGATCTTATTAGGGAGCTTAATGTAAAGGAACTCTTAGAAGGCAGTGATCATAACATGACTGAATTTACACTGCAGTTTGAGAGGGAGATGTATTAGTATCGCAATGGAATAAAGGAAATTCCTACCTAAAGGGAACTGAGTGTGTATTTTGCATCAGTCTTCACAGTGGAAGATGTCTATAGTACTCCGGACATTCAGGAGTGTCAGGGAAGTGAAGTTTGTGCAGTGAAAATTATAACTGAGAAGGTGCTCAGGAAGCTTAATGGTCTGAGGGTGGATAAATCTCCTGGACCTGATGGAATGCACCCTCGGGTTCTGAAGGAAGTAGCTGGAGAAATCACAGAGGCATTAACAGTGATTTTTCAATAATTGATAGATTCTGGCATTGTACTGGATTACTGGAAAATTACAAATGTTACTCCACTATTTAAGAAGGGTGGGAGGCAGCAGAGAGGAAACTAGAGACCTGTTAGCCTGACATCAGTGGTTGGGAAGTTGTTGGAATTGATTGTTAGAGATGAGATTAGGGAACACCTGGAGGCACAGGACAAGATAGGCCAAAGCCAGCATGGTTTCCTAAAAGGAAAATCCTGCCTGACAAACTTACTGAAATTTTTTGAGGAAATTACAAAGGAGATACAGTGGATGTGGTGTACTTGAATTTTCAGAAGGCCTTTGACAAGGTGCCGCATATGAGGCTGCTTAGCAATATAAGAGCCCATGAAATTACAGGGAAGTTACTAGCACGGGTGGAGCATTGGCTGATCAGCAGAAAACAGAGAGTGGGAATAAAGGGATCCTATTCTGGCTGGCTGCCGGTTACCACTGGAGTTCCACAGGGGTCAGTGTTCGGACTGCTACTTTTTACAATGTATGTCAATGATTTGGACTATGGGATTAATGGATTTGTGGCTAAATTTGCTGATGATATAAAGATAGCTGGAGGAGCGGGTAGTGTTGAGGAAACAGAGGGCCTGCAGAGACACTTAGATAGTTTAGCGGAATGGGCAAAGAAGTGGCAAATAAAATACAATGTTGGAAAGTATGGTCATGCACTTTGGTGGAAGAAATAAATCGGCAGACTATTATATAGATGGGGAGAGAATTCAAAATGCAGAGATGCAAATGGACTTGGGAGTCCTTGTGCAAGATGTCCTAAATGTTAACACTCCGGGTTGAGTCAGTGGTGAAGAAGGCAAATGCAATGTTGGCATTCATTTCTAGAGGTATAGAATATGACAGCAGGAATGTGATGTTGAGGCTCGATAAGGCACTCGTGAGACCACACTTGGAGTATTGGGTGCAGTTTCTGGCTCCTTATTATAGAATGAATATACTGACATTGGAGAGGGTTCAGAAAAGATTCACAAGAATGATTCCAGGAATGAGAGGGTTACCATATGAGGAACATCTGGCAGCTCTTGGGCTGTATTCCCTGGAGTTCAGGAGAATGAGGGGGGGATCTCATAGAAACATTCCGAATGTTAAAAGGCCTGAACAGATTAGATATGGCAAAGTTACTTCCCATGGTAGGGAAGTCTAGGACAAGAGGGCACGACTTCAGGATTGAAGGACATCCATTTACAACAGAGATGTGGAGAAATTACTTCAGTCAGAGGGTGGTAAATCTGTGGAATTTGTTGCCACAAGTGTCTGTGGAAGCCAAGTCATTGGGTGCATTTAAGGCGATAGCTAGGTTCGTGATTAGCATCAAAGAGTATGGGGAGAAGGCAAGGGAGTGGGGATGACTGGAAGAATTGGATCAGCTCATGATTGAATGGCGGAGCAGACTCGATGGGCTGAAGGGTTCCTATATCTTATGGTCTTATAGTGCTGAGGAAGCAATGCGGTTGCAGCAGAACTTAGACAGATTGGAAGAATGGGCAAAAGAAGTGGGATATGGAATGAGGTGTTGGGAAATGTATGATTATGCATTTTAGTAAAAGGAACAATAGTGCGCACTGTTATCTAAATGGGAGCAGGTTCAAACATCAGAGAGACTTAGGAATCCTCGTGCAAGACTCCCAGAAGATTAATTTACAGGTTGAGTCTGTGGTAAAGAAGGCAAGTGCAATGTTGACATTTATTTCAAGGGGATGGAACATAAAAGCAAGGAGATAATGCTGAGTTTTTATAAGACACTAGTCAGGCTGCACTTGGAGTATTGTGAATTTTTTGGGCTCCATATCTCAGAAAGGATATGTTGTCATTGGAGAGAGTCCGGAGGAGGTTCACAATGATTATTCTGGGAATGAAGGAGTTAACATAAGAGGAGTGTTTGGAGCTTTGGACCTGTACTCACTGGAATTTCGAAGAATATAGAGGGATCTCATTGAAACCTACCGAATGTTGAAAGGACCAGCCAGGGTGGATTTGGAGAGGATGATTCCTATGGAGGGGGTATCCAGAACTAGAGGGCACAGCCTCAAAAGTGAGGGGCAACCTTTTTGAACAGAGGTAAGAAGGAAATTTTTTAGCCAGAGAGATGTGAATATGTGGAATGCTCTGCCACAGAGGCCAAGTCCGTGGATATATTTAAGGCAGAAGTTGATCATTTTCTGATTGGTCAGAGCATGAAAGGATATGGTGAGAAGGCAGGTGTATGGATTTGAGTTGGATCCAGGATCAGTCATGATGAAATGGCAGAGCAGACCTGATGGGCTGAATGGCCTAATTTTGCTCCTATGTCTTATGGTCTGTATTTTTGTCTGGGCAAGTACAGTATTTAAGAAAAGAAAGGGTTGCCAATCTGGCATCCATGGACTCCTTCCTTAATGGTAGGTGTCCATGCATAAAAAAAAGGGCAAATTTCTTTGTGCAAGGCGAATCTCTTAGGCGAGAGAGACAGGGAGGGGAGAGAGGAGAATGGTAAAAGAGGGAGAGGGAAGGAGAAAGTAAGGAAGGGAGAGAGAGTGAGGGGAGGGGTAAGAAGAAAGAAAGAGAGGGAGAAGGAAGGAGAGGGAGGGAGAAAGAGAGGGGGAAGAGAAGGAGAGAAAGAGAGGGAGAAGAAAGGAAAGTGTGAGAAAGGGAGGGAGAGTGAGGGAGGGGATGGAGGGGGAAGAGAGAGAGATGACGGAGAGAGACAGAGTGAGAGAGAGAAAGAGAGAGTGACTCTAGAGAGGCTGTCAGTCACTTGCCATTCCCTCCGGAAGTAGATTGTGTAGCAAGGCACAGTGATGGGTTGATAATTATTATTTTGGCTCTTTTACTGGTAATTATAGACCAGTGAGCCTTACGTCTGTGGTGGGAAAGCTGTTGGAAGAGATTCTTAGAGATAGAATCTATGGGCATTTAGAGAATCATGGTCTGATCAGGGACAGCCAACATGGCTTTGTGAAGGGCAGATCGTGTCTAACAAGCCTGATAGAGTTCTTTGAGGAGGTGACGAGGCATATAGATGAGGGTAGTGTAGTGGATGTGATCTACATGGATCTTAGTAAGGCATTTGACAAGGTTCCACACGGTTGGCTTATTCAGAAAGTCAGAAGGCATGGGATCCAGGGAAGTTTGGCCAGGTGGATTCAGAATTGGCTTGCCTGCAGAAAGCAGAGGGTCGTGGTGGAGGGAATACATTCAGATTGGAGGGTTGTGACTAGTGGTGTCTCACAAGAATCTGTTCTGGGACCTTTACTTTTCGTGATTTTTATTAACGACCTGGATGTGGGGGTAGAAGGGTGGGTTGGCAAGTTTGCAGACGACACAAAGGTTGGTGATGTTGTAGATAGTGTAGAGGACTGTTGAAAACTGCAGAGAGACATTGATAGGATGCAGAAGTGGGCTGAAAAGTGGCAGATGGAGATCAATCCAGAGAAGTGTGAGATGGTACACTTTGGAAGGACAAACTCCAAGGCAGAGTACAAAGTAAATGACAGGATACGTGGTAGTGTGGAGGAGCAGAGGGATCTGGGGGTACATGTCCACAGATCCCTAAAAGTTGCCTCACAGGTAGATAGGGTAGTTAAGAAAGCTTATGGGGTGTTAGCTTTCATAAGTCGAGGGATAGAGTTTAAGAGATGCGATGTAATAATGCAGCTCTATAAAACTCTAGTTGGGCCACACTTGAAGTACTGTGCCCAGTTCTGGATGCCTCACTATAGGAAGGATGTGGAAGCATTGGAAAGGGTACAGAGGAGATTTACCAGGATGCTGCCTGGTTTAGAGAATATGGATTATGATCAGAAATTAAGGGAGCTAGGGCTTTACTCTTTGGAGAGAAGGAGGATGAGAGGAGACGTGATAGAGGTATACAAGATATTAAGAGGAATAGATAGAGTGGACAGCCAGTGCCTCTTCCCCAGGGCACCACTGCTCAATACAAGAGGACATGGCTTTAAGGTAAGGGGAGGGAAGTTCAAGGGGAATACTAGAGGAAGGTTTTTTACTCAGAGAGTGGTTGGTGCGTGGAATGCACTGCCTGAGTCAGTGGTGGAGGCAGATACACTCGTGAAGTTTAAGAGACAATTAGACAGGTATATGGAGGAATTTAAGGTGGTGGGGGGGTTATATGGGAGGCAGGGTTTGAGGGTCGGCACAACATTGTGGGGCGAAGGGTCTGTAATGTGCTGTACTGTTCTATGTTCTATGTTTTACTACTTCATTAACCATTCCTTTCCGTATTTTATTCTGAATAATCATATGAACTATTAAAGTAATTTCTTATAACATTTACCACATGTACAGTGCCTCCTTTGTATATGTTTGTTGCTGATGAATTAGAAAAGAACAAGGAATGAATGTAACAATATCTTTGTTATAGTACAGCATGCAATGTAAGAGTGGGGTAATTTGACATATTATGGTACATTCTTTGTTTGTGACCAGGATATGAATTGAGGAGTGATTGCACAAATTGAAACTTTAGAGTTTAATTGAAAATTTAATGGCAGAAGTGGAATTTCCCAGTTGGCAAACATTTCAATGCTGATTCCCATTCCTGTTCTAAAATGTCAGTCCGTGGCCTTCTTTTGTGCCACAATGAGGCTGCCCTTAGGGTGAGGAAGCAACACCTTATATTCCATCTAGATAGCTTCCAACCTGATGGCATGAATATCAATTCCTAATTCCAGTTCAAAAAAACTACCCTCCCACTTCCCTTTTCTTCTATTCCCCACTGGCCTCTTATATCTTCTCACTTGCCTATCACCTCCCCCCGGTGCCCCTCCTTCCCTTTGCCCCAGGTCCAACCTCCTCTCCTATCAGATTCCTTCATTTCCAGCCCTTTACCTTTCCTACTCACCTGGCTTCACCCACCTCCTTCCAGCTATCCTTCTTCACCTCTACCTACTTTTTATTCTAGCATCTTCCCCTTTCCTTTCTAGTTCTAATGAAAGGTCTTGGCCCAAAATACAACAGTTTATTTATTTAACCAACACACACAAAATGCTGGTAGAACACATCTGACCAGGCAGCATCTATAAGGAGAAGCACTGTCGACGTTTCGGGCCGAGACCCTTCGTCAGGACTAACTGAAGGGAAAGATACTAAGAGATTTGAAAGTAGTGGGGGGGAGGGGGAAATGCGAAATGATAGAAGACAGGAGGGGGTGGGATGAAGCTAAGAGCTGGAAAGGTGATTGGCGAAAGTGATACAGAGCTGGAGAAGGGAAAGGATCATGGGACAGGAGGCCTCAGGAGAAAGAAAGTTGGGGGGGGGGAGGCACCAGAGGGAGATGGAGATCAGGGAAACAACTAAATATGTCAGGGATTGGGTGAGAAGGGGAGGAGGGGCATTAAAGGAAGTTAGAGAAGTCAATGTTCATGCCATCAGGTTGGAGGCTACCCAGCCGGTATATAAGGTGTTGTTCCTCCAACCTGAGTGTGGCTTCATCTTGATAGTAGAGGAGGCCATGGATAGACATATCAGAATGGGAATGGGACGTGGAATTAAAATGTGTGGTCTTTATATATATTGATGAGACCTGACACAGACTGGGAGACTGTTTCGCTGAACACCTATGCTCGGGCCGCCGGAGAAAGCGGGATCTCCCAGTGGCCACACATTTTAATTCCACGTCGCATTCCCATTCCGATAGACTCCAAGAGTCTGGAACCAGAGAACAGTGACTAAATATTTGAAGCAGGATTTCTTGAATGAAATTTGGAATTATGTATTTATGGAGTTAAGTCACAGATCAGTCAAGATCTCAATGATTCTTAAGACAAAAGAAACAGCAGTTGTTGGAATATAGAGCATCAATCAATCGATCAGCATCTGTGGAAGGAAAGGAATTGTCAGCATTTTGAGTATGATCCTGATGCTGTTGAACCTGCTGAGTTTCTCTGGCAGATTGTTTGCTACAACAGGTTGAAAGTCCTTATTGTTTATTATGAAGTGGATGATAGGGATACAGACCAAACTATGGGAAGACTAGGTTCTGATGAGACCTCATATGGAGGAGGGGAGGAAGCTGTTCTTAAACCATTGAGTGTGTGCCTTCAGGCTCCTGTACCTCTTCCATGAGAAGACTGCATGTCCTGGTTGATGGGGGTCCTTAGCCCTCCACTTTTCTAGAGACATTGGCTTTTGAAGGTGTCCTTGATTCTGGGGAGCCGCCAGCTGAGTTTGCAGCTTTTTCTGATCCTGTGCAGTGGCCCCTCCATGCCAGCCGGTGATGCAACCAGCCAGAATGGTCTCCAGGTTCACGTGATGAGGAAGTCAAGGATCCAGTTGCGGAGGACGGTATGGAGGTTTTGAAGCTTGTTGATTCATTCTGAGAGTGTAATTGTGTTAAACACTGAGCAGTAATAGGCAAACTGCAGTGGGTCCAGGCCCTTGCTGAGGCAGGAGTTAATTCTGGCCATGACCAACCTCTCAAAGTACTTCTTCACAGCAGATATGAATGCAACTGGGTGCTAGTCATTGAGGCAGTTCACCCTGTTCTTCTTGGGCACTCGTATAATTGTCACCCTTTTGAAGTAGGCGGAAACCTTAGATTGCAACAGTGAGAGACTGAAGATGTCCTTGAACAGTCCCACCAGTTGATTGGCACAGGTTTTCAGAGCCTTACCAGGTACACTTCTAGGGCCTGACAACTTGCGAGTGTTCACTCCCTTGAAAGATGTTCTGACCGGTCTCTGAGACTGAGGTCACAGGGTCACCCGATGCTGCAGGGATTCGCACAGTGTAGTTTTGTTCTCCCTTTCAAAGTGTGCATAAAAGGCATTGAGCTCTTCTGGGAGGGAAGCATCACAGCCATTTATGTTAGATTTTGCCTTGTAGAAAGTAATGGCCTGCAAATCCTGCCTGAGCTGATGTGCGTCTCTAGCTTCAATCGGAAATGTTTTCTTGCTCTTAAAGTAGCCTTCTGTAGGTTGTACCTGGATGTTTTGTGTAGTTCTTGATCACTGGTCTTGAATTCCATAGATCTAGCCCTCAGCAGACTACAAATATCCTGGTTCATCCACAGCTTTTGCTTTGGGTATATCCTCAAAGGCACATACTAATCTACACTGGTCTTGATGTAGTTGTTGACAACTGTGGCACATTCACTCAGACTCAGAGATGAATCCCTGAATATTGTCCAGTCAACTGACTCAAAACAGTGGGGGAGTCCGGGACCAGAGGCAGAGCCCAAGAATACAAGGACATCCCTTTAGAAAGGAGATGAGGAGGAATTTCAGCTGTGGAAGCCAAGTCATCGAGTATTTTTAAAGCAGAGGTTGATAAGTTCTTGATTAATAAGGGTGTGGAAATTTACAGGGAGAAGGCAGGACAATGGGATTGAGAGAATAAGTTCGCCATGATGGAATGGCGGAGCAGACTCGATGGGCCACAAAGCCTAATAATTTTGCTCTATGTCTTATGTTCTTATGGACTCTCCCTGACCTTGCCTGTTTAAGTATTTCCTTTTCAGATATTTAATATTTCCCTTTTAAAAGTTAAGTGGTTTCTATTTCTGACACACTTTTACAATCGGTGCCCTAGCAACCTTATAAATAAAATAAATTCCTCTTAGCTCTGTTTTGATGCTAATCTGAACTTCCTCAGTTTCTTGTTACCGCTTCATTAGCGGTGGGAGGGATTCTTCCCATTTATCAGGATCACTTCAAACACCTTTGACAGGTCTCTGAAACATCTGTGTTCCCGTAAAGATAACCTGTAGTTAGAACCATAGAACATACATTTCACTCCATTGTTAAGATAATGGAAAGCTTCAGAATAATCACATAAAAATTTCTTTGTCGGCTTTGGAAAGGTGAAAGATGAAATGTTTGCAGAGGTTCACAAACTAGGGTCCACAGACCCCTTGCTTAATGGTGTTGCTCCACAGCAGAAAAAAGTTGGGAATCCCTGGTTTAAGGGGAACATGGAGGGGAAACATCTTCACTCAGAGGGTGGTGACAGTGTGGGATGAACTGTCAGTGTAACTAGTGGATGTGATTTCAATTTCACCTTCAAAGAGAGCTTTGGATAGGTACGTGGAAGGAAGGGCTATGGAGGGCTATGGTCCTGGTGCAGTTCGATGAGACCGGTCAGTTTAAATAGTTCAGCACAGACTGCATGGGCCAAAGAGCCTGTTTCTGCACTGTAGTTTTCTATGATTCTATAACATCCTTACTAATCAAGGACTTATGAACCTCTGCTTTAAACGTACCCATGACTCAGCCATCACAGATTGTTTTAGCTGACTGGTCAGTCTAGAACATAAGTTCCCACACTGGGGTCCATGGTTCCCCGATTAATGGTATTGGTCCGTGGCATAGAAAAGGTTGTCTTTCAAAAGTTTACCTTCTCCAGTAGAGAAAGCCCATCAGTCCCATTCCTTCATTCGTTCCCCCGCCCAGAAAACTATTTTCTATCTGATTCTCTCTTGAAAATAGAGTAACTTGCCTATTCCATTTCTGATTGCACCCCTATGTGGTAAGCTCAGGAATACCAGTGGAAATAAAAGAGACTGCAGATCCTGGAATCTTGGAGCACACACAGTCTCTCCACTCTCAGACCTGATGCAGAAAGTCTTGGCCCAAAATGTCGACAACTTCGCAACTCCCAGCGATGCTCCTTGGCCGCTGAGTCCTTCCAGCACATTACATGTTTCTCAGGAATAATGTTATTAAAACTACCAATGGGGAACATTTCTTTGCCTCTGAGTCAAAATTGTGGATCCAGTTCCCCTCTAGGTGTCTGTGGTGGAAATTACCACAGTGATTGATGAAAGGAGGCCTGCACTGTTCAAAGGCTTATCTTTTAGATGGGACTTTAACAAAGACCATTGACTGCCTTCTTTAGCCAAAATGGTGCCACTTAACTTCACGGGTCAAGCATCCTGGGCTAATTCTTCACCCAACAACACAGAAGGTAATAGATAATGTGGTCCAGAGCGTGGCCATTATTGAGAGTTTGCTATATGCAAATTGGCTGCCAGATTTCCTACACTACAGCAATGACCATACAAAAATACTTAACGTAATTAGCTGTAACATACCTAGGGACATTCTGAAAGGGATGCCAAAAGCACCATAGAAATATACATCTTTACTTTATCAAAGGTATCTCTCTCATTATTATTGACAGTAATTCCAGATAGGGTAAATGCAAGCAGGTTTTTTCCACTAAGGTTTGGTGAGATGACAACTAGACATCTTGGGTTAAGGGTGAAAGGTGAAAAGTTTAGGGGGAACATGAGGGGAAACTTTCACTCAGAGGGTTGTGAGCGAGTGGAACGAGCTGCCAGTGCAAGTGGTGTACACAAGCTTAATTTCAATGTTTAAGAGAAGTTTAGAGAGGTGTTTGGGTGGTAGGGCTATGGTCCTGGTGCAGGTGGATGGGAGTCAGCAGTTCAATTGGTTTGGTATGGACTAGATGGACTGAAGGGCCTGTTCTGCGCTGCACTTTTCTAAGAGTCTATAACTCTATTGCAGAACTCTGGTCTGAATTAATTTTGGTTTCAGATTTACTAGGTTTCTTGTTGCTGGCATTGTAGTTTTATTAGATGGCTCTGGGTCATCAAAAATAAAAAATGCATGCACACACAGACACACACCTAGCAACAAGCACACATACAGACCAGAAGCACAACCAGACAGACCAACAAACACAAGCATACGTACATAGTCAAACACATCCTCAACACACACACACCCAGAAGCACAATCAGACACCTACACACACTAACATAAACACAAATATTAACACAGACACCTCCAAGAGGACCACAACCTTGTCGTACGGCTTGGAGGCTTGCATGGCTCGACCCGGAGAGCTATGTTAGCTAGAGTTTGGGCTTTATGCTTTGGCTCTTGGTGGGGTCACCCATGTCAAACAGGTCAAAGGGTAGTGGCCAGACTACGAGTGGCCCACCGGTCCTCCAGGTTCGGGGGTTCAGCTCAGGGCTAACAACCCTGACTGGTCAAACAAAATTTTTACAAAAACGTCAAAGAAGAATCCTTCCACATTGGAGTGTGATGGTATTCCTGAGTCTCCACCCGGGACTTGCATGACTGACAGGAGTGAAAACCGAGAGGAAGCTACTGGCATGATGAAGGAAATCCTGAATATCTCCAAGACCAAGGTGCACTGAAGAGGCAGAAATGAGGATCCTGACCCACACCTGGGGCACAATAGAGAAGATGGCCAAGGACAGACAGAGATAGAGGACCTTCATCACTACCCGAAACAGCAGTGTCGTGACTGGCAGTAACTAACTAACTAACATAGACAGGCAAACGCTCAGCACAAGCATGTATGTGAACACACACTCACACAAAATATATATACAGTGTATTTGCATAAAATGTTAATTGCACATTTTCTAGCAAAAAAAAAAGAATTAATTTAGAAATCAACACAAAAATATTGAAAAGTTAGTTTGTGCCTGTACGTTTTACAAAAGGGCAGGGCTGCACTTTGCAGAAAGGGCTATCCCACTCAGTGGGGACAGGCTTTGCCTGAGAGGCTGCCCACTCACCCCTCCCCTCTTACCTGCCAATCATGGTGGAATGCTGCTGCACGGCTGCCTCCAGGAGCCGCTCCAGAATGGTCCACTCACCCATGTCCAAAAGTGCTTCAGAATCAAAGGGGAGAATAAAACAAAGGCGTCTGTTCTTCCTCTCGATACCTTTTCAAGAGGCTGCTGCACAGCTTAAGGGGTGTGGGAGATCTCTCCTTGGTTTTAAACAACCGCTGTTGTTAAGTCACATTCCCTCACTCTCCCGGCGCCGCCTGCAGAGATCCACACATTTGAGAGATTATCACTGGAGTTTCCTTCAATAATCAGGTTCAGAGGCCAACGCAAGAGGGCTTTTCAGTTTCGTGCCTTTTTTTAATCTTCCCTTAACTGGATTTCAATTCCCCCAAAGCCAGGAGAGGTCCAACACAGAAGCAGCTCAGCTGTGCTCGTGTTGAAGTGCATTCTGAAATGAGTCTCTCACTAGCAAACTCAAATGAATAAAAACAGCGCTGTGCAAAAGGCTGGGCTTCCATCCATCAGTAATTGTTCCCAAAAAAAGCCCAAAGGCTTGACTTCCTAGTCTAAATTAACACTGATGGCTTCTCTCCCTTAGGTTCTGGAGTCATGTGACCCTCTCCTAGAGTAAGATGCCAACAATTTGAAATGACTGTTTTAAAAGGCTTGCATTTGCAATATGTCTATGAAATTGTGAGGGGCACAGATAGGGTGAATGCACGCAGCCTTTTCCCCAGAGCCAAAGAATTAAGAACTGGAGAGCAGAGGTTTATTTAAAGCATGATAACATAGTGGTCAGCACATCACTTTACCGTACCAGTGCCCAGGGTTCAATTCCCACCGCTGCCTGTAAGGAGCTTGTACGTTCTCCCTGTGACTGTGTGGGTCTCCTCACACAGCCCAAAGACGTACTGCTTGGCAGGTTAATTGGTCATTGTAAATTGTCCAGTGATTAGGCTCAGGTTAAATCAGGGGCTGCTGGGCTGGCACGGCTCGAAGGGCCAGAAGGTCCTATTCCGCATTGTATCTCAATAATAAATAAATGAAGTGGAGCTTGTTTAGTCAGAGGTTACAGGGTGAATGGGGCAGAGAGGGATAATAGAGCAGTCATGATGGAGTGGCAAAGCAGACTCTGAAGTCTCACTGAAACCTACTGAATTTTGAAAGGCCACAAGAAAGTGGACACAGAGAGGATGTTCCCTATCGTGGAGTAGTTTGGGATCAGAGGGCACCACCTCAGAATAGAAGGACGTCCCTTTAGAACAGGAGGGCTTCCTGTAGCCAGAGGGGTAAATATTTGAATTCATTGCCACAGGCAGCTGTAGAGGCCAAGTCATTGGGTGTATTTAAAGCAGAAGTTGTGATTATTAGGGGTATCAAAGGTTATGGGGAAGGCAGGGGGGTGGGTTGAGAGGAATGATAAATCAGCTGTGATGGAGCAGACTTGAATGTCCAAGTGGCCTGATTCCACTTCTACATCCTATGGTCTTTAAAGTGAGAGGGGAGAGATTTAGTCAGAACCTGAGGAGGTGTAAAGCATATGGCTTTAGCTCCTAGACGAAATGGCTGAGGCAGGTACATTAACAACATTTAATAGGCACTTAGATGGGTACGTGGACAGGAAAGGTTTACAGCAGGGGTTCCTAACCTGGAGACCTGGACCTCTTTGGGGTCCGTGAACTTAAATGGGAAATGATTTACATCTTCACTTTCACTGATATTTAGCATTTCCTTCAATTATGAATGTAGACAACAAACCACAGTAGTATTAGCTGTCCCTGTAGAAATCACATCACATTACAGTTGTTAAAAATATCAAAATATCACATGTCAGGCTCAAGACTACTTTGAAATTACAGTACTTCTGGGCAGTGCCTTGAAAGGGTCCATGGCATGGAAAGGCTGGGAACCCCTGGTTTTAGGCCAAACATGGGAAGCTTGGTCAGCATAGGCGAGTTGGACTGAAGGCCCTGCTTCCAAACTGTATGAGTCTACAGTACCTCTCACCAATCGGTCAGTGATAGAGGGAAGTCAGCAGACAATTCACACACAGCACACTCCCACACATCACATTCGGCACGCATACACTTAGGATGCTGGAGCCACGTCACCCTGGGAAAAATTCCCTGGCTATCCACAAAATGCTGGAGGAACTCCGCAGGTCAGGCAGCGTCTGTGGAGAGGAATAAACCCTTGATGAGGACTGGAAAGGAAGGGGGTAGAAGCCAGAGTAAAAAGGTGGGGGAGGGGATACATGAAGGTAATGATCTTTCATGAATCACTAGATTTGTGATGGTTCCAGAATACTGGAAAATTGCAACTGTCACTCCAATCTTCAAGAAGGGAGAGAGGCAGAAGAAAGGAAATCATAGGCCAGTTAGTCTGAGCTCAGTGGTTGGGAAGATGTTGGAGAATAGTTCTCAGGGTACTTGAAGGCATATAATAAAATAGGCCGTGGTCAGCATGGTTTCCTCAAGAGAAAATCTTGCCTGACAGATATGTGGAAATTCTTTCAAGAAGTAACAAGCAGGATAGACAAAAGACAATCGGTGGACGTTGCGTACTTGGATTTTCAGAAGGCCTTTGACAAGGTGCCACACATGCGGCTGCTTAACAAGCTGTGACCCCATGGAATTACAGGAAAGATTCCAGCCTGGATAAAGGAGTAACTGATTGGCAGGAGGCAAAGAGAGGGATTAAAGGGAATCTTTTCTGACCAGCTGCCAGTGACTAGTGGTGTTCCACAGGGGTCTGAGTTGGGGCCGATTCTTTTTACAATATATGTCAACGATTAGGACGATGGAATTTCTGGCTTTGTTGCAAAACTTGCAGATGATATGAAGATAGTTGGAGGGGCAGGTAGACTTGAGGAAGTGGAGCAGGACTTAGACAGATTAGGAGAATGTGCAAAGAACTGGCAATGTCAGGAAATGTATGGCCATGCATTTTGGTGGAAGAAATAAAATGATTCCCTAAAGGTTAAATTGCAGGGTAAGGAAGGCAATGCAATGTTACATTCATTTCGAGAGGACTGAAATATAAAAGCAAGGAGTAATGTTGAGGCTTTATAAGGCACTGATGAGGCCTCACTTAGAGTATTGTGAACAGTTTTGGGCCCCTTATCGAAGAAAAGATGTGCTGATACTGGAGAGGGTCCAGAGGAGGTTCACGAAAATGATTCTGGGATTGAAAGGCTTATCATATGAGGAGTGTTTGATGGCTCTGGGCCTGTACACACTGCTTAGGCGAATGAGGGGGGTGGTCTCAATAGAGTGGATGTGGAGAGGATGTTTCTTATGGTGGGGGATTCGAAGACCTGAGGGGACAGCCTCAGAATAGAGGGACATCCATTTGGAACAGAGATGAGGAGGAATTTCTTTAGCCAGAAAGTGGTGAATCTGTGGAATTTGTTGCCACAGGCAGCTGTGGGGGCCAAGTCACTGGGTGTCCTTAAGGCACAGGTTGATAGACTCCTGTTTGGTCAGGGTGTGAAGGGTTATGGGGAGAAGTTTGGATTCCGGAAAAATGCTTCAGTCATGATAAAATGGTGGAGCAGACTTGATGGGCTGAATGGCCTAATTCTGCTGCTATATCTTATGGTCTTATGAACAATCAAACACATGAATATATAATATAATAAACTGCTGCTGGGAATCCAGGCAACAGTGCTGAGTGTAACAGCAAGATGGTGCATCAGGCAGACTGACACAGGTAAGACTGGAGGCTGCGCGGCTTCACGCTCACGCTGAAATCTAGCACACAACTTAACATCTTTGGTGTTAGAAACACAGGATATAAATTGCAATTCAGAGGCAAGAGAGCGCTCACTGTGTCTCGTTCATTCACTCATTCTGTGCTGTGTCTATGACGTGGGTGATCATGGTCTTTCCACGACCATGATTGTTCTTGGAAAGTTCTTCTACAGAAATTCTTCTGGGTAGTGCCTTTACAAGGCAGGTGACCGAGGCCATTATCAATGCTTTTCAGAGATTGCCTGCCTGGCGTCCATGGTCACATAACCAGGACTTGTGATATTACTTACTGAGATTCAGTGTGAAATTGGCCTTTCCAGCCCTTCGAATCACACTACCCAGCAACCCCCCCAATTTAATCCCGGCCTAATCACAGGACAATTTATAATGAACAATTAATCTACCAATCTGTAGGTCTTTGAACTGCGGGAAGAAACCAGGGAACCCAGAGGAACCCCATGTGGTCACGAGGAGAACGTACAGTCAGCAGCAGGAACTGAGCCTTGGTCATCTGTACAGACTCTTAGTGTGTCTAATGAAATAAATAATATGGGGGAGTGCTGAGACAATACAGATTCACACCAGTTTATCTGATCCTGATGAACTGTTTCCTTTGTCCTCACTCTGATGACCAAGCCTCCTTAAAGGACAATGCACACAGTAGAGGAGGCAATGGACTGACACGTGGGAAAAACACGTCAGTCCATGTTAAAGAGCAGGTCCAATTTACTGTTAGAATGTTGCATTCAAAATGGTTTCTCATCTGTAGCAGATACTGGAAAACAAACCAACCCACTGAGAGGCTGCACAAACAACAGACACAAAATGCTGGTGGAACGCAGCAGGCCAGGCAGCATCTATAAGGAGAAGCACTGTCGACGCTTTGGGCCAAGACCCTTCGTCTGGACAGAGGCTGCACAAGAACATTTTGAGTGTAGTCTTAAAAGAACTGTGTCTATTGCTAAAGCTTTGTGTCCTTGAGGACATCCTGTGTTTCTCCAACTAAAATTCCTAGTCTGCATAACTAAGATTTATAGCTCTGGGCAGAATCCCTCATTAAAGTGAAAACACAGGTGCACAAATGGGATGAGTATAGACAGATGAGCCACAAATCAAGAAAAAAAATCTTGAACTAACTCCTTTGTTCTGCTAAGGTCATACAAGCTGCTACGAGATATAAAGACAAGCTTTTCCCTTGTACCTCAGAGTTCCAGACTCGTGGACTCTCTGTGATATCTTGGTAAAATAAAAGATTCACCGCTTGCAGTCTGGTATCGAGCTTCATTTTAAAATCCCTGACAGTGAGACCCGACACTCTTTGACGTGTTTCCAAATAATACCGTAACTTTCCAGACTGAAAAAGGTTCGATCCTTTATTACAAAAACAGTAAAGACAAACAATCTTGTAGCGATGAAAAAACTAATGAAACTAAATTAGCGATATAATGCTCTAATATTAGTTTGAACAGCATAACTAGGCCTTCTAATAGCATTACAACTAGCGATCTAATTAATGTTCCAATTAATTCCCAATTAGCGATCAACAAAAAATGATCATTTCCCTGACTCACCCCCCCCAACTAGACTAACCGATTAACTAAGTATGAAAGCATAATTACTGTGTTCTCATTTGCTTCTTCCACACCCCAACCCACGTGACAGTTTACATAATAAATGCACCACAAACTACAACACAGACAGAAAATAGACATATGGTCCTACATTGTCATTCATCAGTAGACAAGTGTAACGGAGAATGAAATGATTGTTACTCTGGATCTGATACACCATAAAGAAACACAATAAGATAAAGAAAATAGTAAAAAAAACACAATAAATGTAAGTACATAACATTATCTTGCATGCATAGACTGACAGTATGTCCATAAAGTGACACTGGGCACAGGAGTCTCTCTACATAAGGTGACTCTGACAGGAAATGAAAAAGTAGTGGTGGTTGGGAGTTGGACAGGTGGGTTAGTGTGTGGAGGTGTTGAACAGCCTTACTACTTGATGAAAATCATTGTTTTTGAGGCTGGTGGTCTGGCCCTATTGGGAGTGGGACAAATAGTCTGTGAGCAGATGGGTGGGCATCCTTCATGATATTGCTGGCTTTTTTCTGGCACCTTTCTGAATGTATGTCCTTGATAACAGGGAGGCTGGGGCCAGTGATGCATTGGGTAGCTTTAACTCTCTGTTGTAGAGCCCTCCTGTCCGCAGTATTGCAGCTTCTGTACCACGCAGCGATGCAGCTTGCTAGGATGTTCTCAACTGCGTATCTGTAGAAGGTCAATGGTTCAATGATTCCATTTAATATCAGAGACTGTATACAGTATACAGCCTGAAATTCATACTCCTCACAGACAATTTAATATCAGAGACTGTATACAGTATACAGCCTGAAATTCATACTCCTCACAGACAATTTAATATCAGAGACTGTATACAGTATACAGCCTGAAATTCATACTCCTCACAGACAATTTAATATCAGAGACTGTATACGGTATACAGCCTGAAATTCGTACTCCTCACAGACAATTTAATATCAGAGACTGTGTACAGTATACAGCCTGAAATTCTTACTCCTCACAGACAATTTAATATCAGAGACTGTATACAGTATACAGCCTGAAATTCTTACTCCTCACAGACAATTTAATATCAGAGACTGTATACAGTATACAGCCTGAAATTCATACTCCTCACAGACAATTTAATATCAGAGACTGTATACAGTATACAGCCTGAAATTCATACTCCACACAGACAATTTAATATCAGAGACTGTATACAGTATACAGCCTGAAATTCATACTCCTCACAGACAATTTAATATCAGAGACTGTATACAGTATACAGCCTGAAATTCATACTCCTCACAGACAATTTAATATCAGAGACTGTATACAGTATACAGCCTGAAATTCATACTCCTCACAGACAATTTAATATCAGAGACTGTATACAGTATACAGCCTGAAATTCATACTCCTCACAGACAATTTAATATCAGAGACTGTATACAGTATACAGCCTGAAATTCATACTCCTCACAGACAATTTAATATCAGAGACTGTATACAGTATACAGCCTGAAATTCATACTCCTCACAGACAATTTAATATCAGAGACTGTATACAGTATACAGCCTGAAATTCATACTCCACACAGACAATTTAATATCAGAGACTGTATACAGTATACAGCCTGAAATTCGTACTCAAAGACAATTTAATGTCAGAGACTGTGTACGGTATACAGCCTGAAATTCGTACTCCTCACAGACAATTTAATATCAGAGACTGTGTACAGTATACAGCCTGAAATTCATACTCCTCAGACAATTTAATATCAGAGACTGTATACAGTATACAGCCTGAAATTCGTACTCCTCACAGACAATTTGATATCAGAGACTGCTTACAGTATACAGCCTGAAATTCGTACTCCTCACAGACAATTTAATATCAGAGACTGTGTACGGTATACAGCCTGAAATTCGTACTCCTCACAGACAATTTGATATCAGAGACTGCTTACAGTATACAGCCTGAAATTCGTACTCCTCACAGACAATTTGATATCAGAGACTGCTTACAGTATACAGCCTGAAATTCGTACTCCTCACAGACAATTTAATATCAGAGACTGTATACAGTATACAGCCTGAAATTCATACTCCTCACAGACAATTTAATATCAGAGACTGTATACGGTATACAGCCTGAAATTCGTACTCCTCAGACAATTTAATATCAGAGACTGTATACGGTATACAGCCTGAAATTTGTACTCCTCACAGACAATTTAATATCAGAGACTGTGTACAGTATACAGCCTGAAATCCGTACTCCTCACAGACAATTTAATATCAGAGACTGTGTACAGTATACAGCCTGAAATTCTTACTCTTCTCAGACATCCACAAAACAGAAAAAAAAACAAAAAATGAATGACAGAAAATGTTAGAACTACAAAGCCCCCTCCCTCCTCCAATGCACAAGCAGAAGCACTGACCTTACCCCCTCCTCCTTCCCCACTTGCTCCAGCAAAATCATCAGCCCCCCCCACCACCCACCACACAAACAACAGCAAAGCCCCCCGAGACCATGATCTTGAGTCCATCAAAAACTACTGTCCATCCAACACTTCGACATCACAGACAGGCTCTCTCTCTCTCTCTCTCTCTCTCTCTCTCTCTCTCTCTCTCTTATTAACGAGGGAAAAAGAGAACACTCCTGTAACAGCGAGTAGGGAGACCAACAGCTCGCTGTTTCTGTGTTACAATCTGCCATGCCACTGCTCCGAGTCCCCAGACTCGAGGACCGACAGGCTCTCACTCACCATCAAGAGCAAGGGAAGGAGACAGAGATCGCTCCAGTGAGGGCTTTCCTACAGCTGTGGACCCCGCCTGCTATCTCAATCTCCCGCAATGCTTCAGTCAGCTACATCAGCGAGGAACTGAATCATCCACTGGGCTGCACCCCAAAGGCGCACGTCGCCCGACTGCACCTGGATGTACCAAAACGCCAGGCCGCTCGGAGAGTCCGAGAGCCGGAACCATGTTGGAGCTGAGCTGTAGATCATTGAGTCTGACAGGACCCCAGCCACTTGAAAGCAAAAGAGAGACGCAGGAAGAGAAGAATTAGCTGTTTCACAGACAAATGGAAAAAACTCGTCTGGGTCCCTAAAAACTTCTAGTGCCATCTTTAGCTCCTCCCATTCCTCCAATATTCCACTCATGAGTATTGATGTGTTAGCTGAGCTCCCTTTAACCTCCTCAGATACTGAAGCCATTGGTGAGACGATAAAAAAATCTTTCATTTGTACAGTACATTTCATGAAACCTCAAAATCCTGATGTGAGTATTTTCATACAGACTGTGAATTTCTTCAAGGTGCCCACTGTCTCTGTGTTTAAACTGGATGGTGAGCTCCCAATGTAGAAATCTGATTATCAGGGTGATACTAGCCATGTTATCTGTTACGGTTACTAGCTGAGGGCCCAGAGCTTCCCCTCAAAGTATGAGGATAGGTTGATCGAGCAAGGGCTTTTTTCTTTGGAGTGGAGGAGGATGAGAGGAAACTTGATCGAGGTGTACAAGAGGACAAGAGGCATAGATCGAGTGGATAGCCAGAGATATTTTCTCAGGGTGCAAATAGCTAATATTATGTTAAGTAACTGCTAAAGATCAAACTAATTCCAACAAAGACAGAGGAGTATGAAATGCAGGTCTAACTTCATGTTTACTTTAAGCAAGGCACACACGTATCACATGGTAGCATAATGACGTTTGCAGCTAACATATTTATACATATAACCCGCAACGAACAAGAATGGTCAGACAACTAATATATATACAAAATTCCTCAAATATTACAGAAATAATCTCTCACAGCTAATATGAGGGGTGATAATTATAAGGTGATTGGTGGAAAGTGCAGGGGGATGTCAGAAATAGTTTTTTTACACTGGTGAGTGTGTGGAACGCACTGACAGGGTGGAGGTAGAGCCAGATACATTAGGGACATTTAAGAGACTCTTAGATAGGCAAGTGGATGATAGAAAATGAAGGGCTATATGGAAAGGAAGGGTTAGATTGATGTGAGTGTAGGTTATAAGGTCAGCACCACATCATGGGCTGAATGGCCTGTACTGCACCTTAGTGATCTATGTTCTGTGTTTTACATAACAGTGCTAATTTCATCCTTTACATAAACACAAGAGATTCTGCAGGGAGTGGAAAACATACAAAGTGCTGGAGGAATTCAGCAAGCGAGACAGCATCCACGGAGATGCAAAAGAGTTGATGTTTTGGACCAAGACACTTCATCAGGATTGGAAAGGAAGGGGTCACAAGTTGTAGATTTGCCACTAAGAGTGCTACGTCATTTACATATATGGGAAATACTCTCACACTCCCTTCAATGCCCATCAACTTCTTCCCCATCTCTATTGGCTGCTGCCACCCCTCCTACAAACCAGCCAACAATCTATGCTACCCTTTTCTGTCAGATTCCATTGTCTGTGGCCCCCTGTTACATCCACCCATCACCTCTCAGAATCTGTAACTAGTCCCACTCTCCCTTCTCCATCAGTCTGTCATTCCTCCTCACCTGGATCCACCCATCTCCCAGCCTCTGTCAATATTCCCACTCTCCCTTCTCCATGTCCATCACTCACCCTCACCTGGATCCACCCATCTCCCAGCCTCTGTCAATATTCCCACTCTCCCTTCTCCATGTCCGTCACTCACCCTCACCTGGATCCACCCATCTCCCAGCCTCTGTCAATATTCCAACTCTCCCATCTCCATGTCTGTCACTCACCCTCACCTGGATCCACCCATCTCCCAGCCTCTGTCAATATTCCCACTCTCCCTTCTCCATGTCCGTCACTCACCCTCACCTGGATCAACCCATCTCCCAGCCTCTGTCAATATTCCAACTCTCCCATCTCCATGTCTGTCACTCACTCTCACCTGGATCCACCCATTTCCCAGCCTCTGTCAATATTCCAACTCTCCCATCTCCATGTCCGTCACTCACTCTCACCTGGATCAACCCATCTCCCAGCCTCTGTCAATATTCCAACTCTCCCATCTCCATGTCCGTCACTCACTCTCACCTGGATCCACCCATTTCCCAGCCTCTGTCAATATTCCAACTCTCCCATCTCCATGTCCGTCACTCACTCTCACCTGGATCAACCCATCTCCCAGCCTCTGTCAATATTCCAACTCTCCCATCTCCATGTCTGTCACTCACCCTCACCTGGATCAACCCATCTCCCAGCCTCTGTCAATATTCCAACTCTCCCATCTCCATGTCCGTCACTCACTCTCACCTGGATCCACCCATTTCCTCCTACGTGTTGGCCTACTCCTTCTCTTTACTCCCTTATACGAGCTATCTCCCCTCTAGTTCTTCAATGTTCAAAGTATATTTATTATCACTGTATACAAACTTGAGATTCGGCTCCTTACAGGCATCCTCTAAACATAGAAACACCATAGAACCCGCTTGCAGGGATAAGTGCCAGGAGAGAGATCGGTGGGGAGGGATGAACAGACAAGGGAATTACAAGGAGCAATCCCTGTGGAAAGCAGAAGGGGGCAGGTAAAGATATGTTTAGCAGTAGGATCCCTTTGCAGATGGTAGAAGTTGTGAGCGATAGTGTGCTGGATGTGGAGGCTCTTGGGGTGGTAGGTAAGGACAAGAGGGACTCTATCACTATTATGGCGGCGGGAAGAAGGGGAGAGCATGGATGTACGCGAAATGGAGGTGATGTGGTGAGGGCAGCATCAATAGCAGAGGGAGGGAATTATTTCCCAGAAATTTACTTTATTCGTAATATATAATGTAAATACTGTCTCGGCACGTCTTTCTGTAAGGAGACATGAGAGACTATAACGCCAAAATCTGAATAAACTCAAAATCTGCTGGAAGAACACACAGCAACAACCTTGCACCCAACGTCAATAAAGCAAAAGAGCTGATTGTGGACTTCAGGAAGGGTGAGACATGGGAAGACACACCAGTCCTCATAGAGGGATCAGAAGTGGAGCGAGTGAGCAGCTTCAAGTTCCTGGGTGTCAACATCTCTGAAGATCTATCCTGAGCCCAACATATTGATGGATGCAGCTACAAAGAAGACAACTACATTTCATCAGAAGTTTGAAGAGATTTGGTTTATCGAAAGCTTCTATGGATGTACTGTGGAGAGCGTTTTCACTGGCTGCATTACCATTTGGTAAGAGGTGGGGAGGTGCACTGCACATCATGGGCACTAGCCTCCCCAGCGTCCAGGACATCTTTAAGGAGCGATGCCTCAGAGAGGTGGTATCCATCATTAAGGACCCCCATCACCCAGTACGTGCCCTCTTCTCATTGCTACCACCAGGGAGGAGCCTGAAGACACACACGCAACAATTCAGTAACAGCTGAGTCTGGTTTTCCTCGTTGCCTTGACCCTGTTAAGGTTAAAGAGCCCTCTCCCCCGACAACTTCCTACAGAGAATCTGGACTCCTTGTGGGAGGTCTTGCTTGTTGCAATGGAAGTGGCAGTCAAACATCAACCCTCTGTCGTCCGATTTATGAATGGACATTGAACCCATGAACACTACCTCACTACTTTTTTATTTCTATTTTTGCACTGCTTATTTAACTACATATATTTAATTTTTATTTATACTTACTCTAAATCACAGTTTCTATTATTATGTATTGCATTGTAATGCTGATGCTATATTAAAAGTTTTCACAACATATGCAGGTGATATTAAACCTGATTCTGATTCGGCTTCTGTTCAGAGCAATAATTAAAATACTGCAGAATTCTTTATTGTCCTGTGGTGGCGCTACTGTCACATATTGTCTCCATTCCTTTAAAGGAGTTGGTGCGTCATTGCCCCAATTTTATTTGCCATTTTCATGGCAACCATTCCTCACTTCACAGGCCAAGGCCTCCAACGAGGAGTCCAAATTCTCTGTATGACAAATGAGGTGGAAGCCGTTTCAAGGGTAGATGGGACAATGTAGAAGGGATGTTCGGACAGGAGCATGCTGGAAGCGGTTTGGAGGGGAGATGGGACAATGAAGAAGGGATGTTTGGACAGAAGCGTGCTGGCAGCAGTTTGGAGGGTTTGGGATAATGCAGAAGGGATGTTTGGACAGGAGCGTGCTCGAAGCAGTTTGGAGGGTTTGGAAGAATGCAGAAGGGATGTTTGGACAGGAGCGTGCTCGAAGCAGTTTGGAGGGTTTGGAAGAATGCAGAAGGGATGTTTGGACAGGAGCATGCTGGAAGCAGTTTGTAGGGTTCGGGATAATGCAGAAGGGAAGTTTGGACAACAGCGTGCTGGAAGCAGTTTGGAGGGTAGATGGGACAATGCAGAAGGGATGTTTGGACAGGAGCGTGCTCGAAGCAGTTTGGAGGGTTTGGAACAATGCAGAAGGGATGTTTGGACAGGAGCATGCTGGAAGCAGTTTGTAGGGTTTGGGATAATGCAGAAGGGATGTTTGGACAGCAGCGTGCTGGAAGCAGTTTGGAGGGTAGATGGGACAATGCAGAAGGGATGTTTGGACAGGAGCGTGCTCGAAGCAGTTTGGAGGGTTTGGAACAATGCAGAAGGGATGTTTGGACAGGAGCATGCTGGAAGCAGTTTGTAGGGTTTGGGATAATGCAGAAGGGATGTTTGGACAGCAGCGTGCTGGAAGCAGTTTGGAGGGATTGGGACAATGCAGAAGGGATGTTCGGACAGGAGCATGGTGGAAGCGGTTTGGAGGGTAGATGGGACAATGAAGAAGGGATGTTTGGACAGAAGCGTGCTGGCAGCAGTTTGGAGGGTTTGGGATAATGCAGAAGGGATGTTTGGACAGGAGCGTGCTGGCAGCAGTTTGGAGGGTTTGGGATAATGCAGAAGGGATGTTTGGACAGGAGGGTGCTCGAAGCAGTTTGGAGGGTTTGGAAGAATGCAGAAGGGATGTTTGGACAGGAGCATGCTGGAAGCAGTTTGTAGGGTTCGGGATAATGCAGAAGGGATGTTTGGACAACAGCGTGCTGGAAGCAGTTTGGAGGGTAGATGGGACAATGAAGAAGGGATGTTTGGACAGAAGCGTGCTGGCAGCAGTTTGGAGGGTTTGGGATAATGCAGAAGGGATGTTTGGACAGGAGCGTGCTCGAAGCAGTTTGGAGGGTTTGGAAGAATGCAGAAGGGATGTTTGGACAGGAGCATGCTGGAAGCAGTTTGTAGGGTTCGGGATAATGCAGAAGGGATGTTTGGACAACAGCGTGCTCGAAGCAGTTTGGAGGGTACATGGGACAATGCAGAAGGGATGTTTGGACAGGAGCGTGCTCGAAGCAGTTTGGAGGGTTTGGAACAATGCAGAAGGGATGTTTGGACAGGAGCATGCTGGAAGCAGTTTGTAGGGTTTGGGATAATGCAGAAGGGATGTTTGGACAGCAGCGTGCTGGAAGCAGTTTGGAGGGTAGATGGGACAATGCAGAAGGGATGTTTGGCCAGGAGCGTGCTCGAAGCAGTTTGGAGGGTTTGGAACAATGCAGAAGGGATGTTTGGACAGGAGCATGCTGGAAGCAGTTTGTAGGGTTTGGGATAATGCAGAAGGGATGTTTGGACAGCAGCGTGCTGGAAGCAGTTTGGAGGGATTGGGACAATGCAGAAGCGATGTTTGGACAGGAGCGTGCTGGAAGCAGTTTGGAGGGATTGGGACAATGCAGAAGGGATGTTTGGACAGGAGCGTGCTGGAAGCAGTTTGGAGTGATTGGGAAAATGTAGAAGGAATGTTTGGACAGGAGCATGCCGAAAGCAGTTTGGAGGGTTTGGGACAATACAGAAGGGATGTTTGGACAGGAGCGTGCTGGAAGCAGTTTGGAGGGAAGATGGGACAATGCAGAAGGGATGTTTGGACAGGAGCGTGCTGGAAGCAGTTTGGAGGGTTTGGGACAATGTAGAAGGGATATTTGGACAGGAGCATGCTGGAAGCAGTTTGGAGGGTAGATGGGACAATGCAGAAGGGATGTTTGGACAGGAGCGTGCTGGAAGCAGTTTGGAGGGATTGGGACAATGCAGAAGGGATGTTTGGACAGGAGCGTGCTGGAAGCAGTTTGGAGGGTAGATGGGACAATGTAGAAGGAAGTTTGGACAGGAGCGTGCTGGAAGCAGTTTCGAGGGTTTGGGACAATGTAGAAGGGATGTTTGGACAGGTGCATACAGGAAGCAGTTTGGAGGGTAGATGGGTCAATGCAGAAGGGATGTTTGGACAGGAGCATGCTGGAAGCAGTTTGGAGGGATTGGGACAATGCAGAAGGGATGTTTGGACAGGAGTGTGCTGGAAGCACTTTGGAGTGATTGGGACAATGTAGAAGGGATGTTTGGACAGGAGCATGCCGAAAGCAGTTTGGAGGGTCTGGGACAATGCAGAAGGGATGTTTGGACAGGAGCGTGCTGGAAGCAGTTTGGAGGGTAGATGGGACAATGCAGAAGGGATGTTTGGAGAGGAGCGTGCTGGAAGCAGTTTGGAGGGTTTGGGACAATGTAGAAGGGATGTTTGGACAGGAGCATGCTGGAAGCAGTTTAGAGGGTAGATGGGACAATGCAGAAGGGATATTTGGACTGGAGCATGCTGGAAGCAGTTTGGAGGGTTTGGGACAATGTAGAAGGGATGTTTGGACAGGAGCATGCAGGAAGCAGTTTGGAGGGTAGATGGGTCAATGCAGAAGGGATGCTTGGACAGGAGCATGCTGGAAGCAGTTTGGAGGATAGATGGGACAATGCAGAAGGGATGTTTGGACAGGAGCGTGCTGGAAGCAGTTTAGAGGGTAGATGGGACAATGCAGAAGGGATATTTGGACTGGAGCGTGCTGGAAGCAGTTTGGAGGGTTTGGGACAATGTAGAAGGGATGTTTGGACAGGAGCATGCAGGAAGCAGTTTGGAGGGTAGATGGGACAATGCAGAAGGGATGTTTGGACAGGAGCGTGCTGGAAGCAATTTGGACGGAAGATGGGACAGTGCAGAAGGGATTTTCGGAGAGGAGCGTGCTGGAAGCAGTTTGGAGGGTAGATGGGACAATGCAGAAGGGATGTTTGGACAGGAGCATGCTGGAAGCAGTTTGTAGGGTTTGGGATAATGCAGAAGGGATGTTTGGACAGGAGCGTGCTGGAAGCAGTTTGGAGGGTTTGGGACAATGCAGAAGGGATGTTTGGACAAGAGCGTTCTGGAAGCCGTTTGGAGGGAAGATGGGACAATGCTGAAGGGATGTTCGGACAGGAGCGTGCTGGAAGCAGTTTGGAGGGTTTGGGATAATGCAGAAGGGATGTTTAGACAGGAGCGTGCTGGAAGCAGTTTGGAGGGTAGATGGGATAATGCAGAAGGGATGTTTGGACAGGAGCATTCTGGAAGCGGTTTGGAGGGTAGATGGGACAATGCAGAAGGGATGTTTTGGACAGGAGCGTGCTGGAAGCAGTTTGGAGGGTAGATGGGACAGTGCAGAAGGGATGTTTAGGCAGGAGCATGCTGGAAGCAGTTTGGAGGGTAGATGGGACAATGCAGAAGGGATGATTGGACAGGAGCGTGCTGGAAGCAGTTTGGAGAGATTGGGACAAAGCAGAAGGGATGTTTGGACAGGAGCGTGCTTGAAGCCATTGCGAGCGTAGATGGGACAATGCAGAAGGGATATTTGGACAGGAGCGTGCTGGAATCTGTTTGGAGGGTAGATGGGACAATTCAGAAGGGATATTTGGACAGGAGCGAGCTGGAAGCAGTTTGGAGGGATTGGGACAATGTAGAAGGGATGTTTTGGACAGGAGCGTGCTGGAAGCAGTTTGGAGGGTAGATGGGACAATGCAGAAGGGATGTTTGGACAGGAGCGTGCTGGAAGCAGTTTGGAGGATTTGGGACAATGCTGAAGGGATGTTTGGACAGGAGCGTGCTGAATGCAGTTTGGAAAGTAGATGGGATATTGCAGAAGGCATGATTGGACAGGAGCGTTCTGGAAGCCGTTTGGAGGGAAGATGGGACAATGCTGAAGGGATGTTCGGACAGGAGCGTGCTGGAAGCAGTTTGGAGGGTTTGGGATAATGCAGAAGGGATGTTTAGACAGGAGCGTGCTGGAAGCAGTTTGGAGGGTAGATGGGATAATGCAGAAGGGATGTTTGGACAGGAGCATTCCGGAAGCGGTTTGGAGGGTAGATGGGACAATGCAGAAGGGATGTTTTGGACAGGAGCGTGCTGGAAGCAGTTTGGAGTGATTGGGACAATGTAGAAGGGATGTTTGGACAGGAGCATGCCGAAAGCAGTTTGGAGGGTTTGGGACAATGCAGAAGGGATGTTTGGACAGGAGCGTGCTGGAAGCAGTTTGGAGGGTAGATGGGACAATGCAGAAGGGATGTTTGGAGAGGAGTGTGCTGGAAGCAGTTTGGAGGGTTTGGGACAATGTAGAAGGGATGTTTGGACAGGAGCATGCTGGAAGCAGTTTGGAGGGTAGATGGGACAATGCAGAAGGGATGTTTGGACAGGAGCGTGCTGGAAGCAGTTTAGAGGGTAGATGGGACAATGCAGAAGGGATATTTGGACTGGAGCGTGCTGGAAGCTGTTTGGAGGGTTTGGGATAATGCAGAAGGGATGTTTAGACAGGAGCGTGCTGGAAGCAGTTTGGAGGGTAGATGGGATAATGCAGAAGGGATGTTTGGACAGGAGCATTCTGGAAGCGGTTTGGAGGGTAGATGGGACAATGCAGAAGGGATGTTTTGGACAGGAGCGTGCTGGAAGCAGTTTGGAGGGTAGATGGGACAATGCTGAAGGGATGTTCGGACAGGCGCGTGCTGGAAGCAGTTTGGAGGGTTTGGGATAATGCAGAAGGGATGTTTAGACAGGAGCGTGCTGGAAGCAGTTTGGAGGGTAGATGGGATAATGCAGAAGGGATGTTTGGACAGGAGCATTCCGGAAGCGGTTTGGAGGGTAGATGGGACAATGCAGAAGGGATGTTTTGGACAGGAGCGTGCTGGAAGCAGTTTGGAGAGTAGATGGGACAACGCAGAAGGGTTGTTTGGACAGGAGCATGCTGGAAGCAGTTTGTAGGGTTTGGGATAATGCAGAGGGGATGTTTGGACAGGAGCGTTCTGGAAGCTGTTTGGAGGGTAGATGGGACAATGCAGAAGGAATGTTTGTACAGGAGCATACTGGATGCAGTTTGGAGGGATTGGGACAATGTAGAAGGGATGTTTGGACAGGAGCATGCTGGAAGCAGTTTAGAGGGTAGATGGGACAATGCAGAAGGGATATTTGGACTGGAGCATGCTGGAAGCAGTTTGGAGGGTTTGGGACAATGTAGAAGGGATGTTTGGACAGGAGCATGCAGGAAGCAGTTTGGAGGGTAGATGGGTCAATGCAGAAGGGATGCTTGGACAGGAGCATGCTGGAAGCAGTTTGGAGGATAGATGGGACAATGCAGAAGGGATGTTTGGACAGGAGCGTGCTGGAAGCAGTTTAGAGGGTAGATGGGACAATGCAGAAGGGATATTTGGACTGGAGCGTGCTGGAAGCAGTTTGGAGGGTTTGGGACAATGTAGAAGGGATGTTTGGACAGGAGCATGCAGGAAGCAGTTTGGAGGGTAGATGGGACAATGCAGAAGGGATGTTTGGACAGGAGCGTGCTGGAAGCAATTTGGACGGAAGATGGGACAGTGCAGAAGGGATTTTCGGAGAGGAGCGTGCTGGAAGCAGTTTGGAGGGTAGATGGGACAATGCAGAAGGGATGTTTGGACAGGAGCATGCTGGAAGCAGTTTGTAGGGTTTGGGATAATGCAGAAGGGATGTTTGGACAGGAGCGTGCTGGAAGCAGTTTGGAGGGTTTGGGACAATGCAGAAGGGATGTTTGGACAAGAGCGTTCTGGAAGCCGTTTGGAGGGAAGATGGGACAATGCTGAAGGGATGTTCGGACAGGGGCGTGCTGGAAGCAGTTTGGAGGGTTTGGGATAATGCAGAAGGGATGTTTAGACAGGAGCGTGCTGGAAGCAGTTTGGAGGGTAGATGGGATAATGCAGAAGGGATGTTTGGACAGGAGCATTCTGGAAGCGGTTTGGAGGGTAGATGGGACAATGCAGAAGGGATGTTTTGGACAGGAGCGTGCTGGAAGCAGTTTGGAGGGTAGATGGGACAGTGCAGAAGGGATGTTTAGGCAGGAGCATGCTGGAAGCAGTTTGGAGGGTAGATGGGACAATGCAGAAGGGATGATTGGACAGGAGCGTGCTGGAAGCAGTTTGGAGAGATTGGGACAAAGCAGAAGGGATGTTTGGACAGGAGCGTGCTTGAAGCCATTGCGAGCGTAGATGGGACAATGCAGAAGGGATATTTGGACAGGAGCGTGCTGGAATCTGTTTGGAGGGTAGATGGGACAATTCAGAAGGGATATTTGGACAGGAGCGAGCTGGAAGCAGTTTGGAGGGATTGGGACAATGTAGAAGGGATGTTTTGGACAGGAGCGTGCTGGAAGCAGTTTGGAGGGTAGATGGGACAATGCAGAAGGGATGTTTGGACAGGAGCGTGCTGGAAGCAGTTTGGAGGATTTGGGACAATGCTGAAGGGATGTTTGGACAGGAGCGTGCTGAATGCAGTTTGGAAAGTAGATGGGATATTGCAGAAGGCATGATTGGACAGGAGCGTTCTGGAAGCCGTTTGGAGGGAAGATGGGACAATGCTGAAGGGATGTTCGGACAGGAGCGTGCTGGAAGCAGTTTGGAGGGTTTGGGATAATGCAGAAGGGATGTTTAGACAGGAGCGTGCTGGAAGCAGTTTGGAGGGTAGATGGGATAATGCAGAAGGGATGTTTGGACAGGAGCATTCCGGAAGCGGTTTGGAGGGTAGATGGGACAATGCAGAAGGGATGTTTTGGACAGGAGCGTGCTGGAAGCAGTTTGGAGTGATTGGGACAATGTAGAAGGGATGTTTGGACAGGAGCATGCCGAAAGCAGTTTGGAGGGTTTGGGACAATGCAGAAGGGATGTTTGGACAGGAGCGTGCTGGAAGCAGTTTGGAGGGTAGATGGGACAATGCAGAAGGGATGTTTGGAGAGGAGTGTGCTGGAAGCAGTTTGGAGGGTTTGGGACAATGTAGAAGGGATGTTTGGACAGGAGCATGCTGGAAGCAGTTTGGAGGGTAGATGGGACAATGCAGAAGGGATGTTTGGACAGGAGCGTGCTGGAAGCAGTTTAGAGGGTAGATGGGACAATGCAGAAGGGATATTTGGACTGGAGCGTGCTGGAAGCTGTTTGGAGGGTTTGGGATAATGCAGAAGGGATGTTTAGACAGGAGCGTGCTGGAAGCAGTTTGGAGGGTAGATGGGATAATGCAGAAGGGATGTTTGGACAGGAGCATTCTGGAAGCGGTTTGGAGGGTAGATGGGACAATGCAGAAGGGATGTTTTGGACAGGAGCGTGCTGGAAGCAGTTTGGAGGGTAGATGGGACAATGCTGAAGGGATGTTCGGACAGGCGCGTGCTGGAAGCAGTTTGGAGGGTTTGGGATAATGCAGAAGGGATGTTTAGACAGGAGCGTGCTGGAAGCAGTTTGGAGGGTAGATGGGATAATGCAGAAGGGATGTTTGGACAGGAGCATTCCGGAAGCGGTTTGGAGGGTAGATGGGACAATGCAGAAGGGATGTTTTGGACAGGAGCGTGCTGGAAGCAGTTTGGAGAGTAGATGGGACAAAGCAGAAGGGTTGTTTGGACAGGAGCATGCTGGAAGCAGTTTGTAGGGTTTGGGATAATGCAGAGGGGATGTTTGGACAGGAGCGTTCTGGAAGCTGTTTGGAGGGTAGATGGGACAATGCAGAAGGAATGTTTGTACAGGAGCATACTGGATGCAGTTTGGAGGGATTGGGACAATGCAGAAGGGATGTTTGGACAGGAGCGTGCTGGAAGCACTTTGGAGTGATTGGGACAATGTAGAAGGGATGTTTGGACAGGAGCATGCCGAAAGCAGTTTGGAGGGTTTATGACAATGCAGAAGGGATGTTTGGACAGGAGCGTGCTGGAAGCAGTTTGGAGGGTAGATGGGACAATGCAGAAGGGATGTTTGGAGAGGAGTGTGCTGGAAGCAGTTTGGAGGGTTTGGGACAATGTAGAAGGGATGTTTGGACAGGAGCATGCTGGAAGCAGTTTGGAGGGTAGATGGGACAATGCAGAAGGGATGTTTGGACAGGAGCGTGCTGGAAGCAGTTTAGAGGGTAGATGGGACAATGCAGAAGGGATATTTGGACTGGAGCGTGCTGGAAGCTGTTTGGAGGGTTTGGGATAATGCAGAAGGGATGTTTAGACAGGAGCGTGCTGGAAGCAGTTTGGAGGGTAGATGGGATAATGCAGAAGGGATGTTTGGACAGGAGCATTCTGGAAGCGGTTTGGAGGGTAGATGGGACAATGCAGAAGGGATGTTTTGGACAGGAGCGTGCTGGAAGCAGTTTGGAGGGTAGATGGGACAGTGCAGAAGGGATGTTTAGGCAGGAGCATGCTGGAAGCAGTTTGGAGGGTAGATGGGACAATGCAGAAGGGATGATTGGACAGGAGCGTGCTGGAAGCAGTTTGGAGAGATTGGGACAAAGCAGAAGGGATGTTTGGACAGGAGCGTGCTTGAAGCCATTGCGAGCGTAGATGGGACAATGCAGAAGGGATATTTGGACAGGAGCGTGCTGGAATCTGTTTGGAGGGTAGATGGGACAATTCAGAAGGGATATTTGGACAGGAGCGTGCTGGAAGCAGTTTGGAGGGATTGGGACAATGTAGACGGGATGTTTTGGACAGGAGCGTGCTGGAAGCAGTTTGCAGGGTAGATGGGACAATGCAGAAGGGATGTTTGGACAGGAGCGTGCTGGAAGCAGTTTGGAGGATTTGGGACAATGCTGAAGGGATGTTTGGACAGGAGCGTGCTGAATGCAGTTTGGAAAGTAGATGGGATAATGCAGAAGGCATGTTTGGACAGGAGCGTTCTGGAAGCCGTTTGGAGGGAAGATGGGACAATGCTGAAGGGATGTTCGGACAGGAGCGTGCTGGAAGCTGTTTGGAGGGTTTGGGATAATGCAGAAGGGATGTTTAGACAGGAGCGTGCTGGAAGCAGTTTGGAGGGTAGATGGGATAATGCAGAAGGGATGTTTGGACAGGAGCATTCCGGAAGCGGTTTGGAGGGTAGATGGGACAATGCAGAAGGGATGTTTTGGACAGGAGCGTGCTGGAAGCAGTTTGGAGAGTAGATGGGACAATGCAGAAGGGTTGTTTGGACAGGAGCATGCTGGAAGCAGTTTGTAGGGTTTGGGATAATGCAGAGGGGATGTTTGGACAGGAGCGTTCTGGAAGCTGTTTGGAGGGTAGATGGGACAATGCAGAAGGAATGTTTGTACAGGAGCATACTGGACGCAGTTTGGAGGGATTGGGACAATGCAGAAGGGATGTTTGGACAGGAGCGTGCTGGAAGCACTTTGGAGTGATTGGGACAATGTAGAAGGGATGTTTGGACAGGAGCATGCCGAAAGCAGTTTGGAGGGTTTGGGACAATGCAGAAGGGATGTTTGGACAGGAGCGTGCTGGAAGCAGTTTGGAGGGTAGATGGGACAATGCAGAAGGGATGTTTGGAGAGGAGTGTGCTGGAAGCAGTTTGGAGGGTTTGGGACAATGCAGAAGGGATGTTTGGACAAGAGCGTACTGGAAGCAGTTTGGAGGGTAGATGGGACAATGCAGAAGGGATGTTTGGACAGGAGCGTGCTGGAAGCAGTTTGGAGGGATTGGGACAATGCAGAAGGGATGTTTGGACAGGAGCGTTCTGGAAGCCGTTTGGAGGGAAGATGGGACAATGCTGAAGGGATGTTCGGACAGGAGCGTGCTGGAAGCAGTTTGGAGGGTTTGGGATAATGCAGAAGGGATGTTTAGACAGGAGCGTGCTGGAAGCAGTTTGGAGGGTAGATGGGATAATGCAGAAGGGATGTTTGGACAGGAGCATTCTGGAAGCGGTTTGGAGGGTAGATGGGACAATGCAGAAGGGATGTTTTGGACAGGAGCGTGCTGGAAGCAGTTTGGAGGGTAGATGGGACAGTGCAGAAGGGATGTTTAGGCAGGAGCATGCTGGAAGCAGTTTGGAGGGTAGATGGGACAATGCAGAAGGGATGATTGGACAGGAGCGTGCTGGAAGCAGTTTGGAGAGATTGGGACAAAGCAGAAGGGATGTTTGGACAGGAGCGTGCTTGAAGCCATTGCGAGCGTAGATGGGACAATGCAGAAGGGATATTTGGACAGGAGCGTGCTGGAATCTGTTTGGAGGGTAGATGGGACAATTCAGAAGGGATATTTGGACAGGAGCGAGCTGGAAGCAGTTTGGAGGGATTGGGACAATGTAGAAGGGATGTTTTGGACAGGAGCGTGCTGGAAGCAGTTTGGAGGGTTTGGGATAATGCAGAAGGGATGTTTGGACAGGAGCATTCCGGAAGCGGTTTGGAGGGTAGATGGGACAATGCAGAAGGGATGTTTTGGACAGGAGCGTGCTGGAAGCAGTTTGGAGAGTAGATGGGACAACGCAGAAGGGTTGTTTGGACAGGAGCATGCTGGAAGCAGTTTGTAGGGTTTGGGATAATGCAGAGGGGATGTTTGGACAGGAGCGTTCTGGAAGCTGTTTGGAGGGTAGATGGGACAATGCAGAAGGAATGTTTGTACAGGAGCATACTGGATGCAGTTTGGAGGGATTGGGACAATGCAGAAGGGATGTTTGGACAGGAGCGTGCTGGAAGCACTTTGGAGTGATTGGGACAATGTAGAAGGGATGTTTGGACAGGAGCATGCCGAAAGCAGTTTGGAGGGTTTGGGACAATGCAGAAGGGATGTTTGGACAGGAGCGTGCTGGAAGCAGTTTGGAGGGTAGATGGGACAATGCAGAAGGGATGTTTGGAGAGGAGTGTGCTGGAAGCAGTTTGGAGGGTTTGGGACAATGTAGAAGGGATGTTTGGACAGGAGCATGCTGGAAGCAGTTTGGAGGGTAGATGGGACAATGCAGAAGGGATGTTTGGACAGGAGCGTGCTGGAAGCAGTTTAGAGGGTAGATGGGACAATGCAGAAGGGATATTTGGACTGGAGCGTGCTGGAAGCTGTTTGGAGGGTTTGGGATAATGCAGAAGGGATGTTTAGACAGGAGCGTGCTGGAAGCAGTTTGGAGGGTAGATGGGATAATGCAGAAGGGATGTTTGGACAGGAGCATTCTGGAAGCGGTTTGGAGGGTAGATGGGACAATGCAGAAGGGATGTTTTGGACAGGAGCGTGCTGGAAGCAGTTTGGAGGGTAGATGGGACAGTGCAGAAGGGATGTTTAGGCAGGAGCATGCTGGAAGCAGTTTGGAGGGTAGATGGGACAATGCAGAAGGGATGATTGGACAGGAGCGTGCTGGAAGCAGTTTGGAGAGATTGGGACAAAGCAGAAGGGATGTTTGGACAGGAGCGTGCTTGAAGCCATTGCGAGCGTAGATGGGACAATGCAGAAGGGATATTTGGACAGGAGCGTGCTGGAATCTGTTTGGAGGGTAGATGGGACAATTCAGAAGGGATATTTGGACAGGAGCGTGCTGGAAGCAGTTTGGAGGGATTGGGACAATGTAGACGGGATGTTTTGGACAGGAGCGTGCTGGAAGCAGTTTGCAGGGTAGATGGGACAATGCAGAAGGGATGTTTGGACAGGAGCGTGCTGGAAGCAGTTTGGAGGATTTGGGACAATGCTGAAGGGATGTTTGGACAGGAGCGTGCTGAATGCAGTTTGGAAACTGGATGGGATAATGCAGAAGGCATGTTTGGACAGGAGCGTTCTGGAAGCCGTTTGGAGGGAAGATGGGACAATGCTGAAGGGATGTTCGGACAGGAGCGTGCTGGAAGCTGTTTGGAGGGTTTGGGATAATGCAGAAGGGATGTTTAGACAGGAGCGTGCTGGAAGCTGTTTGGAGGGTAGATGGGATAATGCAGAAGGGATGTTTGGACAGGAGCATTCCGGAAGCGGTTTGGAGGGTAGATGGGACAATGCAGAAGGGATGTTTTGGACAGGAGCGTGCTGGAAGCAGTTTGGAGGGTAGATGGGACAGTGCAGAAGGGATGTTTAGGCAGGAGCATGCTGGAAGCAGTTTGGAGGGTAGATGGGACAATGCAGAAGGGATGATTGGACAGGAGCGTGCTGGAAGCAGTTTGGAGAGATTGGGACAAAGCAGAAGGGATGTTTGGACAGGAGCGTGCTTGAAGCCATTGCGAGCGTAGATGGGACAATGCAGAAGGGATATTTGGACAGGAGCGTGCTGGAATCTGTTTGGAGGGTAGATGGGACAATTCAGAAGGGATATTTGGACAGGAGCGTGCTGGAAGCAGTTTGGAGGGATTGGGACAATGTAGACGGGATGTTTTGGACAGGAGCGTGCTGGAAGCAGTTTGCAGGGTAGATGGGACAATGCAGAAGGGATGTTTGGACAGGAGCGTGCTGGAAGCAGTTTGGAGGATTTGGGACAATGCTGAAGGGATGTTTGGACAGGAGCGTGCTGAATGCAGTTTGGAAAGTAGATGGGATAATGCAGAAGGCATGTTTGGTCAGGAGCGTTCTGGAAGCCGTTTGGAGGGAAGATGGGACAATGCTGAAGGGATGTTCGGACAGGATCGTGCTGGAAGCTGTTTGGAGGGTTTGGGATAATGCAGAAGGGATGTTTAGACAGGAGCGTGCTGGAAGCAGTTTGGAGGGTAGATGGGATAAGGCAGAAGGGATGTTTGGACAGGAGCATTCCGGAAGCGGTTTGGAGGGTAGATGGGACAATGCAGAAGGGATGTTTTGGACAGGAGCGTGCTGGAAGCAGTTTGGAGAGTAGATGGGACAATGCAGAAGGGTTGTTTGGACAGGAGCATGCTGGAAGCAGTTTGTAGGGTTTGGGATAATGCAGAGGGGATGTTTGGACAGGAGCGTTCTGGAAGCTGTTTGGAGGGTAGATGGGACAATGCAGAAGGAATGTTTGTACAGGAGCATACTGGACGCAGTTTGGAGGGATTGGGACAATGCAGAAGGGATGTTTGGACAGGAGCGTGCTGGAAGCACTTTGGAGTGATTGGGACAATGTAGAAGGGATGTTTGGACAGGAGCATGCCGAAAGCAGTTTGGAGGGTTTGGGACAATGCAGAAGGGATGTTTGGACAGGAGCGTGCTTGAAGCCATTGCGAGCGTAGATGGGACAATGCTGAAGGGATATTTGGACAGGAGCGTGCTGGAATCTGTTTGGAGGGTAGATGGGACAATTCAGAAGGGATATTTGGACAGGAGCGTGCTGGAAGCAGTTTGGAGGGATTGGGACAATGTAGAAGGGATGTTTTGGACAGGAGCGTGCTGGAAGCAGTTTGCAGGGTAGATGGGACAATGCAGAAGGGATGTTTGGACAGGAGCGTGCTGGAAGCAGTTTGGAGGATTTGGGACAATGCTGAAGGGATGTTTGGACAGGAGCGTGCTTGAAGCCATTGCGAGCGTAGATGGGACAATGCAGAAGGGATATTTGGACAGGAGCGTGCTGGAATCTGTTTGGAGGGTAGATGGGACAATTCAGAAGGGATATTTGGACAGGAGCGTGCTGGAATCTGTTTGGAGGGTAGATGGGACAATTCAGAAGGGATATTTGGACAGGAGCGTGCTGGAAGCAGTTTGGAGGGATTGGGACAATGTAGAAGGGATGTTTTGGACAGGAGCGTGCTGGAAGCAGTTTGGAGGGTAGATGGGACAATGCAGAAGGGATGTTTTGACAGGAGCGTGCTGGAAGCAGTTTGGAGGATTTGGGACAATGCTGAAGGGATGTTTGTTCAGGAGCGTGCTGAATGCAGTTTGGAAAGTAGATGGGATAATGCAGAAGGCATGTTTGGACAGGAGCGTTCTGGAAGCCGTTTGGAGGGAAGATGGGACAATGCTGAAGGGATGTTCGGACAGGAGCGTGCTGGAAGCAGTTTGGAGGGTTCGGGATAATGCAGAAGGGATGTTTAGACAGGAGCGTGCTGGAAGCAGTTTGGAGGGTAGATGGGATAATGCAGAAGGGATGTTTGGACAGTAGCATTCTGGAAGCGGTTTGGAGGGTAGATGGGACAATGCAGAAGGGATGTTTTGGACAGGAGCATGCTGGAAGCAGTTTGGAGAGTAGATGGGACAATGCAGAAGGGATATTTGGACTGGAGCGTGCTGGAAGCAGTTTGGAGGGTTTGGGACAATATAGAAGGGATGTTTGGACAGGAGCATGCAGGAAGCAGTTTGGAGGGTAGATGGGATAATGCAGAAGGGATGTTTGGACAGGAGCGTGCTGGAAGCAGTTTGGAGGGTTTGGGATAATGCAGAAGGGATGTTTAGACAGGAGCGTGCTGGAAGCAGTTTGGAGTGTAGATGGGATAATGCAGAAGGGATGTTTGGACAGGAGCATTCTGGAAGCGGTTTGGAGGGTAGATGGGACAATGCAGAAGGGATGTTTTGGACAGGAGCGTGCTGAAAGCAGTTTGGAGGGTAGATGGGACAGTGCAGAAGGGATGTTTAGGCAGGAGCATGCTGGAAGCAGTTTGGAGGGTAGATGGGACAATGCAGAAGGGATGATTGGACAGGAGCGTGCTGGAAGCAGTTTGGAGAGATTGGGACAAAGCAGAAGGGATGTTTGGACAGGAGCGTGCTTGAAGCCATTGCGAGCGTAGATGGGACAATGCTGAAGGGATATTTGGACAGGAGCGTGCTGGAATCTGTTTGGAGGGTAGATGGGACAATTCAGAAGGGATATTTGGACAGGAGCATTCTGGAAGCAGTTTGGACGGTAGATGGGACAATGCAGAAGGGTTGTTTGGACAGGAGCATGCTGGAAGCAGTTTGTAGGGTTTGGGATAATGCAGAAGGGATGTTTGGACAGGAGCGTTCTGGAAGCTGTTTGGAGGGTAGATGGGACAATGCAGAAGGAATGTTTGTACAGGAGCATACTGGATGCAGTTTGGAGGGATTGGGACAATGCAGAAGGGATGTTTGGACAGGAGCGTGCTGGAAGCACTTTGGAGTGATTGGGACAATGTAGAAGGGATGGTTGGACAGGAGCATGCCGAAAGCAGTTTGGAGGGTTTGGGACAATGCAGAAGGGATGTTTGGACAGGAGCATGCTGGAAGCAGTTTGGAGGGTAGATGGGACAATGCAGAAGGGATGTTTGGAGAGGAGTGTGCTGGAAGCAGTTTGGAGGGTTTGGGACAATGTAGAAGGGATGTTTGGACAGGAGCATGCTGGAAGCAGTTTGGAGGGTAGATGGGACAATGCAGAAGGGATGTTTGGACAGGAGCGTGCTGGAAGCAGTTTAGAGGGTAGATGGGACAATGCAGAAGGGATATTTGGACTGGAGCGTGCTGGAAGCAGTTTGGAGGGTTTGGGACAATATAGAAGGGATGTTTGGACAGGAGCATGCAGGAAGCAGTTTGGAGGGTAGATGGGACAATGCAGAAGGGATGTTTGGACAGGAGCGTGCTGGAAGCAATTTGGAGGGTAGATGGGACAGTGCAGAAGGGATGTTTGGACAGGAGCGTGCTGGAAGCAGTTTGGAGGGTAGATGGGACAATGCGGATGGGATGTTTGGACAGGAGCGTGCTGGATGCAGTTTGGAGGGTTTGGGACAATGCAGAAGTGATGTTCTGGACAGGAGCGTGCTGGAAGCAGTTTGGAGGGTAGATGGGACAGTGCAGAAGGGATGTTTAGGCAGGAGCATGCTGGAAGCAGTTTGGAGGGTAGATGGGACAATGCAGAAGGGATGATTGGACAGGAGCGTGCTGGAAGCAGTTTGGAGAGATTGGGACAAAGCAGAAGGGATGTTTGGACAGGAGCGTGCTTGAAGCCATTGCGAGCGTAGAAGGAACAATGCAGAAGGGATATTTGGACAGGAGCGTGCTGGAATCTGTTTGGAGGGTAGATGGGACAATTCAGAAGGGATATTTGGACAGGAGCGTGCTGGAAGCAGTTTGGAGGGATTGGGACAATGTAGAAGGGATGTTTTGGACAGGAGCGTGCTGGAAGCAGTTTGGAGGGTAGATGGGACAATGCAGAAGGGATGTTTGCACAGGAGCGTGCTGGAAGCAGTTTGGAGGATTTGGGACAATGCAGAAGGGATGTTTAGACAGGAGCGTGCTGGAAGCAGTTTAGAGGGTAGATGGGATAATGCAGAAGGGATGTTTGGACAGGAGCGTTCTGGAGGCGGTTTGGAGGGTAGATGGGACAATGCAGAAGGGATGTTTTGGGCAGGAGCGTGCTGGAAGCAGTTTGGAGAGTGGATGGGACAATGCAGAAGGGTCGTTTGGACAGGAGCATGCTGGAAGCAGTTTGTAGGGTTTGGGATAATGCAGAAGGGATGTTTGGACAGGAGCGTTCTGGAAGCTGTTTGGAGGGTAGATGGGACAATGCAGAAGGAATGTTTGTACAGGAGCATACTGGATGCAGTTTGGAGGGATTGGGACAATGCAGAAGGGATGTTTGGACAGGAGCATGCCGAAAGCAGTTTGGAGGGTTTGGGACAATGCAGAAGGGATGTTTGGACAGGAGCGTGCTGGAAGCAGTTTGGACGGTAGATGGGACAATGCAGAAGGGATGTTTGGAGAGGAGCGTGCTGGAAGCAGTTTGGAGGGTTTGGGACAATGTAGAAGGGATGTTTGGACAGGAGCATGCTGGAAGCAGTTTGGAGGGTAGATGGGACAATGCAGAAGGGATGTTTGGACAGGAGCGTGCTGGAAGCAGTTTAGAGGGTAGATGGGACAATGCAGAAGGGATATTTGGACTGGAGCGTGCTGGAAGCAGTTTGGAGGGTTTGGGACAATGTAGAAGGGATGTTTGGACAGGAGCATGCAGGAAGCTGTTTGGAGGGTAGATGGGACAATGCAGAAGGGATGTTTGGACAGGAGCGTGCTGGAAGCAATTTGGAGGGAAGATGGGACAGTGCAGAAGGGATGTTTGGACAGGAGCGTGCTGAATGCAGTTTGGAAAGTAGATGGGATAATGCAGAAGGCATGTTTGGACAGGAGCGTTCTGGAAGCCGTTTGGAGGGAAGATGGGACAATGCAGAAGGAATGTTTGTACAGGAGCATACTGGATGCAGTTTGGAGGGATTGGGACAATGCAGAAGGGATGTTTGGACAGGAGCGTTCTGGAAGCACTTTGGAGTGAATGGAACAATGTAGAAGGGATGTTTGGACAGGAGCATGCCGAAAGCAGTTTGGAGGGTTTGGGACAATATAGAAGGGATGTTTGGACAGGAGCATGCAGGAAGCAGTTTGGAGGGTAGATGGGACAATGCAGAAGGGATGTTTGGACAGGAGCGTGCTGGAAGCAATTTGGAGGGAAGATGGGACAGTGCAGAAGGGATGTTTGGACAGGAGCGTGCTGGAAGCAGTTTGGAGGGTAGATGGGACAATGCGGATGGGATGTTTGGACAGGAGCGTGCTGGATGCAGTTTGGAGGGTTTGGGACAATGCAGAAGTGATGTTCTGGACAGGAGCGTGCTGGAAGCAGTTTGGAGGGTAGATGGGACAGTGCAGAAGGGATGTTTAGGCAGGAGCATGCTGGAAGCAGTTTGGAGGGTAGATGGGACAATGCAGAAGGGATGATTGGACAGGAGCGTGCTGGAAGCAGTTTGGAGAGATTGGGACAAAGCAGAAGGGATGTTTGGACAGGAGCGTGCTTGAAGCCATTGCGAGCGTAGAAGGAACAATGCAGACGGGATATTTGGACAGGAGCGTGCTGGAATCTGTTTGGAGGGTAGATGGGACAATTCAGAAGGGATATTTGGACAGGAGCGTGCTGGAAGCAGTTTGGAGGGATTGGGACAATGTAGAAGGGATGTTTTGGACAGGAGCGTGCTGGAAGCAGTTTGGAGGGTAGATGGGACAATGCAGAAGGGATGTTTGCACAGGAGCGTGCTGGAAGCAGTTTGGAGGATTTGGGACAATGCTGAAGGGATGTTTGGACAGGAGCGTGCTGAATGCAGTTTGGAAAGTAGATGGGATAATTCAGAAGGCATGTTTGGACAGGAGCGTTCTGGAAGCCGTTTGGAGGGAAGATGGGACAATGCTGAAGGGATGTTCGGACAGGAGCGTGCTGGAAGCAGTTTGGAGGGTAGATGGGACAATGCAGAAGGGATGTTTGGACAGGAGCGTGCTGGAAGCAGTTTAGAGGGTAGATGGGACAATGCAGAAGGGATGTTTGCACAGGAGCGTGCTGGAAGCAGTTTGGAGGGTTTGGGATAATGCAGAAGGGATGTTTAGACAGGAGTGTGCTGGAAGCAGTTTGGAGGGTAGATGGGATAATGCAGAAGGGATGTTTGGACAGGAGCATTCTGGAAGCGGTTTGGAGGGTAGATGGGACAATGCAGAAGGGATGTTTTGGACAGGAGCGTGCTGGAAGCAGTTTGGAGGGTAGATGGGACAGTGCAGAAGGGATGTTTAGGCAGGAGCATGCTGGAAGCAGTTTGGAGGGTAGATGGGACAATGCAGAAGGGATGATTGGACAGGAGCGTGCTGGAAGCAGTTTGGAGAGATTGGGACAAAGCAGAAGGGATGTTTGGACAGGAGCGTGCTTGAAGCCATTGCGAGCGTAGATGGGACAATGCAGAAGGGATATTTGGACAGGAGCGTGCTGGAATCTGTTTGGTGGGTAGATGGGACAATTCAGAAGGGATATTTGGACAGTAGCGTGCTGGAAGCAGTTTGGAGGGATTGGGACAATGTAGAAGGGATGTTTTGGACAGGAGCGTGCTGGAAGCAGTTTGGAGGGTAGATGGGACAATGCAGAAGGGATGTTTGGACAGGAGCGTGCTGGAAGCAGTTTGGAGGATTTGGGACAATGCAGAAGGGATGTTTAGACAGGAGCGTGCTGGAAGCAGTTTAGAGGGTAGATGGGATAATGCAGAAGGGATGTTTGGACAGGAGCGTTTTGGAGGCGGTTTGGAGGGTAGATGGGACAATGCAGAAGGGATGTTTTGGGCAGGAGCGTGCTGGAAGCAGTTTGGAGAGTGGATGGGACAATGCAGAAGGGTCGTTTGGACAGGAGCATGCTGGAAGCAGTTTGTAGGGTTTGGGATAATGCAGAAGGGATGTTTGGACAGGAGCGTTCTGGAAGCTGTTTGGAGGGTAGATGGGACAATGCAGAAGGAATGTTTGTACAGGAGCATACTGGATGCAGTTTGGAGGGATTGGGACAATGCAGAAGGGATGTTTGGACAGGAGCATGCCGAAAGCAGTTTGGAGGGTTTGGGACAATGCAGAAGGGATGTTTGGACAGGAGCGTGCTGGAAGCAGTTTGGACGGTAGATGGGACAATGCAGAAGGGATGTTTGGAGAGGAGCGTGCTGGAAGCAGTTTGGAGGGTTTGGGACAATGTAGAAGGGATGTTTGGACAGGAGCATGCTGGAAGCAGTTTGGAGGGTAGATGGGACAATGCAGAAGGGATGTTTGGACAGGAGCGTGCTGGAAGCAGTTTAGAGGGTAGATGGGACAATGCAGAAGGGATATTTGGACTGGAGCGTACTGGAAGCAGTTTGGAGGGTTTGGGACAATGTAGAAGGGATGTTTGGACAGGAGCATGCAGGAAGCTGTTTGGAGGGTAGATGGGACAATGCAGAAGGGATGTTTGGACAGGAGCGTGCTGGAAGCAATTTGGAGGGAAGATGGGACAGTGCAGAAGGGATGTTTGGACAGGAGCGTGCTGGAAGCAGTTTGGAGGGTAGATGGGACTATGCGGAAGGGATGTTTGGACAGGAGCGTGCTGGAAGCAGTTTGGAGGGTAGATGGGACAATGCGGATGGGATGTTTGGACAGGAGCGTGCTGGAAGCAGTTTCGAGGGTTTGGGACAATGTAGAAGGGTTGTTTGTACAGGAGCCTGCTGGAAGCAGTTTCGAGGGTAGATGGGACAATGCAGATGGGATGTTTTGGACAGGAGTGTGCTGGAAGCAATTTGGAGGGAAGATGGGACAATGCAGAAGGGATGTTTGGACAGGAGCGTGCTGGAAGCAGTTTGGAGTGTTTGGGATAGTGCAGAAGGGATGTTTGGACTGGAGCGTGCCGGAAGCAGTTTGGAGTGTAGATGGGACAGTGCAGAAGGGATGTTTAGACAGGAGCGTGTTGGAAGGAGTTTGGAGGGTAGATGGGACAATGTAGAAGGGATGTTTGGACAGGAGCGTGCTGGAAGCAATTTGGAGAGATTGGGACAAAGCAGAAGGGATGTTTGGACAGGAGCGTGCTTGAAGCCATTGCGAGCGTAGATGGGACAATGCAGAAGGGATATTTGGACAGGAGCGTGCTGGAATCTGTTTGGAGGGTAGATGGGACAATTCAGAAGGGATATTTGGACAGGAGCGTGCTGGAAGCAGTTTGGAGGGATTGGGACAATGTAGAAGGGATGTTTTGGACAGGAGCGTGCTGGAAGCAGTCTGGAGGGTAGATGGGACAATGCAGAAGGGATGTTTGGACAGGAGCGTGCTGGAAGCAGTTTGGAGGATTTGGGACAATGCTGAAGGGATGTTTGGTCAGGAGCGTGCTGAATGCAGTTAGGAAAGTAGATGGGATAATGCAGAAGGCATGTTTGGACAGGAGCGTTCTGGAAGCCGTTTGGAGGGAAGATGGGACAATGCTGAAGGGATGTTCGGACAGGAGCGTGCTGGAAGCAGTTTGGAGGGTTTGGGATAATGCAGAAGGGATGTTTAGACAGGAGCGTGCTGGAAGCAGTTTGGAGGGTAGATGGGATAATGCAGAAGGGATGTTTGGACAGGAGCATTCTGGAAGCGGTTTGGAGGGTAGATGGGACAATGCAGAAGGGATGTTTTGGACAGGAGCATGCTGGAAGCAGTTTGGAGAGTAGATGGGACAATGCAGAAGGGTTGTTTGGACAGGAGCATGCTGGAAGCAGTTTGTTGGGTTTGGTTATAATGCAGAAGGGATGTTTGGACAGGAGCGTTCTGGAAGCTGTTTGGAGGGTAGATGGGACAATGCAGAAAGAATGTTTGTACAGGAGCATACTGGATGCAGTTTGGAGGGATTGGGACAATGCAGAAGGGATGTTTGGACAGGAGCGTGCTGGAAGCACTTTGGAGTGATTGGAACAATGTAGAAGGGATGTTTGGACAGGAGCATGCCGAAAGCAGTTTGGAGGGTTTGGGACAATGCAGAAGGGATGTTTGGACAGGAGCGTGCTGGAAGCAGTTTGGAGGGTAGATGGGACAATGCAGAAGGGATGTTTGGAGAGGAGTGTGCTGGAAGCAGTTTGGAGGGTTTGGGACAATGTAGAAGGGATGTTTGGACAGGAGCATGCTGGAAGCAGTTTGGAGGGTAGATGGGACAATGCAGAAGGAATGTTTGGACAGGAGCGTGCTGGAAGCAGTTTAGAGGGTAGATGGGACAATGCAGAAGGGATATTTGGACTGGAGCGTGCTGGAAGCAGTTTGGAGGGTTTGGGACAATATAGAAGGGATGTTTGGACAGGAGCATGCAGGAAGCAGTTTGGAGGGTAGATGGGACAATGCAGAAGGGATGTTTGGACAGGAGCGTGCTGGAAGCAATTTGGAGGGAAGATGGGACAGTGCAGAAGGGATGTTTGGACAGGAGCGTGCTGGAAGCAGTTTGGAGGGTAGATGGGACAATGCGGATGGGATGTTTGGACAGGAGCGTGCTGGATGCAGTTTGGAGGGTTTGGGACAATGCAGAAGTGATGTTCTGGACAGGAGCGTGCTGGAAGCAGTTTGGAGGGTAGATGGGACAGTGCAGAAGGGATGTTTAGGCAGGAGCATGCTGGAAGCAGTTTGGAGGGTAGATGGGACAATGCAGAAGGGATGATTGGACAGGAGCGTGCTGGAAGCAGTTTGGAGAGATTGGGACAAAGCAGAAGGGATGTTTGGACAGGAGCGTGCTTGAAGCCATTGCGAGCGTAGAAGGAACAATGCAGAAGGGATATTTGGACAGGAGCGTGCTGGAATCTGTTTGGAGGGTAGATGGGACAATTCAGAAGGGATATTTGGACAGGAGCGTGCTGGAAGCAGTTTGGAGGGATTGGGACAATGTAGAAGGGATGTTTTGGACAGGAGCGTGCTGGAAGCAGTTTGTAGGGTAGATGGGACAATGCAGAAGGGATGTTTGGACAGGAGCGTGCTGGAAGCAGTTTGGAGGATTTGGGACAATGCTGAAGGGATGTTTGGACAGGAGCGTGCTGAATGCAGTTTGGAAAGTAGATGGGATAATGCAGAAGGCATGTTTGGACAGGAGCGTTCTGGAAGCCGTTTGGAGGGAAGATGGGACAATGCTGAAGGGATGTTCGGACAGGAGCGTGCTGGAAGCAGTTTGGAGGGATTGGGACAATGTAGAAGGGATGTTTTGGACAGGAGCGTGCTGGAAGCAGTTTGGAGGGTAGATGGGACAATGCAGAAGGGATGTTTGGACAGGAGCGTGCTGAATGCAGTTTGGAAAGTAGATGGGATAATGCAGAAGGCATGTTTGGACTGGAGCGTTCTGGAAGCCGTTTGGAGGGAAGATGGGACAATGCTGAAGGGATGTTCGGACAGGAGCGTGCTGGAAGCTGTTTGGAGGGTTTGGGATAATGCAGAAGGGATGTTTAGACAGGAGTGTGCTGGAAGCAGTTTGGAGGGTAGATGGGATAATGCAGAAGGGATGTTTGGACAGGAGCATTCTGGAAGCGGTTTGGAGGGTAGATGGGACAATGCAGAAGGGATGTTTTGGACAGGAGCGTGCTGGAAGCAGTTTGGAGGGTAGATGGGTCAGTGCAGAAGGGATTTTTAGGCAGGAGCATGCTGGAAGCAGTTTGGAGGGTAGATGGGACAATGCAGAAGGGATGATTGGACAGGAGCGTGCTGGAAGCAGTTTGGAGAGATTGGGACAAAGCAGAAGGGATGTTTGGACAGGAGCGTGCTTGAAGCCATTGCGAGCGTAGATGGGACAATGCAGAAGGGATATTTGGACAGGAGCGTGCTGGAATCTGTTCGGAGGGTAGATGGGACAATTCATAAGGGATATTTGGACAGGAGCGTGCTGGAAGCAGTTTGGAGGGATTGGGACAATGTAGAAGGGATGTTTTGGACAGGAGCGTGCTGGAAGCAGTTTGAAGGGTAGATGGGACAATGCAGAAGGGATGTTTGGACAGGAGCGTGCTGAATGCAGTTTGGAAAGTAGATGGGATAATGCAGAAGGCATGTTTGGACAGGAGCGTTCTGGAAGCCGTTTGGAGGGAAGATGGGACAATGCTGAAGGGATGTTCGGACAGGAACGTGCTGGAAGCAGTTTGGAGGGTTTGGGATAATGCAGAAGGGATGTTTAGACAGGAGCGTTCTGGAAGCAGTTTAGAGGGTAGATGGGATAATGCAGAAGGGATGTTTGGACAGGAGCGTTCTGGAAGCGGTTTGGAGGGTAGATGGGACAATGCAGAAGGGATGTTTTGGGCAGGAGCGTGCTGGAAGCAGTTTGGAGAGTAGATGGGACAATGCAGAAGGGTCGTTTGGACAGGAGCATGCTGGAAGCAGTTTGTAGGGTTTGGGATAATGCAGAAGGGATGTTTGGACAGGAGCGTTCTGGAAGCTGTTTGGAGGGTAGATGGGACAATGCAGAAGGAATGTTTGTACAGGAGCATACTGGATGCAGTTTGGAGGGATTGGGACAATGCAGAAGGGATGTTTGGACAGGAGCATGCCGAAAGCAGTTTGGAGGGTTTGGGACAATGCAGAAGGGATGATTGGACAGGAGCGTGCTGGAAGCAGTTTGGACGGTAGATGGGACAATGCAGAAGGGATGTTTGGAGAGGAGTGTGCTGGAAGCAGTTTGGAGGGTTTGGGACAATGTAGAAGGGATGTTTGGACAGGAGCATGCTGGAAGCAGTTTGGAGGGTAGATGGGACAATGCAGAAGGGATATTTGGACTGGAGCGTGCTGGAAGCAGTTTGGAAGGTTTGGGAGAATGTAGAAGGGATGTTTGGACAGGAGCATGCTGGAAGCTGTTTGGAGGGTAGATGGGACAATGCAGAAGGGATGTTTGGACAGGAGCGTGCTGGAAGCAATTTGGAGGGAAGATGGGACAGTGCAGAAGGGATGTTTGGACAGGAGCGTGCTGGAAGCAGTTTGGAGGTTAGATGGGACTATGCGGAAGGGATGTTTGGACAGGAGCGTGCTGGAAGCAGTTTGGAGGGTAGATGGGACAATGCGGATGGGATGTTTGGACAGGAGCGTGCTGGATGCAGTTTGGAGGGTTTGGGACAATGCAGAAGGGATGTTTGGACAGGAGCGTGCTGGAAGCAGTTTGGAGGGTAGATGGGACAATGCGGAAGGGATGTTTGGACAGGAGCGTGCTGGAAGCAGTTTGGAGGGTTTGGGACAATGTAGAAGGGTTGTTTGTACAGGAGCCTGCTGAAAGCAGTTTCGAGGGTAGATGGGACAATGCAGATGGGATGTTTTGGACAGGAGTGTGCTGGAAGCAATTTGGAGGGAAGATGGGACAGTGCAGAAGGGATGTTTGGACAGGAGCGTGCTGGAAGCAGTTTGGAGTTTTTGGGATAGTGCAGAAGGGATGTTTGGACAGGAGCGTGCTGGAAGCAGTTTGGTGGATTTGGGACAATGCTGAAGGGATGTTTGGACAGGAGCGTGCTGAATGCAGTTTGGAAAGTAGATGGGATAATGCAGAAGGCATGTTTGGACAGGAGCGTTCTGGAAGACGTTTGGAGGGAAGATGGGACAATGCTGAAGGGATGTTCGGACAGGAGCGTGCTGGAAGCAGTTTGGAGGGTTTGGGATAATGCAGAAGGGATGTTTAGACAGGAGTGTGCTGGAAGCAGTTTGGAGGGTTTGGGACAATGCTGAAGGGATGTTTGGACAGGAGCGTGCTGAATGCAGTTTGGAAAGTAGATGGGATAATGCAGAAGGCATGTTTGGACAGGAGCGTTCTGGAAGCCGTTTGGAGGGAAGATGGGACAATGCTGAAGGGACGTTTGGACAGGAGCGTGCTGGAAGCAGTTTGGAGGGTTTGGGACAATGCTGAAGGGATGTTTGGACAGGAGCGTGCTGAATGCAGTTTGGAAAGTAGATGGGATAATGCAGAAGGCATGTTTGGACAGGAGCGTTCTGGAAGCCGTTTGGAGGGAAGATGGGACAATGCTGAAGGGACGTTTGGACAGGAGCGTGCTGGAAGCAGTTTGGAGGGTTTGGGATAATGCAGAAGGGATGTTTAGACAGGAGCGTGCTGGAAGCAGTTTAGAGGGTAGATGGGATAATGCAGAAGGGATGTTTGGACAGGAGCGTTCTGGAAGCAGTTTGGAGGGTAGATGGGACAATGCAGAAGGGATGTTTTGGGCAGGAGCGTGCTGGAAGCAGTTTGGAGGGTAGATGGGATAATGCAGAAGGGATGTTTGGACAGGAGCGTGCTGGAAGCAGTTTGGAGGGTTTGGGACAATGCTGAAGGGATGTTTGGACAGGAGCGTGCTGAATGCAGTTTGGAAAGTAGATGGGATAATGCAGAAGGCATGTTTGGACAGGAGCGTTCTGGAAGCCGTTTGGAGGGAAGATGGGACAATGCTGAAGGGACGTTTGGACAGGAGCGTGCTGGAAGCAGTTTGGAGGGTTTGGGATAATGCAGAAGGGATGTTTAGACAGGAGCGTGCTGGAAGCAGTTTAGAGGGTAGATGGGATAATGCAGAAGGGATGTTTGGACAGGAGCGTTCTGGAAGCAGTTTGGAGGGTAGATGTGACAATGCAGAAGGGATGTTTTGGGCAGGAGCGTGCTGGAAGCAGTTTGGAGAGTAGATGGGACAATGCAGAAGGGTCGTTTGGACAGGAGCATGCTGGAAGCAGTTTGTAGGGTTTGGGATAATGCAGAAGGGATGTTTGGACAGGAGCGATCTGGAAGCTGTTTGGAGGGTAGATGGGACAATGCAGAAGGAATGTTTGTACAGGAGCATACTGGATGCAGTTTGGAGGGATTGGGACAATGCAGAAGGGATGTTTGGACAGGAGCATGCCGAAAGCAGTTTGGAGGGTTTGGGACAATGCAGAAGGGATGTTTGGACAGGAGCGTGCTGGAAGCAGTTTGGACGGTAGATGGGACAATGCAGAAGGGATGTTTGGAGAGGAGCGTGCTGGAAGCAGTTTGGAGGGTTTGGGACAATGTTGTAGGGATGTTTGGACAGGAGCGTGCTGGAAGCAGTTTAGAGGGTAGATGGGACAACGCAGAAGGGATATTTGGACTGGAGCGTGCTGGAAGCAATTTGGAGGGAAGATGGGACAGTGCAGAAGGGATGTTTGGACAGGAGCGTGCTGGAAGCAGTTTGGAGGGTAGATGGGACTATGCGGAAGGGATGTTTGGACAGGAGCGTGCTGGAAGCAGTTTGGAGGGTAGATGGGACAATGCGGATGGGATGTTTGGACAGGAGCGTGCTGGATGCAGTTTGGAGGGTTTGGGACAATGCAGAAGGGATGTTTGGACAGGAGCGTGCTGGAAGCAGTTTGGAGGGTAGATGGGACAATGCGGAAGGGATGTTTGGACAGGAGCGTGCTGGAAGCAGTTTGGAGGGTTTGGGACAATGTAGAAGGGTTGTTTGTACAGGAGCCTGCTGGAAGCAGTTTCGAGGGTAGATGGGACAATGCAGATGGGATGTTTTGCACAGGAGTGTGCTGGAAGCAATTTGGAGGGAAGATGGCACAATGCAGAAGGGATGTTTGGACAGGAGCGTGCTGGAAGCAGTTTGGAGTGTTTGGGATAGTGCAGAAGGGATGATTGGACAGGAGCGTGCCGGAAGCAGTTTGGAGTGTAGATGGGACAGTTCAGAAGGGATGTTTAGACAGGAGCGTGTTGGAAGGAGTTTGGAGGGTAGATGGGACAATGTAGAAGGGATGTTTGGACAGGAGCATGCTGGAAGCTGTTTGGAGAGTTTGGGACAGTGCAGAAGGGATGTTTGGACAGGAGCGTGCTGGAAGCAGTTTGGAGTGTAGATGGGACAGTGCAGAAGGGATGTTTAGACAGGAGCATGATGGAAGCAGTTTGGAGGGTAGATGGGACAATGTAGAAGGGATGTTTGGACAGGAGCGTGCTGGAAGCAGTTTGGAGTGTAGATGGGACAATGCAGAAGGGATGTTTAGACAGGAGTGTGATGGAAGCAGTTTGGAGTGTAGATGGGACAATGCAGAAGGGATGTTTGGACAGGAGCGTGCTGGAAGCAGTTTGGAGTGTAGATGGGACAATGCAGAAGCGACGTTTAGACAGGAGCGTGATGGAAGCAGTTTGGAGGGTAGATGGGACAATGCAGAAGGGATGTTTGGACAGGAGCATGCTGGAAGCAGTTTGTAGGGTTTGGGATAATGCAGAAGGGATGTTTGGACAGGAGCGTGCTGGAAGCAGTTTGGAGGGTTTGGGACAATGCAGAAGGGATGTTTGGACAGGAGCGTACTGGAGGCAATTTGGAGGGTTTGGGACAATGCAGAAGGGATGTTTGGACAGGAGCGTGCTGGAAGCAGTTTGGAGGGTAGACGGGACAATGCAGAAGGGATGTTTGGACAGGAGCGTGCTGGAAGCAGTTTGGAGGGTAGATGGGACAATGCAGAAGGGATGTTTGGACAGGAGCGTGCTGGAAGCAGTTTGGAGGGTAGATGGGATAATGCAGAAGGGATGTTTGGACAGGAGCGTGCTGGAAGCAGTTTGGAGGGTAGATGGGACAATGCAGAAGGGATGTTTGGACAGGAGCGTGCTGGAAGCAATTTGGAGGGAAGATGGGACAATGCAGAAGGGTCGTTTGGACAGGAGCATGCTGGAAGCAGTTTGTAGGGTTTGGGATAATGCAGAAGGGATGTTTGGACAGGAGCGTTCTGGAAGCTGTTTGGAGGGTAGATGGGACAATGCAGAAGGAATGTTTGTACAGGAGCATACTGGATGCAGTTTGGAGGGATTGGGACAATGCAGAAGGGATGTTTGGACAGGAGCATGCCGAAAGCAGTTTGGAGGGTTTGGGACAATGCAGAAGGGATGTTTGGACAGGAGCGTGCTGGAAGCAGTTTGGACGGTAGATGAGACAATGCAGAAGGGATGTTTGGAGAGGAGCGTGCTGGAAGCAGTTTGGAGGGTTTGGGACAATGTAGAAGGGATGTTTGGACAGGAGCATGCTGGAAGCAGTTTGGAGGGTAGATGGGAAAATGCAGAAGGGATGTTTGGACAGGAGCGTGCTGGAAGCAATTTGGAGGGAAGATGGGACAATGCAGAAGGGTCGTTTGGACAGGAGCATGCTGGAAGCAGTTTGTAGGGTTTGGGATAATGCAGAAGGGATGTTTGGACAGGAGCGTTCTGGAAGCTGTTTGGAGGGTAGATGGGACAATGCAGAAGGAATGTTTGTACAGGAGCATACTGGATGCAGTTTGGAGGGATTGGGACAATGCAGAAGGGATGTTTGGACAGGAGCATGCCGAAAGCAGTTTGGAGGGTTTGGGACAATGCAGAAGGGATGTTTGGACAGGAGCGTGCTGCAAGCAGTTTGGACGGTAGATGAGACAATGCAGAAGGGATGTTTGGAGAGGAGCGTGCTGGAAGCAGTTTGGAGGGTTTGGGACAATGTAGAAGGGATGTTTGGACAGGAGCATGCTGGAAGCAGTTTGGAGGGTAGATGGGACAATGCAGAAGGGATGTTTGGACAGGAGCGTGCTGGAAGCAGTTTAGAGGGTAGATGGGACAATGCAGAAGGGATATTTGGACTGGAGCGTGCTGAAAGCAGTTTGGAGGGTTTGGGACAATGTAGAAGGGATGTTTGGACAGGAGCATGCAGGAAGCTGTTTGGAGGGTAGATGGGACAATGCAGAAGGGATGTTTGGACAGGAGCGTGCTGGAAGCAATTTGGAGGGAAGATGGGACAGTGCAGAAGGGATGTTTGGACAGGAGCGTGCTGGAAGCAGTTTGGAGGGTAGATGGGACTATGCGGAAGGGATGTTTGGACAGGAGCGTGCTGGAAGCAGTTTGGAGGGTAGATGGGACAATGCGGATGGGATGTTTGGACAGGAGCGTGCTGGATGCAGTTTGGAGGGTTTGGGACAATGCAGAAGGGATGTTTGGACAGGAGCGTGCTGGAAGCAGTTTGGAGGGTAGATGGGACAATGCGGAAGGGATGTTTGGACAGGAGCGTGCGGGAAACAGTTTGGAGGGTTTGGGACAATGTAGAAGGGTTGTTTGTACAGGAGCCTGCTGGAAGCAGTTTCGAGGGTAGATGGGACAATGCAGATGGGATGTTTTGCACAGGAGTGTGCTGGAAGCAATTTGGAGGGAAGATGGGATAATGCAGAAGGGATGTTTGGACAGGAGCGTGCTGGAAGCAGTTTGGAGTGTTTGGGATAGTGCAGAAGGGATGTTTGGACAGGAGCGTGCTGGAAGCAGTTTGGAGTGTTTGGGATAGTGCAGAAGGGATGTTTGGACAGGAGCGTGCCGGAAGCAGTTTGGAGTGTAGATGGGACAGTGCAGAAGGGATGTTTAGACAGGAGCGTGTTGGAAGGAGTTTGGAGGGTAGATGGGACAATGTAGAAGGGATGTTTGGACAGGAGCGTGCTGGAAGCTGTTTGGAGAGTTTGGGACAGTGCAGAAGGGATGTTTGGACAGGAGCGTGCTGGAAGCAGTTTGGAGTGTAGATGGGACAGTGCAGAAGGGATGTTTAGACAGGAGCATGATGGAAGCAGTTTGGAGTGTAGATGGGACAATGCAGAAGCGACGTTTAGACAGGAGCGTGATGGAAGCAGTTTGGAGGGTAGATGGGACAATGCAGAAGGGATGTTTGGACAGGAGCATGCTGGAAGCAGTTTGTAGGGTTTGGGATAATGCAGAAGGGATGTTTGGACAGGAGCGTGCTGGAAGCAGTTTGGAGGGTTTGGGACAATGCAGAAGGGATGTTTGGACAGGAGCGTACTGGAGGCAATTTGGAGGGTTTGGGACAATGCAGAAGGGATGTTTGGACAGGAGCGTGCTGGAAGCAGTTTGGAGGGTAGATGGGACAATGCAGAAGGGATGTTTGGACAGGAGCGTGCTGGAAGCAGTTTGGAGGGTAGATGGGACAATGCAGAAGGGATGTTTGGACAGGAGCGTGCTGGAAGCAGTTTGGAGGGTAGATGGGATAATGCAGAAGGGATGTTTTGACAGGAGCGTGATGGAAGCAGTTTGGAGGGTAGATGGGACAATGCAGAAGGGATGTTTGGACAGGAGCGTGCTGGAAGCAATTTGGAGGGAAGATGGGACAGTGCAGAAGGGATGTTTGGAAAGGAGCGTGCTGGAAGCAGTTTGGAGGGTAGATGGGACTATGCGGAAGGGATGTTTGGACAGGAGCGTGCTGGAAGCAGTTTGGAGGGTAGATGGGACAATGCAGAAGGGATGTTTGGAGAGGAGCGTGCTGGAAGCAGTTTGGAGGGTAGATGGGACAATGCGGAAGGGATGTTTGGACAGGAGCGTGCTGGAAGCAGTTTGGAGGGTTTGGGACAATGTAGAAGGGTTGTTTGGACAGGAGCGTGCTGGAAGCAGTTTCGAGGGTAGATGGGACAATGCAGAAGGGATGTTTTGGACAGGAGCGTGCTGGAAGCAATTTGGAGGGAAGATGGGACAATGCAGAAGGGATGTTTGGACAGGAGCGTGCTGGAAGCAGTTTGGAGTGTTTGGGATAGTGCAGAAGGGATGTTTGGACAGGAGCGTGTTGGAAGGAGTTTGGAGGGTAGATGGGACAATGTAGAAGGGATGTTTGGACAGGAGCGTGCTGGAAGCTGTTTGGAGAGTTTGGGACAGTGCAGAAGGGATGTTTGGACAGGAGCGTGCTGGAAGCAGTTTGGAGTGTAGATGGGACAGTGCAGAATGGATGTTTAGACAGGAGCATGATGGAAGCAGTTTGGAGGGTAGATGGGACAATGTAGAAGGGATGTTTGGACAGGAGCATGCTGGAAGCAGTTTGGAGTGTAGATGGGACAATGCAGAAGGGATGTTTAGACAGGAGTGTGATGGAAACAGTTTGGAGTGTAGATGGGACAATGCAGAAGGGATGTTTGGACAGGAGCGTGCTGGAAGCAGTTTGGAGTGTAGATGGGACAATGCAGAAGGGATGTTTAGACAGGAGCGTGATGGAAGCAGTTTGGAGGGTAGATGGGACAATGCAGAAGAGATGTTTGGACAGGAGCATGCTGGAAACAGTTTGTAGGGTTTGGGATAATGCAGAAGGGATGTTTGGACAGGAGCGTGCTGGAAGCAGTTTGGAGGGTTTGGGACAATGCAGAAGGGATGTTTGGACAGGAGCGTACTGGAGGCAATTTGAAGGGTTTGGGACAATGCAGAAGGGATGTTTGGACAGGAGCGTGCTGGAAGCAGTTTGGAGGGTAGATGGGACAGTGCAGAAGGGATGTTTAGGCAGGAGCATGCTGGAAGCAGTTTGGAGGGTAGATGGGACAATGCAGAAGGGATGATTGGACAGGAGCGTGCTGGAAGCAGTTTGGAGAGATTGGGACAAAGCAGAAGTGATGTTTGGACAGGAGCGTGCTTGAAGCCATTGTGAGCGTAGATGGGACAATGCAGAAGGGATATTTGGACAGGAGCATGCTGGAATCTGTTTGGAGGGTAGATGGGACAATTCAGAAGGGATATTTGGACAGGAGCGTGCTGGAAGCAGTTTGGAGGGATTGGGACAATGTAGAAGGGATGTTTTGGACAGGAGCGTGCTGGAAGCAGTTTGGAGGGTAGATGGGACAATGCTGAAGGGACGTTCGGACAGGAGCGTGCTGAATGCAGTTTGGAAAGTAGATGGGATAATGCAGAAGGCATGTTTGGACAGGAGCGTTCTGGAAGCCGTTTGGAGGGAAGATGGGACAATGCAGAAGGGATGTTTTGGACAGGAGCGTGTTGGAAGCAGTTTGGAGAGTAGATGGGACAATGCAGAAGGGTTGTTTGGACAGGAGCGTGCTGGAAGCAGTTTGGAGTGATTGGGACAGTGCAGAAGGGATGTTTGGACAGGAGTGTGCTGGAAGCAGTTTGGAGGGTAGATGGGACTATGCGGAAGGGATGTTTGGACAGGAGCGTGCTGGAAGCAGTTTGGAGGGTTTGGGACAATGCAGAAGGGATGTTTAGACAGGAGCGTGTGGAAGCAGTTTGGAGGGTTTGGGACAATGCAGAAGGGATGTTTGGACAGGAGCGTGCTGGAAGCAGTTTGGAGGGTAGATGGGACAATGCAGAAGGGATGTTTGGACAGGAGCGTGCTGGAAGCAGTTTGGAGGGTAGATGGGACAATGCAGAAGGGATGTTTGGACAGGAGCGTGCTGGAAGCAGTTTGAAGGGTAGATGGGACAATGCAGAAGGGATGTTTGGACAGGAGCGTGCTGGAAGCAGTTTGGAGGGTAGATGGGACAATGCAGAAGGGATGTTTGGACAGGTGCGTGCTGGAAGCAATTTGGAGGGAAGATGGGACAGTGCAGAAGGGATGTTTGGACAGGAGCGTGCTGGAAGCAGTTTGGAGGGTAGATGGGACTATGCGGAAGGGATGTTTGGACAGGAGCATGCTGGAAGCAGTTTGGAGGGTAGATGGGACAATGCGGATGGGATGTTTGGACAGGAGTGTGCTGGATGCAGTTTGGAGGGTTTGGGACAATGCAGAAGGGATGTTTGGACAGGAGCGTGCTGGAAGCAGTTTGGAGGGTAGATGGGACAATGCGGAAGGGATGTTTGGACAGGAGCGTGCTGGAAGCAGTTTGGAGGGTTTGGGACAATGTAGAAGGGATGCTTGGACAGGAGCATGCTGGAAGCAGTTTGTAGGGTTTGGGGTAATGCAGAAGGGATGTTTGGACAGGAGCGTGCTGGAAGCAGTTTGGAGGATTTGGGACAATGCAGAAGGGATGTTTGGACAGGAGCATACTGGAGGCAATTTGGAGGGTTTGGGACAATGCAGAAGGGATGTTTGGACAGGAGCGTGCTGGAAGCAGTTTGGAGGGTAGATGGGACAGTGCAGAAGGGATGTTTAGGCAGGAGCGTGCTGGAAGCAGTTTGGAGGGTAGATGGGACAATGCAGAAGGGATGATTGGACAGGAGCGTGCTGGAAGCAGTTTGGAGAGATTGGGACAAAGCAGAAGGGATGTTTGGACAGGAGCTTGCTTGAAGCCATTGCGAGCGTAGATGGGACAATGCAGAAGGGATATTTGGACAGGAGCGTGCTGGAAGCAGTTTGGAGGGTAGATGGGACAATTCAGAAGGGATATTTGGACAGGAGCGTGCTGGAAGCAGTTTGGAGGGATTGGGACAATGTAGAAGGGATGTTTTGGACAGGAGCGTGCTGGAAGCAGTTTGGAGGGTAGATGGGACAATGCAGAAGGGATGTTTGGACAGGAGCGTGCTGGAAGCAGTTTGGAGGATTTGGGACAATGCTGAAGGGATGTTTGGACAGGAGCGTGCTGAATGCAGTTTGGAAAGTAGATGGGATAATGCAGAAGGCATGTTTGGACAGGAGCGTTCTGGAAGCCGTTTGGAGGGAAGATGGGACAATGCTGAAGGGATGTTCGGACAGGATCATGCTGGAAGCAGTTTGCAGGGTTTGGGATAATGCAGAAGGGATGTTTAGACAGGAGCGTGCTGGAAGCAGTTTGGAGGGTAGATGGGATAATGCAGAAGGGATGTTTGGACAGGAGCATTCTGGAAGCGGTTTGGAGGGTAGATGGGACAATGCAGAAGGGATGTTTTGGACAGGAGCGTGTTGGAAGCAGTTTGGAGAGTAGATGGGACAATGCAGAAGGGTTGTTTGGACAGGAGCATGCTGGAAGCAGTTTGTAGGGTTTGGGATAATGCAGAAGGGATGTTTGGACAGGAGCGTTCTGGAAGCTGTTTGGAGGGTAGATGGGACAATGCAGAAGGAATGTTTGTACAGGAGCATACTGGATGCATTTTGCAGGGTTTTCGGACAAAGTAGAATGGAAGTTTGGACAGGAGCGTGCTGGAAGCAGTTTGGAGGGTAGATGGGACAATGCAGAAGGGATGTTTGGACAGGAGCGTGCTGGAAGCAGTTTGGAGTGATTGGGACAGTGCAGAAGGGATGTTTGGACAGGAGTGTGCTGGAAGCAGTTTGGAGGGTAGATGGGACTATGCGGAAGGGATGTTTGGACAGGAGCGTGCTGGAAGCAGTTTGGAGGGTAGATGGGACAATGCGGATGGGATGTTTGGACAGGAGCGTGCTGGATGCAGTTTGGAGGGTAGATGGAACAATGCGGAAGGGATGTTTGGACAGGAGCGTGCTGGAAGCAGTATGGAGGTTTTGGGACAATGTAGAAGGGTTGTTTGGACAGGACCGTGCTGGAAGCAGTTTCGAGCATAGATGGGACAATGCAGAAGGGATGTTTTGGACAGGAGCGTGCTGGAAGCAATTTGGAGGGAAGATGGGACAATGCAGAAGGGATGTTTGGACAGGAGCGTGCTGGAAGCAGTTTGGAGTGTTTGGGATAGTGCAGAAGGGATGTTTGGACAGGAGCGTGCCGGAAGCAGTTTGGAGTGTAGATGGGACAGTGCAGAAGGGATGTTTAGACAGGAGCGTGTTGGAAGGAGTTTGGAGGGTAGATGGGACAATGTAGAAGGGATGTTTGGACAGGAGCGTGCTGGAAGCTGTTTGGAGAGTTTGGGACAGTGCAGAAGGGATGTTTGGACAGGAGCGTGCTGGAAGCAGTTTGGAGTGTAGATGGGACAGTGCAGAAGGGATGTTTAGACAGGAGCGTGATGGAAGCAGTTTGCAGGGTAGATGGGACAATGTAGAAGGGATGTTTGGACAGGAGCGTGCTGGAAGCAGTTTGGAGTGTAGATGGGACAGTGCAGAAGGGATGTTTAGACAGGAGCATGATGGAAGCAGTTTGGAGGGTAGATGGGACAATGTAGAAGGGATGTTTGGACAGGAGCGTGCTGGAAGCAGTTTGGCGTGTAGATGGGACAATGCAGAAGGGATGTTTAGACAGGAGTGTGATGGAAGCAGTTTGGAGTGTAGATGGGACAATGCAGAAGGGATGTTTGGACAGGAGCGTGCTGGAAGCAGTTTGGAGTGTAGATGGGACAGTGCAGAAGACCAGGTCAGCACGGACTAGATGAAATGAAGGGTCTGCTTCAGTGTTGTACATCAGAATCAGTTTTCAGATCACCGGAGCTTGTTGTTCAGCAGCAGCTCATTGTAAACATAATAATAATAAATGTGAATTACTGTAAGATATATATATCCAAAGTTAAATTATATAAATTGTGCACAGAGTAGTGATGTAGTGTTCACGGGTTCAATGTCCATTCAGAAATCGGATGGCAGAGGGGAAGAAGCGATTTCTGAGTCATTGACTGTGGCTTCAGCCTTCTGTACCTCCTCCCTGATGGTATCAATGAGTACAAGGTCTGACCTGGGTAATGGGGGGGTGGTCATTCATGATGGATGATCACCTTGGGGATGTCCTGGCTACTGGGGAGTCCAGTGCCTACGATGGAGTGCTCTATCCTTCCAATTTTCTGCAGTTCACTTTGATCCTGTGCAGTAAACACCCCCACCCCCACCCCCAGACTAGGTGATGATGCAGCCAGTCAGCATGGTCCATCTGTAGAAATTTGCCAGCGGTTTTGGTGAGATGCCGAATCTCCTGATGAAGTATAGCAGCTGTTGTGCCTTCCTTGTAGCAGCATTGAGACATTGGGACGTGGATGTTCACACCCAGGAACGTCAAGTTGCTCCCTCTTACCCTTTCTAAAGTCCACAATCCATTCTCTGGTCTTACTAATGTCGAGTGCAAGGCTGTTGCTGCGACACCAGTCAGACAGCTGATTTACCTCACTCCATAATTAATCACTGTCTGTGGGATCTTGCTGCACACAGATTGGTTTGACAGATTTCCTCCCTAACTCTTGGACCCGAAGTGTGAACTGCTTTCCTCTGCCTGGCCTGCTGAGAGTTTCCAGCATTTCCCTGTTTCTCTTTAAGATTTCAATCATCTGCAGCAATTTGATTTTCAAGTTGTTTTCTTTTGGTTTTAAACACAAGAGATTCTGCAGGTGTTGGAAATTCAGAGTCACTCACACAAAATTCTGCAGGAACTCGAAGATTCAAAGTACCTTTATTATCAAAGTATACAATCTCGGGATTTGTCTTCTTGCAGACAGCCACAAAACAAAGAAACACAATAGGACCCATTTTAACAACAGACACAAAGACTGGCAAATACCCAATGTGCAAAAACGAAACAAGTCTTGCAAGCAATAAAAAAAGTAAACGAGTAACACATAGAACACAAACTGCAGAGTCTCCGAAAGCGAGGCCACAGCCGCAGAGCCAGATCAGCATTGCAAGCGGACCAGGAGCCCGATGTCTGCAGACAGACCAGGAGCTGATGACTACAGGCAGACCAGGAGCCCGATGGCTGCAGGCAGACCAGGAGCCCGATGACTGCAGACAGACCAGGAGCCCGATGGCTGCAGACAGACCAGGAGCCCGATGGCTGCAAGCGGACCAGGAGCTGATGACTACAGGCGGACCAGGAGGCCGATGGCTGCAGGCGGACCAGGAGCTGATGACTACAAGCGGACCAGGAGCTGATGACTATAGGCAGACCAGGAGCCCGATGGCTGCAGACGGACCAGGAGGCCAATGGTTGCAGACGGACCAGGAGGCCGATGGCTGCAGACAGACCAGGAGCTGATGACTGCAGACAGACCAGGAGCTGATGACTACAGGCGGACCAGGAGCTGATGACTACAGGCGGACCAGGAGCTGATGACTACAGGCAGACCAGGAGCCCGATGGCTGCAGACGGACCAGGAGGCCAATGGCTGCAGACAGACCAGGAGCCCGATGGCTGCAGGCGGACCAGGAGCCCGATGGCTGCAAGTGGACCAGGAGGCCGATGGCTGCAGATGGACCAGGAGGCCGATGGCTGCAGACAGACCAGGAGCTGATGACTACAGGCAGACCAGGAGTCCGATGGCTGCAGGCGGACCAGGAGCTGATGACTACAGGCGGACCAGGAGCCCGATGTCTACAGGCGGACCAGGAGCCCGATGGCTGCAGGCAGACCTGGAGGCCGATGGCTGCAGGCGGACCAGGAGCCCGATGGCTGCAGACAGACCAGGAGCTGATGACTACAGGCAGACCAGGAGCCCGATGGCTGCAGGCGGACCAGGAGCCGATGACTACAGGCGGACCAGGAGCCGATGACTACAGGCAGACCAGGAGCCCGATGGCTGTAAGCGGACCAGGAGCTGATGACAACAGGCAGACGGTCAGCTGATGACTACAGGCGGACCAGGAGCCCGATGGCTGCAGGTGGACCAGGGGCTGCAAGCGGACCAGGAGCTGATGACTACAGGCGGACCAGGAGCCCGACGACTACAGGCGGACCAGGAGCCCGATGGCTGCAGGTGGACAAGGAGCCGATGACTACAGGCGGACCAGGAGCCGATGACTACAGGCAGACCAGGAGCCCGATGGCTGCAAGCGGACCAGGAGCTGATGACTACAGGCAGACGAGCAGCTGATGACTACAGGCGGACCAGGAGCCCGGCGACTACAGGCGGACCAGGAGCCCGATGACTACAGGCGGACCAGGAACCCAATGGCTGCAGGTGGACCAGGGACTGCAAGCGGACCAGGAGCTGATGACTACAGGCGGACCAGGAGCCCGGCGACTACAGGCGGACCAGGAGCCCGATGACTACAGACGGACCAGGAGCCCGATGGCTGCAGGTGGACCAGGGACTGCAAGCGGACCAGGAGCCTGATGGCTGCAGGCGGACCAGGAGCCCGACGACTGCAGACGGACCAGGAGGCCAATGGCTGCAGACAGACCAGGAGCCCGACGGCTGCAAGTGGACCAGGAGCCCGATGACTGAAGACAGACCAGGAGCTGATGACTACAGGCAGATCAGGAGCTCATGACTGCAGGCAGACCAGGAGCCCAATGGCTGCAAGTGGACCAGGAGGCCGATGGCTGCAGACAGACCAGGAGCCCGATGACTACAGGCAGACCAGGAGCTGATTACTACAGGCAGACCAGGAGGCCAATGGCTGCAGACAGACCAGGAGCTGATGACTACAGGCAGACCAGAAGCCCGATGGCTGCAGGTGGACCAGGAGCTGATGACTACAGGCGGACCAGGAGCTGATGACTACAGGCGGACCAGGAGCTGATGACTACAGGCAGACCAGGAGCCCGATGACTGCAGACAGACCAGGAGCTGATGACTACAGGCAGATCAGGAGGCCGATGGCTGCAGACAGACCAGGAGCCCGATGACTACAGGCAGACCAGGAGCTGATTACTACAGGCAGACCAGGTGGCCAATGGCTGCAGACAGACCAGGAGCTGATGACTACAGGCAGACCAGAAGCCCGATGGCTGCAGGCGGACCAGGAGCTGATGACTACAGGCGGACCAGGAGCTGATGACTACAAGCGGACCAGGAGCTGATGACTACAGGCAGACCAGGAGCCCGATGACTGCAGACAGACCAGGAGCTGATGACTACAGGCAGATCAGGAGGCCGATGGCTGCAGACAGACCAGGAGCCCGATGACTACAGGCAGACCAGGAGCTGATTACTACAGGCAGACCAGGTGGCCAATGGCTGCAGACAGACCAGGAGCTGATGGCTGCAGACAGACCAGGAGCCCGATGGCTGCAAGCGGACCAGGAGCTGATGACTACAGGCGGACCAGGAGGCCGATGGCTGCAGGCGGACCAGGAGCTGATGACTACAAGCGGACCAGGAGCTGATGACTATAGGCAGACCAGGAGCCCGATGGCTGCAGACGGACCAGGAGGCCAATGGTTGCAGACGGACCAGGAGGCCGATGGCTGCAGACAGACCAGGAGCTGATGACTGCAGACAGACCAGGAGCTGATGACTACAGGCGGACCAGGAGCTGATGACTACAAGCGGACCAGGAGCTGATGACTACAGGCGGACCAGGAGCTGATGACTACAGGCAGACCAGGAGCTGGTGACTACAGGCAGATCAGGAGGCCGATGGCTGCAGACAGACCAGGAGCCCGATGACTACAGGCAGACCAGGAGCTGATGACAGACCAGGAGCCCGATGACTACAGGCAGACCAGGAGCTCATGACTGCAGGCAGACCAGGAGCCCAATGGCTCCAAGTGGACCAGGAGGCCGATGGCTGCAGACAGACCAGGAGCCCGATGACTACAGGCAGACCAGGAGCTGATTACTACAGGCAGACCAGGAGGCCAATGGCTGCAGACAGACCAGGAGCTGATGACTACAGGCAGACCAGAAGCCCGATGGCTGCAGGCGGACCAGGAGCTGATGACTACAGGCGGACCAGGAGCTGATGACTACAAGCGGACCAGGAGCTGATGACTACAGGCGGACCAGGAGCTGATGACTACAGGCAGACCAGGAGCTGGTGACTACAGGCAGATCAGGAGGCCGATGGCTGCAGACAGACCAGGAGCCCGATGACTACAGGCAGACCAGGAGCTGATGACAGACCAGGAGCCCGATGACTACAGGCAGACCAGGAGCTCATGACTGCAGGCAGACCAGGAGCCCAATGGCTGCAAGTGGACCAGGAGGCCGATGGCTGCAGACAGACCAGGAGCCCGATGACTACAGGCAGACCAGGAGCTGATTACTACAGGCAGACCAGGAGGCCAATGGCTGCAGACAGACCAGGAGCTGATGACTACAGGCAGACCAGAAGCCCGATGGCTGCAGGCGGACCAGGAGCTGATGACTACAGGCGGACCAGGAGCTGATGACTACAAGCAGACCAGGAGCTGATGACTACAGGCGGACCAGGAGCTGATGACTACAGGCAGACCAGGAGCTGGTGACTACAGGCAGATCAGGAGGCCGATGGCTGCAGACAGACCAGGAGCCCGATGACTACAGGCAGACCAGGAGCTGATGACAGACCAGGAGCCCGATGACTACAGGCAGACCAGGAGCTGATGACTACAGGCAGACCAGGAGGCCGATGGATGCAGACAGACCAGGAGCTGATGACTACAGGCAGACCAGAAGCCCGATGGCTGCAGGCGGACCAGGAGCTGATGACTACAAGCGGACCAGGAGGCCGATGGCTGCAGACAGACCAGGAGCTGATGACTACAGGCAGACCAGAAGCCCGATGGCTGCAGGCGGACCAGGAGGCCGATGGCTGCAGGCGGACCAGGAGGCCGATGGCTGCAGGCGGACCAGGAGGCCGATGACTGCAGGCGGACCAGGAGGCCGATGGCTGCAGGCGGACCAGGAGGCCAATGGCTGCAGACGGACCAGAAGCCCGATGGCTGCAGACGGACCAGGAGGCCGATGGCTGCAGACGGACCAGGAGCCCGATGGCTGCAGGCGGACCAGGAGTCCGATGGCTGCAGGCGGACCAGGAGCCCGATGACTGCAAGCGGACCAGGAGGCCGATGGCTGCAGACAGACCAGGAGCCCGATGACTGAAGTCAGACCAGGAGCTGATGACTACAGGCAGATCAGGAGCTGATGACTGCAGGCAGACCAGGAGCCCAATGGCTGCAAGCGGACCAGGAGGCCGATGGCTGCAGACAGACCAGGAGCCCGATGACTACAGGCAGACCAGGAGCTGATTACTACAGGCAGACCAGGAGGCCGATGGCTGCAGACAGACCAGGAGCCCGATGACTACAGGCAGACCAGGAGCTGATGACAGACCAGGAGCCCGATGACTACAGGCAGACCAGGAGGCCAATGGATGCAGAGAAACCAGGAGCTGATGACTACAGGCAGACCAGAAGCCCGATGGCTGCAGGCGGACCAGGAGCTGATGACTACTAGCGGACCAGGAGGCTGATGGCTGCAGACAGACCAGGAGCTGATGAATACAGGCAGACCAGAAGCCCGATGGCTGCAGGCAGACCAGGAGCCCGATGACTACAGGTGGACCAGGAGCCCGATGGCTGCAGACAGACCAGGAGCTGATGACTACAGGCAGACCAGAAGCCCGATGGCTGCAGGCAGACCAGGAGCCCGATGGCTGCAGGCGGACCAGGAGCTGATGACTACAAGCGGGCCAGGAGGCCGATGGCTGCAGACAGACCAGGAGCTGATGACTACAGGCAGACCAGAAGCCCGATGGCTGCAGGCAGACCAGGAGCCCGATGGCTGCAGGCGGACCAGGAGCCCAATGACTACAGGCAGACCAGGAGCTGATGACTACAGGCAGACCAGGAGCCCGATTGCTGCAGGCGGCAGGCGGACCAGGAGGCCGATGGCTGCAGGCGGACCAGGAGGCCGATGACTGCAGGCGGACCAGGAGGCCGATGGCTGCAGGCGGACCAGGAGGCCAATGGCTGCAGACGGACCAGAAGCCCGATGGCTGCAGACGGACCAGGAGGCCGATGGCTGCAGACGGACCAGGAGCCCGATGGCTGCAGGCGGAGCAGGAGGCCGATGGCTGCAGACAGACCAGGAGGCCGATGGCTGCAGACAGACCAGGAGCTGATGACTACAGGCAGACCAGGAGCCCGAAGGCTGCAAGTGGACCAGGAGGCCGATGGCTGCAGACGGACCAGGAGGCCGATGACTACAGGCAGACCAGGAGCCCGATGACTACAGGCAGACCAGGAGCCCGATGGCTGCAGGCAGACCAGGAGCCCAATGGCTGCAAGCGGACCAGGATCTGATGACTACAGGCGGACCAGGAGGCCAATGGCTGCAAGCAGACCAGGAACCGATGACTAAAGGGAGACCAGGAGCCCGATGGCTGCAAGCGGACCAGGAGCTGTTGACTACAGGCGGACCAGGAGCCCGATGGCTGCAGGTGGACCAGGGACTGCAAGCGGACCAGGAGCCCGACGGCTGCAGGCGGACCAGGAGCCCGACGACTGCAGACGGACCAGGAGGCCGATGGCTGCAGACAGACCAGGAGCCCGATGGCTGCAAGCGGACCAGGAGCCCGATGACTGAAGACAGACCAGGAGCTGATGACTACAGGCAGATCAGGAGCTGATGACTGCAGGCAGACCAGGAGCCCAATGGCTGCAAGCGGACCAGGAGGCCGATGGCTGCAGACAGACCAGGAGCCCGATGACTACAAGCAGACCAGGAGCTGATTACTACAGGCAGACCAGGAGGCCGATGGCTGCAGACAGACCAGGAGCTGATGACTACAGGCAGACCAGAAGCCCGATGGCTGCAGGTGGACCAGGAGCTGATGACTACAGGCGGACCAGGAGCTGATGACTACAGGCGGACCAGGAGCTGATGACTACAGGCAGACCAGGAGCCCGATGACTGCAGACAGACCAGGAGCTGATGACTACAGGCAGATCAGGAGGCCGATGGCTGCAGACAGACCAGGAGCCCGATGACTACAGGCAGACCAGGAGCTGATTACTACAGGCAGACCAGGTGGCCAATGGCTGCAGACAGACCAGGAGCTGATGACTACAGGCAGACCAGAAGCCCGATGGCTGCAGGTGGACCAGGAGCTGATGACTACAGGCGGACCAGGAGCTGATGACTACAAGCGGACCAGGAGCTGATGACTACAGGCGGACCAGGAGCTGATGACTACAGGCAGACCAGGAGCTGGTGACTACAGGCAGATCAGGAGGCCGATGGCTGCAGACAGACCAGGAGCCCGATGACTACAGGCAGACCAGGAGCTGATGACAGACCAGGAGCCCGATGACTACAGGCAGACCAGGAGCTGATGACTACAGGCACACAAGGAGCCCGATGGCTGCAGGTGGACCAGGAGCTGATGACTGCAGACAGACCAGGAGGCCGATGGTTGCAGACGGACCAGGAGGCCGATGGCTACAGACAGAACAGGAGCCCGATGGCTGCAGACAGACCAAGAGCCTGATGACTACAGGCAGACCAGGAGCCCGATGGCTGCAGGCGGACCAGGAGCTGATGGCTGCAGACAGACCAGGAGCTGATGACTACAGGCGGACCAGGAGCCCGATGACTGCAGGCGGACCAGGAGCCCGATGACTGCAGACGGACCAGGAGACCGATGGCTGCAGACAGACCAAGAGCCCGATGGCTACAGGCAGACCAGGAGCCCGATGGCTGCAGGCGGACCAGGAGCTGATGGCTGCAGACAGACCAGGAGCTGATGACTACAGGCGGACCAGGAGCCCGATGACTGCAGACAGACCAGGAGGCCGATGACTGCAGGCAGACCAGGAGCCCGATGACTACAGGCAGACCAGGAGCCCGATGACTGCAGGCTGACCAGGAGCCCGATGGCTGCAGGCGGACCAGGAGCCCGATGACTGCAGGCGGACCAGGAGCCCGATGACTGCAGGCTGACCAGGAGCCCGATGACTGCAGACAGACCAGGAGCCCGATGGCTGCAGGCGGACCAGGAGCCCGATGACTGCAGACAGACCAGGAGCCCGATGACTGCAGGCTGACCAGGAGCCCGATGACTACAGGCAGACCAGGAGCCCGATGGCTGCAGGCGGACCAGGAGGCCGATGGCTGCAGGCGGACCAGGAGCTGATGACTACAGGCGGACGAGGAGCTGATGACTACAAGCGGACCAGGAGGCCGACAGCTGCAGACAGACCAGGAGCTGCTGACTGCAGATGGACCAGGAGCTGATGACTACAGGCGGACCAGGAGCCCGGCGACTACAGGCGGACCAGGAGCCCGATGACTACAGACGGACCAGGAGCCCGATGGCTGCAGGTGGACCAGGGACTGCAAGCGGACCAGGAGCCTGATGGCTGCAGGCGGACCAGGAGCCCGACGACTGCAGACGGACCAGGAGGCCAATGGCTGCAGACAGACCAGGAGCCCGACGGCTGCAAGTGGACCAGGAGCCCGATGACTGAAGACAGACCAGGAGCTGATGACTACAGGCAGATCAGGAGCTCATGACTGCAGGCAGACCAGGAGCCCAATGGCTGCAAGTGGACCAGGAGGCCGATGGCTGCAGACAGACCAGGAGCCCGATGACTACAGGCAGACCAGGAGCTGATTACTACAGGCAGACCAGGAGGCCAATGGCTGCAGACAGACCAGGAGCTGATGACTACAGGCAGACCAGAAGCCCGATGGCTGCAGGTGGACCAGGAGCTGATGACTACAGGCGGACCAGGAGCTGATGACTACAGGCGGACCAGGAGCTGATGACTACAGGCAGACCAGGAGCCCGATGACTGCAGACAGACCAGGAGCTGATGACTACAGGCAGATCAGGAGGCCGATGGCTGCAGACAGACCAGGAGCCCGATGACTACAGGCAGACCAGGAGCTGATTACTACAGGCAGACCAGGTGGCCAATGGCTGCAGACAGACCAGGAGCTGATGACTACAGGTAGACCAGAAGCCCGATGGCTGCAGGTGGACCAGGAGCTGATGACTACAGGCGGACCAGGAGCTGATGACTACAGGCGGACCAGGAGCTGATGACTACAGGCAGACCAGGAGCCCGATGACTGCAGACAGACCAGGAGCTGATGACTACAGGCAGATCAGGAGGCCGATGGCTGCAGACAGACCAGGAGCCCGATGACTACAGGCAGACCAGGAGCTGATTACTACAGGCAGACCAGGTGGCCAATGGCTGCAGACAGACCAGGAGCTGATGGCTGCAGACAGACCAGGAGCCCGATGGCTGCAAGCGGACCAGGAGCTGATGACTACAGGCGGACCAGGAGGCCGATGGCTGCAGGCGGACCAGGAGCTGATGACTACAAGCGGACCAGGAGCTGATGACTATAGGCAGACCAGGAGCCCGATGGCTGCAGACGGACCAGGAGGCCAATGGTTGCAGACGGACCAGGAGGCCGATGGCTGCAGACAGACCAGGAGCTGATGACTGCAGACAGACCAGGAGCTGATGACTACAGGCGGACCAGGAGCTGATGACTACAAGCGGACCAGGAGCTGATGACTACAGGCGGACCAGGAGCTGATGACTACAGGCAGACCAGGAGCTGGTGACTACAGGCAGATCAGGAGGCCGATGGCTGCAGACAGACCAGGAGCCCGATGACTACAGGCAGACCAGGAGCTGATGACAGACCAGGAGCCCGATGACTACAGGCAGACCAGGAGCTCATGACTGCAGGCAGACCAGGAGCCCAATGGCTCCAAGTGGACCAGGAGGCCGATGGCTGCAGACAGACCAGGAGCCCGATGACTACAGGCAGACCAGGAGCTGATTACTACAGGCAGACCAGGAGGCCAATGGCTGCAGACAGACCAGGAGCTGATGACTACAGGCAGACCAGAAGCCCGATGGCTGCAGGCGGACCAGGAGCTGATGACTACAGGCGGACCAGGAGCTGATGACTACAAGCGGACCAGGAGCTGATGACTACAGGCGGACCAGGAGCTGATGACTACAGGCAGACCAGGAGCTGGTGACTACAGGCAGATCAGGAGGCCGATGGCTGCAGACAGACCAGGAGCCCGATGACTACAGGCAGACCAGGAGCTGATGACAGACCAGGAGCCCGATGACTACAGGCAGACCAGGAGCTCATGACTGCAGGCAGACCAGGAGCCCAATGGCTGCAAGTGGACCAGGAGGCCGATGGCTGCAGACAGACCAGGAGCCCGATGACTACAGGCAGACCAGGAGCTGATTACTACAGGCAGACCAGGAGGCCAATGGCTGCAGACAGACCAGAAGCTGATGACTACAGGCAGACCAGAAGCCCGATGGCTGCAGGCGGACCAGGAGCTGATGACTACAGGCGGACCAGGAGCTGATGACTACAAGCAGACCAGGAGCTGATGACTACAGGCGGACCAGGAGCTGATGACTACAGGCAGACCAGGAGCTGGTGACTACAGGCAGATCAGGAGGCCGATGGCTGCAGTTAGACCAGGAGCCCGATGACTACAGGCAGACCAGGAGCTGATGACAGACCAGGAGCCCGATGACTACAGGCAGACCAGGAGCTGATGACTACAGGCAGACCAGGAGGCCGATGGATGCAGACAGACCAGGAGCTGATGACTACAGGCAGACCAGAAGCCCGATGGCTGCAGGCGGACCAGGAGCTGATGACTACAAGCGGACCAGGAGGCCGATGGCTGCAGACAGACCAGGAGCTGATGACTACAGGCAGACCAGAAGCCCGATGGCTGCAGGCGGACCAGGAGGCCGATGGCTGCAGGCGGACCAGGAGGCCGATGGCTGCAGGCGGACCAGGAGGCCGATGACTGCAGGCGGACCAGGAGGCCGATGGCTGCAGGCGGACCAGGAGGCCAATGGCTGCAGACGGACCAGAAGCCCGATGGCTGCAGACGGACCAGGAGGCCGATGGCTGCAGACGGACCAGGAGCCCGATGGCTGCAGGCGGACCAGGAGTCCGATGGCTGCAGGCGGACCAGGAGCCCGATGACTGCAAGCGGACCAGGAGGCCGATGGCTGCAGACAGACCAGGAGCCCGATGACTGAAGTCAGACCAGGAGCTGATGACTACAGGCAGATCAGGAGCTGATGACTGCAGGCAGACCAGGAGCCCAATGGCTGCAAGCGGACCAGGAGGCCGATGGCTGCAGACAGACCAGGAGCCCGATGACTACAGGCAGACCAGGAGCTGATTACTACAGGCAGACCAGGAGGCCGATGGCTGCAGACAGACCAGGAGCCCGATGACTACAGGCAGACCAGGAGCTGATGACAGACCAGGAGCCCGATGACTACAGGCAGACCAGGAGGCCAATGGATGCAGAGAAACCAGGAGCTGATGACTACAGGCAGACCAGAAGCCCGATGGCTGCAGGCGGACCAGGAGCTGATGACTACAAGCGGACCAGGAGGCTGATGGCTGCAGACAGACCAGGAGCTGATGAATACAGGCAGACCAGAAGCCCGATGGCTGCAGGCAGACCAGGAGCCCGATGACTACAGGTGGACCAGGAGCCCGATGGCTGCAGACAGACCAGGAGCTGATGACTACAGGCAGACCAGAAGCCCGATGGCTGCAGGCAGACCAGGAGCCCGATGGCTGCAGGCGGACCAGGAGCTGATGACTACAAGCGGGCCAGGAGGCCGATGGCTGCAGACAGACCAGGAGCTGATGACTACAGGCAGACCAGAAGCCCGATGGCTGCAGGCAGACCAGGAGCACGATGGCTGCAGGCGGACCAGGAGCCCAATGACTACAGGCAGACCAGGAGCTGATGACTACAGGCAGACCAGGAGCCCGATTGCTGCAGGCGGCAGGCGGACCAGGAGGCCGATGGCTGCATACGGACCAGGAGCCCGATGGCTGCAGGCGGACCAGGAGGCCGATGGCTGCAGGCGGACCAGGAGGCCGATGACTGCAGGCGGACCAGGAGGCCGATGGCTGCAGGCGGACCAGGAGGCCAATGGCTGCAGACGGACCAGAAGCCCGATGGCTGCAGACGGACCAGGAGGCCGATGGCTGCAGACGGACCAGGAGCCCGATGGCTGCAGGCGGAGCAGGAGGCCGATGGCTGCAGACAGACCAGGAGGCCGATGGCTGCAGACAGACCAGGAGCTGATGACTACAGGCAGACCAGGAGCCCGAAGGCTGCAAGTGGACCAGGAGGCCGATGGCTGCAGACGGACCAGGAGGCCGATGACTACAGGCAGACCAGGAGCCCGATGACTACAGGCAGACCAGGAGCCCGATGGCTGCAGGCAGACCAGGAGCCCAATGGCTGCAAGCGGACCAGGATCTGATGACTACAGGCGGACCAGGAGGCCAATGGCTGCAAGCAGACCAGGAACCGATGACTAAAGGGAGACCAGGAGCCCGATGGCTGCAAGCGGACCAGGAGCTGTTGACTACAGGCAGACGAGCAGCTGAGGACTACAGGCAGACCAGGAGCCCGACGACTACAGGCAGACCAGGAGGCCGATGGCTGCAGACAGACCAGGAGCCCGATGGCTGCAAGCGGACCAGGAGCCCGATGACTGAAGACAGACCAGGAGCTGATGACTACAGGCAGATCAGGAGCTGATGACTGCAGGCAGACCAGGAGCCCAATGGCTGCAAGCGGACCAGGAGGCCGATGGCTGCAGACAGACCAGGAGCCCGATGACTACAAGCAGACCAGGAGCTGATTACTACAGGCAGACCAGGAGGCCGATGGCTGCAGACAGACCAGGAGCTGATGACTACAGGCAGACCAGAAGCCCGATGGCTGCAGGTGGACCAGGAGCTGATGACTACAGGCGGACCAGGAGCTGATGACTACAGGCGGACCAGGAGCTGATGACTACAGGCAGACCAGGAGCCCGATGACTGCAGACAGACCAGGAGCTGATGACTACAGGCAGATCAGGAGGCCGATGGCTGCAGACAGACCAGGAGCCCGATGACTACAGGCAGACCAGGAGCTGATTACTACAGGCAGACCAGGTGGCCAATGGCTGCAGACAGACCAGGAGCTGATGACTACAGGCAGACCAGAAGCCCGATGGCTGCAGGCGGACCAGGAGCTGATGACTACAGGCGGACCAGGAGCTGATGACTACAAGCGGACCAGGAGCTGATGACTACAGGCGGACCAGGAGCTGATGACTACAGGCAGACCAGGAGCTGGTGACTACAGGCGGACCAGGAGGCCGATGGCTGCAGGCGGACCAGGAGCTGATGACTGCAAGCGGACCAGGAGCTGATGACTACAGGCGGACCAGGAGGCCGATGGCTGCAGGCGGACCAGGAGCTGATGACTACAAGCGGACCAGGAGCTGATGACTATAGGCAGACCAGGAGCCCGATGGCTGCAGACGGACCAGGAGGCCAATGGTTGCAGACGGACCAGGAGGCCGATGGCTGCAGACAGACCAGGAGCTGATGACTGCAGACAGACCAGGAGCTGATGACTACAGGCGGACCAGGAGCTGATGACTACAAGCGGACCAGGAGCTGATGACTACAGGCGGACCAGGAGCTGATGACTACAGGCAGACCAGGAGCTGGTGACTACAGGCAGATCAGGAGGCCGATGGCTGCAGACAGACCAGGAGCCCGATGACTACAGGCAGACCAGGAGCTGATGACAGACCAGGAGCCCGATGACTACAGGCAGACCAGGAGCTCATGACTGCAGGCAGACCAGGAGCCCAATGGCTCCAAGTGGACCAGGAGGCCGATGGCTGCAGACAGACCAGGAGCCCGATGACTACAGGCAGACCAGGAGCTGATTACTACAGGCAGACCAGGAGGCCAATGGCTGCAGACAGACCAGGAGCTGATGACTACAGGCAGACCAGAAGCCCGATGGCTGCAGGCGGACCAGGAGCTGATGACTACAGGCGGACCAGGAGCTGATGACTACAAGCGGACCAGGAGCTGATGACTACAGGCGGACCAGGAGCTGATGACTACAGGCAGACCAGGAGCTGGTGACTACAGGCAGATCAGGAGGCCGATGGCTGCAGACAGACCAGGAGCCCGATGACTACAGGCAGACCAGGAGCTGATGACAGACCAGGAGCCCGATGACTACAGGCAGACCAGGAGCTCATGACTGCAGGCAGACCAGGAGCCCAATGGCTGCAAGTGGACCAGGAGGCCGATGGCTGCAGACAGACCAGGAGCCCGATGACTACAGGCAGACCAGGAGCTGATTACTACAGGCAGACCAGGAGGCCAATGGCTGCAGACAGACCAGAAGCTGATGACTACAGGCAGACCAGAAGCCCGATGGCTGCAGGCGGACCAGGAGCTGATGACTACAGGCGGACCAGGAGCTGATGACTACAAGCAGACCAGGAGCTGATGACTACAGGCGGACCAGGAGCTGATGACTACAGGCAGACCAGGAGCTGGTGACTACAGGCAGATCAGGAGGCCGATGGCTGCAGACAGACCAGGAGCCCGATGACTACAGGCAGACCAGGAGCTGATGACAGACCAGGAGCCCGATGACTACAGGCAGACCAGGAGCTGATGACTACAGGCAGACCAGGAGGCCGATGGATGCAGACAGACCAGGAGCTGATGACTACAGGCAGACCAGAAGCCCGATGGCTGCAGGCGGACCAGGAGCTGATGACTACAAGCGGACCAGGAGGCCGATGGCTGCAGACAGACCAGGAGCTGATGACTACAGGCAGACCAGAAGCCCGATGGCTGCAGGCGGACCAGGAGGCCGATGGCTGCAGGCGGACCAGGAGGCCGATGGCTGCAGGCGGACCAGGAGGCCGATGACTGCAGGCGGACCAGGAGGCCGATGGCTGCAGGCGGACCAGGAGGCCAATGGCTGCAGACGGACCAGAAGCCCGATGGCTGCAGACGGACCAGGAGGCCGATGGCTGCAGACGGACCAGGAGCCCGATGGCTGCAGGCGGACCAGGAGTCCGATGGCTGCAGGCGGACCAGGAGCCCGATGACTGCAAGCGGACCAGGAGGCCGATGGCTGCAGACAGACCAGGAGCCCGATGACTGAAGTCAGACCAGGAGCTGATGACTACAGGCAGATCAGGAGCTGATGACTGCAGGCAGACCAGGAGCCCAATGGCTGCAAGCGGACCAGGAGGCCGATGGCTGCAGACAGACCAGGAGCCCGATGACTACAGGCAGACCAGGAGCTGATTACTACAGGCAGACCAGGAGGCCGATGGCTGCAGACAGACCAGGAGCCCGATGACTACAGGCAGACCAGGAGCTGATGACAGACCAGGAGCCCGATGACTACAGGCAGACCAGGAGGCCAATGGATGCAGAGAAACCAGGAGCTGATGACTACAGGCAGACCAGAAGCCCGATGGCTGCAGGCGGACCAGGAGCTGATGACTACAAGCGGACCAGGAGGCTGATGGCTGCAGACAGACCAGGAGCTGATGAATACAGGCAGACCAGAAGCCCGATGGCTGCAGGCAGACCAGGAGCCCGATGACTACAGGTGGACCAGGAGCCCGATGGCTGCAGACAGACCAGGAGCTGATGACTACAGGCAGACCAGAAGCCCGATGGCTGCAGGCAGACCAGGAGCCCGATGGCTGCAGGCGGACCAGGAGCTGATGACTACAAGCGGGCCAGGAGGCCGATGGCTGCAGACAGACCAGGAGCTGATGACTACAGGCAGACCAGAAGCCCGATGGCTGCAGGCAGACCAGGAGCCCGATGGCTGCAGGCGGACCAGGAGCCCAATGACTACAGGCAGACCAGGAGCTGATGACTACAGGCAGACCAGGAGCCCGATTGCTGCAGGCGGCAGGCGGACCAGGAGGCCGATGGCTGCATACGGACCAGGAGCCCGATGGCTGCAGGCGGACCAGGAGGCCGATGGCTGCAGGCGGACCAGGAGGCCGATGACTGCAGGCGGACCAGGAGGCCGATGGCTGCAGGCGGACCAGGAGGCCAATGGCTGCAGACGGACCAGAAGCCCGATGGCTGCAGACGGACCAGGAGGCCGATGGCTGCAGACGGACCAGGAGCCCGATGGCTGCAGGCGGAGCAGGAGGCCGATGGCTGCAGACAGACCAGGAGGCCGATGGCTGCAGACAGACCAGGAGCTGATGACTACAGGCAGACCAGGAGCCCGAAGGCTGCAAGTGGACCAGGAGGCCGATGGCTGCAGACGGACCAGGAGGCCGATGACTACAGGCAGACCAGGAGCCCGATGACTACAGGCAGACCAGGAGCCCGATGGCTGCAGGCAGACCAGGAGCCCAATGGCTGCAAGCGGACCAGGATCTGATGACTACAGGCGGACCAGGAGGCCAATGGCTGCAAGCGGACCAGGAGCTGTTGACTACAGGCAGACGAGCAGCTGAGGACTACAGGCAGACCAGGAGCCCGACGACTACAGGCAGACCAGGAGCCCGATGACTACAGGCGTACCAGGAGCCCGATGGCTGCAGGTGGACCAGGGACTGCAAGCGGACCAGGAGCCCGACGGCTGCAGGCGGACCAGGAGCCCGACGACTGCAGACGGACCAGGAGGCCGATGGCTGCAGACAGACCAGGAGCCCGATGGCTGCAAGCGGACCAGGAGCCCGATGACTGAAGACAGACCAGGAGCTGATGACTACAGGCAGATCAGGAGCTGATGACTGCAGGCAGACCAGGAGCCCAATGGCTGCAAGCGGACCAGGAGGCCGATGGCTGCAGACAGACCAGGAGCCCGATGACTACAAGCAGACCAGGAGCTGATTACTACAGGCAGACGAGGAGGCCGATGGCTGCAGACAGACCAGGAGCCCGATGACTACAGGCAGACCAGGAGCTGATTACTACAGGCAGACCAGGAGGCCAATGGCTGCAGACAGACCAGGAGCTGATGACTACAGGCAGACCAGAAGCCCGATGGCTGCAGGCGGACCAGGAGCTGATGACTACAGGCGGACCAGGAGCTGATGACTACAAGCGGACCAGGAGCTGATGACTACAGGCGGACCAGGAGCTGATGACTACAGGCAGACCAGGAGCTGGTGACTACAGGCAGATCAGGAGGCCGATGGCTGCAGACAGACCAGGAGCCCGATGACTACAGGCAGACCAGGAGCTGATGACAGACCAGGAGCCCGATGACTACAGGCAGACCAGGAGCTCATGACTGCAGGCAGACCAGGAGCCCAATGGCTGCAAGTGGACCAGGAGGCCGATGGCTGCAGACAGACCAGGAGCCCGATGACTACAGGCAGACCAGGAGCTGATTACTACAGGCAGACCAGGAGGCCAATGGCTGCAGACAGACCAGAAGCTGATGACTACAGGCAGACCAGAAGCCCGATGGCTGCAGGCGGACCAGGAGCTGATGACTACAGGCGGACCAGGAGCTGATGACTACAAGCAGACCAGGAGCTGATGACTACAGGCGGACCAGGAGCTGATGACTACAGGCAGACCAGGAGCTGGTGACTACAGGCAGATCAGGAGGCCGATGGCTGCAGACAGACCAGGAGCCCGATGACTACAGGCAGACCAGGAGCTGATGACAGACCAGGAGCCCGATGACTACAGGCAGACCAGGAGCTGATGACTACAGGCAGACCAGGAGGCCGATGGATGCAGACAGACCAGGAGCTGATGACTACAGGCAGACCAGAAGCCCGATGGCTGCAGGCGGACCAGGAGCTGATGACTACAAGCGGACCAGGAGGCCGATGGCTGCAGACAGACCAGGAGCTGATGACTACAGGCAGACCAGAAGCCCGATGGCTGCAGGCGGACCAGGAGGCCGATGGCTGCAGGCGGACCAGGAGGCCGATGGCTGCAGGCGGACCAGGAGGCCGATGACTGCAGGCGGACCAGGAGGCCGATGGCTGCAGGCGGACCAGGAGGCCAATGGCTGCAGACGGACCAGAAGCCCGATGGCTGCAGACGGACCAGGAGGCCGATGGCTGCAGACGGACCAGGAGCCCGATGGCTGCAGGCGGACCAGGAGTCCGATGGCTGCAGGCGGACCAGGAGCCCGATGACTGCAAGCGGACCAGGAGGCCGATGGCTGCAGACAGACCAGGAGCCCGATGACTGAAGTCAGACCAGGAGCTGATGACTACAGGCAGATCAGGAGCTGATGACTGCAGGCAGACCAGGAGCCCAATGGCTGCAAGCGGACCAGGAGGCCGATGGCTGCAGACAGACCAGGAGCCCGATGACTACAGGCAGACCAGGAGCTGATTACTACAGGCAGACCAGGAGGCCGATGGCTGCAGACAGACCAGGAGCCCGATGACTACAGGCAGACCAGGAGCTGATGACAGACCAGGAGCCCGATGACTACAGGCAGACCAGGAGGCCAATGGATGCAGAGAAACCAGGAGCTGATGACTACAGGCAGACCAGAAGCCCGATGGCTGCAGGCGGACCAGGAGCTGATGACTACAAGCGGACCAGGAGGCTGATGGCTGCAGACAGACCAGGAGCTGATGAATACAGGCAGACCAGAAGCCCGATGGCTGCAGGCAGACCAGGAGCCCGATGACTACAGGTGGACCAGGAGCCCGATGGCTGCAGACAGACCAGGAGCTGATGACTACAGGCAGACCAGAAGCCCGATGGCTGCAGGCAGACCAGGAGCCCGATGGCTGCAGGCGGACCAGGAGCTGATGACTACAAGCGGGCCAGGAGGCCGATGGCTGCAGACAGACCAGGAGCTGATGACTACAGGCAGACCAGAAGCCCGATGGCTGCAGGCAGACCAGGAGCCCGATGGCTGCAGGCGGACCAGGAGCCCAATGACTACAGGCAGACCAGGAGCTGATGACTACAGGCAGACCAGGAGCCCGATTGCTGCAGGCGGCAGGCGGACCAGGAGGCCGATGGCTGCATACGGACCAGGAGCCCGATGGCTGCAGGCGGACCAGGAGGCCGATGGCTGCAGGCGGACCAGGAGGCCGATGACTGCAGGCGGACCAGGAGGCCGATGGCTGCAGGCGGACCAGGAGGCCAATGGCTGCAGACGGACCAGAAGCCCGATGGCTGCAGACGGACCAGGAGGCCGATGGCTGCAGACGGACCAGGAGCCCGATGGCTGCAGGCGGAGCAGGAGGCCGATGGCTGCAGACAGACCAGGAGGCCGATGGCTGCAGACAGACCAGGAGCTGATGACTACAGGCAGACCAGGAGCCCGAAGGCTGCAAGTGGACCAGGAGGCCGATGGCTGCAGACGGACCAGGAGGCCGATGACTACAGGCAGACCAGGAGCCCGATGACTACAGGCAGACCAGGAGCCCGATGGCTGCAGGCAGACCAGGAGCCCAATGGCTGCAAGCGGACCAGGATCTGATGACTACAGGCGGACCAGGAGGCCAATGGCTGCAAGCAGACCAGGAACCGATGACTAAAGGGAGACCAGGAGCCCGATGGCTGCAAGCGGACCAGGAGCTGTTGACTACAGGCACACAAGGAGCCCGATGGCTGCAGGTGGACCAGGAGCTGATGACTGCAGACAGACCAGGAGGCCGATGGTTGCAGACGGACCAGGAGGCCGATGGCTACAGACAGAACAGGAGCCCGATGGCTGCAGACAGACCAAGAGCCTGATGACTACAGGCAGACCAGGAGCCCGATGGCTGCAGGCGGACCAGGAGCTGATGGCTGCAGACAGACCAGGAGCTGATGACTACAGGCGGACCAGGAGCCCGATGACTGCAGGCGGACCAGGAGCCCGATGACTGCAGACGGACCAGGAGCCCGATGGCTGCAGACAGACCAAGAGCCCGATGGCTACAGGCAGACCAGGAGCCCGATGGCTGCAGGCGGACCAGGAGCTGATGGCTGCAGACAGACCAGGAGCTGATGACTACAGGCGGACCAGGAGCCCGATGACTGCAGACAGACCAGGAGGCCGATGACTGCAGGCAGACCAGGAGCCCGATGATAACAGGCAGACCAGGAGCCCGATGACTGCAGGCTGACCAGGAGCCCGATGGCTGCAGGCGGACCAGGAGCCCGATGACTGCAGGCGGACCAGGAGCCCGATGACTGCAGGCTGACCAGGAGCCCGATGACTGCAGACAGACCAGGAGCCCGATGGCTGCAGGCGGACCAGGAGCCCGATGACTGCAGACAGACCAGGAGCCCGATGACTGCAGGCTGACCAGGAGCCCGATGACTACAGGCAGACCAGGAGCCCGATGGCTGCAGGCGGACCAGGAGGCCGATGGCTGCAGGCGGACCAGGAGCTGATGACTACAGGCGGACGAGGAGCTGATGACTACAAGCGGACCAGGAGGCCGACAGCTGCAGACAGACCAGGAGCTGCTGACTGCAGATGGACCTGGAGCTGATGACTACAGGCAGACCAGAAGCCTGATGGCTGCAGACGGACCAGGAGCTGATGACTACAGGCGGACCAGGAGGCCGACAGCTGCAGACAGATCAGGAGCTGATGACTACAGGCAGACTAGGAGCCTGATGATTACAGGCTGTGATATTGATGTGACTCGGACACGGCAGTATATTGAACAACCATGTTTATTCACCAGACCTCCATTTTCTATAACCCCCGTTCTGATGTCACACGCTCTCTGACCTATGAGTACTCACACAGTACATTACATTCCCCTTCTCAATATTTTTTTTACAACACTCTGTATTACCAAAACAATGCCTCTAGGTATGACTTTTTTACATTGCCACAGCCATGACATAAACTAAAAAAATCTTAACTTCTTATACTGTATTCCCCATTGAATCTTACTAAAATAACAGCAGTATATTTTCTTTTACTAGATTAATAAACCTATTATTTCACACCTTGGAACTCATAACATTGTGATTTTGCCTCAAACTGTGTGAGACTATAGGTAGATCTAGTCTCTGTATCTAGCTGGAAGTTTGACTTGTCTCCCAGACTGTGTACGATACAACTGTGACTCTGCTTGTTCTTCATCAGTGTTAGTCTCTCGAGTGACCTCTGTATCTTTGCGGTCTGCATTTCCACCTCGGTTGGTCTGCGCCAAACCTTCACCTTCATTGCATTGTGGGGTTTTGTCGCGCCCCTCACTCTTGGTGTCGTTTGTTTCCATGTCTGTATTTGTGGAAATGTCCTGTGTATCCGTACGTGGAAACTCCCTCTCGCCTGTCTTCAGCAGATGCTTCCTGTTCCTCCTGTAGACTCTTCCATCCGGCGTGTGAACTATGAAGGATCTTGGTTGCTGATGCCTGTTCACAACCACAGCTGGCTGCCAAGTGTCTCCTCTCTGTATTCTGACATTTTCACCTGTATGCAGATCTGGTAACTGTCTTGTATGTCTGTCATAGTAGCTCTTTTGCTTTATTTGCTTGTACTTTAGCTTGTCATGTACTTGAGCATTACCTTCAGGAGTCAGTAGAGTTGTGGATGTTGGCAGCTTGGACTTCAGACGACATCCCATCAACAGCTGTGCAGGAGAGAACCCCACACCCTCAATCGGTGTGTTGCGGTATTCAAGCAGAGCAATGTACGGGCCACTGTTGCTGCTTTGTGCCTTCTTGAGCATGTTCTTGACAGTTTGTACAGTTCTCTCTGCTTGTCCATTAGACTGAGCGTGCCCAGGACGGGAAGTAACATGTTGAAATTCCCAGCTTTCTGAAAACTCTGTAAACTCACCACTGGCATACTGTGGACCATTGTCACTGACGACAATATCTGGAATATCATGTCTTGCGAATGTCGACTTCATTGCGGTAACGACACCTTGACTGGATGTGTCACTTGACTTGGTGATCTCCGGATACTTTGAATAGTAGTCCACACAAAGCAGATATTCTGCACCATTGTAGTGAAAGAGATCTGTGCCAATCTTCTCCCATGGTCTTCCTGGTAGTGGGTGGGGAAGCAGAGGCTCTCTTGGATTGCTGTTTTTGTTTTCATTACAGACAGCACACTGACACAATGTCCTCTATCTGAGTTGACATGCCTGGCCAATAGAGAATGTCCCTTGCTCTTTCTTTACATTTCACTATCCCCAGGTGTGACTCATGAATTCTGTTGAGCATTTCCTGTCTCATTTGGTTTGCTACGATGAGTTTTGCTGCTTTGAACATTAGTCCTGATGCATAGCTAATTTCCTCTTTAACTGTCCAGTATTTCTGTATTTCTTTTGGAACATCTTTTCTTTCTGTTGGCCATCCATTCATTGTAATGTCTCTTAGCATTTGCATTTCAGGATCTTCTGCAGTCGCTTTCCTGAACAAGTTCAACTTCTCCTCAGAGATGGGTAGCTGAGGTGTAACCCAGTTGACCTCCAGCTCTCTTCCTAGCAACTCTTCCTTTTGCTCTTTGAGGTAAGCACGGCTCAAAGCATCAGTTCTTTTCCTGGCTTACAGGTGACTGTGAGAGTGTACCTCTGTAGCCTGAGAAGCATCCTTTGCAGCCTCATAGGAGCTTGATGAAGTGGCTTTTTGAAGATGCTCTCAAGTGGTTTGTGATCACTCTCAACCTGGATTTCTTTGCTATATACATAGTGGTGGAACTTCTCACACCCATAAACTATGGCGAGTAATGCCTTCTCGATTTGAGATTATCGGCATTGACAGTCTGTAAGTGCTCGTGATCCATACACCACAGGCCTCCCATCCTGCAGTGTAACAGCTCCTATTCCTTCTGAACTGGCATCCACAGACATTGTCACCGGTTTATTGACATCATAGAACTTGAGTGCTGGTGCATTGGTAACCAACTGCTTCAATGTGTCAAAACTTTTCTTTTGTTCATCTTCCCAATGCCATTCAGTGTTGCTCTCTAGTAGCTTTCGAAGTGGAGCCTCCGATAAGTTGGGAATGAACTTGACAAGATTCTGTATCATGCCCATGAACCTCAATAGTTCTTGCTTATCTTCGGGTGGTGGTAGCTGTACCACAGCCCTGACCTTTTCATTATCTGGTTTTAGCCCATCAGCGCTGAGTACGTGACCTATGTATTTGATCTCTGTAGTTCTGATCTTACATTTACTTTTGTTCAGTTGTACTCACGTGCTCTCTCCAGGAGCTTCCTCAGTCTCTGATCATGCTCCTCCATTGCGTCACCCCATACCAGCAAATCATCAATCATATTGACCACTCCATCCAGGCCTTCAATCATTTGTGCCACGGACCTCTGGAATACCTCCAATGCAGAAGAAATCCCAAAGGGTAGACACAGGAAACGATATCTCCCTATGGGCGTGTTGAAAGTGCATAATTTGGAACTTCCCTCATCCAGCTTGATCTGCCAGAAACCTTGATTTGCGTCTAATACTGAAAAGTATTTTGCATTAGGCATGCGGGAGACAACCTCTTCAAATGTGAGCAGTGGATAGTACTCTCTTTTGATGGCTCAGTTGAGATTTTGTGGATCCATGCAAATCCTCATCTTTTTCTCTGTGACCACTGTCACCACACGTTTCACCCAGTCGGTCGGTTCTATTTGTCTCGTTATGACTCCCATCTGTTCCACTCTGTGTAGCTCCTCCAGTACTCGATCCCTGAGAGCTACTGGAACCTTCATCGGAGCATGCACGACTGGTGCAACAGTTGGATCAATCTGGATATGGTGTTTCCCTGGTAAACATCCTAGTCCAGAAAACAAGTCAGCAAAGTCTTTGAGAATGTCATTTTCTTTTTCCACACCATAGATTCGCTTCACCAGGCCTAGCTTTGTGCATGTTGCTTTGCCCAGTATTGTTGGGACATGTTGCTCTACTATCTCAAACTGTATCTTGGGTTTTTGTCCTTTGTACACACAGGTGAGTGCTTTCTTTCCCAATGGCGTCATCTTGTGGCCGAAATATGCAACAAGCTTGCAGGTGGATTTTCTCAGTCTTCCTCTGATGTCCAGTGAGTTGAATGTTTCTGTTGACATTACACTGCACTTTGCCCCAGTGTCAAGCTTAAATGTCACATTCCTCCTGTTTATTATCAGATCTTGAATCCATTCATCTTCAACATCCATCTCTGCATTGTCAATATTCTTGATGCATACCTCCTGTTCCACTTCAACTGTTCCAATGAACATGTCACTGTTGCCCTCATTTTCCTTGCTTGCTCCTGTGATTTGCACATCTTTGCAAAGTGATTTTTCTTTCTGCATAACTTGCATGTCTGACCAAAGGCTGGACATTTTCTGTATCTATGTTTATAACCACATCTGTTGCCATTAACTTCCTCTTGACCGTCCTGTGGAGCTGGCTTTGTCCTACTCTTGTCAGTTTTCACAGTTTTTATTTTGTGCACTTCAATCTCTTCATTGAGCACTTTAACCTGACTTGACGTGATCTCGCTGGCACAGCAAATGTCAATTGCCTTTTCTAATGTAAGCTTCACCTCTCTCAATAGCCTGTCTCTCACTTGATCATCTCATATGCCGCATACAATCCTGTCATGTATTAAAGAGTCACGCAGTTGTCCGAACTCACAGTCTTTTGCCTTGTTCTTCAAATCTGCTAAGTAGGCATCTATAGTCTCCGTCGGTCCTTGAGCCCTCGTAAAAAATAAGTGTCGAATGTACGGTAGGTTTTTCTCGGTTTGCAGTAATCTTGAAACTTTTTCTTCAACATTTCAATTTTATCTTGCTCATCATCTTGGAAGACATACGTGTTGCAAACCTTTATTGCCTCTGCCCCCGCCACATGCAGAAACATAGCACATTGCACTTTCTCCGGCTTTTCAGCTACTCCACTGGCGGAACAAAACAGCTCAAACTGCTGGATCCATACCTTCCAGTTCTCAGCAAGATTACCTCGTAGGCTTAAACTCGGCAGTGGCTGTAACTGTGACATCTTTTACCCCTTTTTTTTCCTTCCGCAATTACTTCTGACACCATGTAGTATCGATGTGACTCAGACACCGCAGTATATTGACACGCACTGTGACCTATGAATACTCACACGGTACATTACACAGGCGGACCAGGAGCCGATGACCACAGGAGGACCAGGAGCCAATGACCACAGGTGGACCAGGAGCCGATGACCACAGGCGGACCAGGAGCCAATGACCACAGGAGGACCAGGAGCCGATGACCACAGGAGGACCAGGAGGCCGATGACCACAGGCGGACCAGGAGCCGATGACCACAGGAGGTCCAGGAGGCCGATGACCACAGGTGGACCAGGAGCTGGCTGACCACAGGCGGACCAGGAGCTGGCTGACCACAGGCGGACCAGGAGCCGATGACCACAGGAGGTCCAGGAGGCCGATGACCACAGGAGGACCAGGAGCCGATGACCACAGGCGGACCAGGAGCTGGCTGACCACAGGCGGACCAGGAGCTGGCTGACCACAGGCGGACCAGGAGCTGGCTGACCACAGGCGGACCAGGAGCCGATGACCACAGGAGGACCAGGAGCCGATGACCACAGGCGGACCAGGAGCCGATGACCACAGGCGGACCAGGAGGCCGATGACCACAGGCGGACTAGGAGCTGGCTGACCACAGATGGACCAGGAGCCCGATGACCACAGGCAGACCAGGAGCTGGCTGACCACAGGCGGACCAGGAGGCCGATGACCACAGGCGGACCAGGAGCCCGATGACCACAGGCGGACCAGGAGCCGATGACCACAGACAGACCAGGAGCCGGCTGACCACAGGCGGACCAGGAGCCCGATGACCACAGGCGGACCAGGAGCTGGCTGATCACAGACAGACCAGGAGCCCGATGACCACAGGCGGACCAGGAGGCTGATGACCACAGGCGGACCAGGAGGCCGATGACCACAGGCGGACCAGGAGCCAATGACCACAGGAGGACCAGGAGCCGATGACCACAGGAGGACCAGGAGGCCGATGACTACAGGCGGACCAGGAGCCCGATAGCTACAGGCAGACCAGGAAGCCGATGACTGCAGGCGGACTAGAAGGTTAATGACTGCAGGCGGACCAGGAGGCCGATGACTGCAGGCAGACCAAGAGCTGATGACCACAGATGGACCAGGAGCCCGACGACTACAGGCAGACTAGGCTGATGACTACAGGCAGACCAGGAGGCTGATGACTACAGGCGGACCAGGAGGCCGATGACTGCAGGCAGACCAAGAGCTGATGACCACAGATGGACCAGGAGCCTGACGACCACAGGCAGACCAGGAGCCCGACGACTACAGGCAGACCAGGAAGCCGATGACTGCAGGCAGCAGGAAGCTGATGACTGCAGGTGGACCTGGAGCCCAACGACTAGAGGCGGACCAGCAGCCTGATGACTACAGGCAGACCAGGAGCCTGACGACTACAGGCAGACCAGGAGGCTGATGACTACAGGCGGACCAGGAAGCCGATGACTGCAGGCAGACCAAGAGCTGATGACCACAGATGGACCAGGAGCCTGACGACCACAGGCAGACCAGGAGCCCGACGACTACAGGCAGACCAGGAGGCTGATGACTACAGGCAGACCAGGAAGCCGATGACTGCAGGCAGCAGGAAGCTGATGACTGCAGGTGGACCTGGAGCCCAACGACTAGAGGCGGACCAGCAGCCTGATGACTACAGGCAGACCAGGAGGCCAGTGACAGCAGTCCACAGCCACAGAGCCAGTCTGCTGATGTGAATAAACCTCAAAGAAAAGTCCATCCAATCACCCAGGACTCTGCCAAAAAGGCCGGGCTCCCACAGAGAACCCGTCGGCTGCATTTTGCAGTGATTTTAATCCCAGAAAAGGGTCATTAATAGAATAGCTAGGAGTTTTGTTTGCTGCCTGTAAAGCTGGCTGTGTCTCGCCAGCACCATCTTTAACTATGGCACCATGGTAGCATAGCAGTCAGCATGACGTGGTTACAGCTCAGGGTGTCCCGGAGTTCAGAGTTCAACTCAGGTGCCGTTCCGTAAGAAGCTGCCGGATGTGTCTGCGTGTGAAGCTCTCAGTCTGCCTCTCACTCACTACTCCCAGAGGAACGTCCCTGTGTTCAAATGGTCTCTCTCACCCCCGTCTGAGTGTGGTAGTCTCGTTGTGACGCTCACAGTCTGACTCTCACTCACTACTCCCAGAGGAACGTCCCTGTGTTCAAATGGTCTCTCTCACCCCCGTCTGAGTGTGATAGTCTTGTTGTGACGCTCACAGTCTGCCTCTCACTCACTACTCCCAGCGGAACGTCCCTGTCTCTCTAAACCCCCAACCTCGATGCTTTTGGAGGATGATGCCGGAGTCCTGGGTCTGATTTAATTGTTGAGGTTTGTGGGCTGGATTCTGTAGTTCATGTGAGGATGTGTTTCCGGTTTGTGGTCACTCCTTGTGTTCTGTTGATATTCTGTGCGATTTTTAATCGCGGCAGCCAGCAGATAACAAGAGGCATGGCACCAGATTGCACTCAACTGAGCTGAGCTTAGTATGCCTGGACTCTCTCAATGGCTTTATGGTTCTGTGTTTTGTTCCCTGTTTTTCACTCTGGTTTTTGCCATTTGCGCGATTTGTTTTTTGTGCGTCTGCGAGAGCGGGTTTACAGGTTCCATGTTTTCTTTGTTCTGTGGCTGTCTGCTGGAAGACGAATCTCAGGGTTGTGTACTTCATACATATTTTGATCATAAATGTACTTTCAATCCTTTGGAATTCCGAACATCCTCCCTGAGGAATGTGTGTGCTTTCTCCAGGTGCCCCCGCTTTCTCCCACATTTGGGTTGATTAATTTGGTTATTGTAAATTATCGACTCCGTCTTCCGCTCACGGACATGTAAGACATAGTTTCTTTCTGTCTGCCTTTAATCTCTCCCTTTTCCAATTTAAACTTTGAAATTTCAACTTTATTCAGTCGGATCTGCAGAGCAACAGGTATAATTATGGCTACCCTAAGAAGCACCAGAAGGAATCCGGACCCAGGCAACGGAAAGTCTAAAAAAAGCTGATGCGTTCTCGGAGGAACCCCCTTGGGTGAAGAGATTAGAGTCTCAAATTAGCTGTATCGACACTGAAATAACTCAACTAAAAGATAAATTTCTTCCTTTTGAGGAAAAAATTGACTCTCTGAGCCTCGATTTAAAGAAGTTAGTCGAAAGGCGGCTGACCTTTCTTCTCATTTGGAAAAGGCTCAACAACGAATCGTCGAAGTGGAAGCTCGGTCGCATCGGAACAATATTCGAATTGTTGGATTAAAAGAGAAATCAGAATCTGCCAACACACTGGATTATTTTGCTAAAATGTTTCAGTCTTTATTTCCAGAGGCTTGTTCGCAATCCCCGGAGATTGAAATGGCTCACAGAACCGGTGCTTTAAAACTTTTGGACCAAGGTAAAAACAGGCATATTGTTGTGCGTTTTCTCTGTTTTAGAGACAAAGAGTGCATTAGTAAGTTTGCAAGAAAACAAGGGTTGTTTCAATTTCAAAGTTCGGAGATTCACTTTTTTGAAGATTTTCCACGCGAAATTGTTAAGAAGCGTGCTGGATTCGCCTCGGCCATGCGTTCAGCTTACCAGAAAAAGCTTTTTCCATCGCTTCAATATCCAGCTAAATTAAGGCTTTTTGTCAAAAATTCTGGGACTCATACTTTTGATGACCAAGCATTGCGTTTTATTAACTCTTTCCCTAACGAGTCTGAAGCCTGAAGTTTGAATGATTTACGATGGTTTGATTGTCTCGTGATGTAAGGAGTGATGAAATTGGAAGATTTGATGATTATGGAGTCTTTACCTTAAAATGTATTTTTACCTCTGAAAAAGACTGGTTTGGGTGGTTTTAACCTCAGAAGACATAACGGGAGAACTGTTGAAAGACTGTAGATAATTCTGAACCATCTAAAATTTTTTCTCAGCAGCATTTAAATGAACTAACTGTTTATATTTTTGTTCCGTATGCTTTTGAAAAGATCTTCTAAGTAATTATTTGGATTTCCTTACGTTTTAAAGATAGCTTGGATAATTTTAAAATGGTGATTGTTTTTCTTTTGTGGAAATATTTGAAGAATTGTTTTGGATGTGTTTTTCTTTCCTTATCTAATATTATGAAGGTTACTTTCAAATTGAAGGTTGTTTTGTTTTACAAATAAAAAACTCTATTCCTTCCAACTTAATTATATTGAGATATATGTCGACTGTAATGAGTTTTATGTTCGGTAGAGGGAGACAGAGATCACTTTTTTCATTTTTTATTTATATTCACTTTCTATGCCTTCTTTAGGTCTTGTGTCGATTGATATCGACTTATTTCCGGTTTTTGTAGTTTGGTTGGGTTTTTTTCTCTTTTTTTCCTTTTTCTATCCCCATTATGGAATCCTGGAGCAGACACAAATTATTATTATTGTTGTTCATCTCCACCATTTTTGACTACCTTATCCTGACATGCGTCTAACTATTCTTTTTAGATACAAAGTCTCATGATCATATCTAAACAGTTAAATGTTTTAAGTTGGAATGTCTGTGGTTGGAATCATCCTATTAAGCATAAAAAAAACATTTAAAATTATTAACCGATTCCAACCTGATATAATCTTTGCTCAAGAGACGCATATCAGGTTATGTGATAAATTTTTTAATTTTTTAATTTTTTTAAATTTTGGAAGAATCCTCAGTTCCATGCAAACTCTCAGAGTAAAATTAGAGGTGTCTCTATTTTTATTGATTCCAATATCCCTTTTAATCAGGAGGATATTATAGCCGATATTAATGGTAGATTTTTGATTGTTATAGGAATAATTTATAATAGGAAAATGGTTTTGGTTAGTATTTCTGGACCAAATGTTGATGATCCCTCATTTTTTAAAGCTGTCTTTGCTCCATTACCTTATTTAAATGAATATATGTTATTAATGGGTGGTGATCTTAATACTTGTCTAAATCCTTTAATGGATAAGTCATCATCCAAACATCAACTCCCTAATCCTTCTGCATCACTTATTCATTCCTTTTTAATTGATAATGGCTTAATTGAAATTTGGAGACATATGCATCCTCGTGATAGAGAATACTCTTTTTTCTCACATGTTCGTAATACATATTCGAGAATCAACTATTTTATAGTCGACCCTCAACTTCTATTCAATGTTCAGAAATGTGAGTATGACGCAATTGTTATCTCTGATCATGCTCCTTTAAAGCTAATATTTGAACTGAAAGATGTTGCTTCTACCAGACCATTTTGACGTTTTCCAGAACACTTGTTACAAAGTTCAGAATTTGTTGAGTTTATTGAAACTCAGATAGAATAGTTTTTTTCTCTTTAATAATACAGGAAACGTCTCAAAGTTAGTAATCTGGGATACAATAAAAGCTTATTTATGTTTGTCAGATTAGTTTGTATATAGTTAAACTGAAGAAACAAACAAGAATGGAATTAGATAAAATCTCTAAACAAATTAAAGAAATAGATAACATCAATGCAACCTCTCCAAATGTTGTTTCATATAAAAGAGTAGAACTACAATCACAGTATAACCTATTAATAACATGTCCTATTGAAGGATATTTGCTTAAATTGAAAAGTCAATTTTATATTTTTGGGGATAAAAATAATAAACTCTTAGCCTCCCAATTAAGAACAGCTAGAACTAAAAGACAAATTTTAAAGATTCGTAAAAATAATGGCAATACAGCAAGTAACCATGAAGACATCAATAATATTTTTCAAGGTTTTTATTCTGATCTTTATAGATCTCAATTTACTGCAGATTCCTCCAAAATGAAGGCTTTTTATGTAAGATTAAATTTCCTCAAATTTCTGTTGAAGATCAACAGATGTTTGATGCTTCAATTACCGAGCATGAAATTCAGAAAGCTATTTTATTATTGCAGTCAGGTAAAGCTCCTGGACTTGATGGTTATTTGGTAGGATTTTACAAAAAAATTTGAAAGATTACTTTCTCTGTATCTTTTGGAAATATTTCATGAATCCTTTGAGAAGGGTAGTTTACCTTCTTCTTTTTATGAAGCACCTGTTTCCTTAATCCTTAAGAAAGATAAAGATCCTACTGAATGTTTATCATATAGACCTATTTCACTATTAAATATGGATGCAAAAATTCTCTCTAAGATAATGGCTAACCGCTTGGAAAATATTTTAACTAAAATCATCACTATGGATCAAACGGGCTTTATTAAAGGCCGTTACTCTTTCTCCAATGTTCGGAGATTGATGAACATTATATATTCATCATTATCCACGCAACCCCAATGTGTTATCTCTCTCGACGCAGAAAAGGCATTTGATAGAGTTGAGTGGCTATATTTGTTTAATGTACTAGAAAAATTTGGTTTTGATAATAATTTCAATAGACAGATTCAAATGATTTATAAGTATCCTATTGCCACAGTTATTACTGATAATTTCAGGTCCTTTTTTTTTCACTCTCACGAGGTACTAGACAGTGATGTCCATTAAGCCCTTTATTATTTAATCCTATATTGGAGCCTTTGGCCATAACACTATGTGAAGCTAAAAATATTCATGGTATTTCTATAAATGGAACCATACACAAGCTTTCAAGAAGGAGCTAGATAGGTATCTTATGGATAGGGGAATCAAGGGATATGGGGACAAGGCAGGAACTGGGTATTGTTAGTAGATGATCAGCCATGATCTTAGAATGGCGGTGCAGGCTTGAAGGGCCGAATGGTCTACTTCTGCACCTATTGTTTATTGTCTATTTCTCTTTATTCAGATGATCTTTTGGTTTTTATTTCGAATCCTGAGGAATCAATTCCTAATCTTTTGGAAACACTTAAAGATTTTGGTAAATTTTCAGGATATAAACTTAACATGAATAAAAGCGAATTGTTTCCATAAAATGCCCCTGTTTTTATATATAATGATATTCCATTTAGAATTGTTAATTCTTTTAAGTACTTAGGTATTATAATTACTAAAAAATATAAAGATCTTTATAAAACTAATATGGTTCCTTTAATGGACTCCATAAAACAACTATTTTCTAGATGGAATCCACTTGCTCTCTCTTTAATAGGTCGTATCCATGCTGTGAAAATGATGATTTTACCTAGATTTTTATATATTTTCCAAAATATACCTATCTTTTTAACTAAAAATTTTTTCGATCAAACTGACTCTCTTATTTCATCCTTTATTTGGAACAATAAGAGACCAAGAATTAATAAGTATCATTTACAAAAATCTAAACAAGATGGTGGACTTGCACTTCCTAATTTAAGACTGTATTATTGGGCTGTAATATCAGACAATTATGTTTTTGGCTATATTGGCTCGACAAGAGCCAAAAACCAGTTTGGGTTGATTTGGAATTAAAAGCTGTTAAACAATTTCATTTAACCTCAATATTAGGAGCTCCATTACCTTTACAGCTCTCTAAAATTCCAAATCTAAATCTTTACCCTGTTATTAAACAGTCCTAATGGATTTGGTTTCAGTTTCACAATTTTTAACATTTTAAACAACTTAAATTGTCTAGTTCTATATATCAAAACTTTTTATTTAAACCTTCAATAACCGATCCCATTTTTTTCCTATGGAGAAATAAAGGGATCTGCTCTTTTACAGATCTATTTTGTGATGGTCAATTGATTACTTTTGAAGAGTTAATTAACAAATATTCTCTCGCTCATACACACTTTCTGTAATATCTTCAGGTTAGACATTTTTTACAACAATATTTATTTAAGTTTCCATATTTGCAAGAATCTGATTTGTTGGATACCATTTTGAAGCTGAATCCTTTAGTGAGGGGTTCCATCGGTAGAATTTATAATTTGTTTTTACTACAAAAAGAGAACCTCTTACTAAAGATTAAACAAGATTGGGAGAGAGAACTTAATATGACCTTTGTTAATGAAGATTGGTTGCGAGTTTTGAAAAAGGTAAATTCTTCTTCTATAAGTGCCAATCACTGTTTAATTCAGTTTAAAATTGTTCACCGTTATTATTTAACAAAGGAGAGACTTTCCAAAATATTTCCTAGTATAGACAACTACTGCGATAGGTGTAGAACTGAAGTAGCTACTTCGTCACATAAGTTCTGGTCATGTTCTTCATTAAAATCATTTTGGAAATCTTTATTTTCTACAATTTCTAAAGTTCTGAAAATTAATTTACAACCGAATAGATTGACTGTTCTATTTGGAATAGTTCCACATCATATTCAGAGTATTTCATCTTCAGGCCAACATGTAATTGCATTTGTTACATTATTGGCAAGAAGGGCTATTTTATTAAAATGGAAAGATACCTCTGTCCCTACATTAACTGAATGGTTTCTCAAGTAATGTTATATCTTAGTTTGGAAAAAATTAGAAATAGAACTTTTGATCCCCGATTCGATTTTGAGAGAGGTTGGGGCTCTTTTGCCAAATATTATCATTTAATTTGAATTATTTTATATGGTTTCCTTCCAATCTTATTCCATATAAATATGAATTGGCCATTGATGATTCTTTTTCTTTATATATATAGATGATGGTAAGACGAATTGCTCCGGGGGTTGATTCCTAATGGGTTTTTCCCCTTTTTTTGTAGTCAGTGGGTTTTTTTTTTAGCTAGTTGGGGTTTTTTTATTCCTTCTTTTCTTTATATATAATTTTTTTTTCATTTTCATATATTACAATCAGTTTTTTTCTCTTCAGCTTTATTAATTGCATACTTATTAATTTGTTGAAGTTTTGTATCATTTTATGGCTGTAGAAGATCATGTACCAATAAAAAGATTCTAAAAATGAAAATGTAAATTATCCTGGGATCAGGCTAGGCTTAATTGGATTTGTCGATGATTGCTGGGGTGGTGTGTCTTCTCCACGCTGTATCATTAAATAAAATAAACAGGGCTCAAGCAGCTTCGATGCTGGGAAATTAACAGAAACGATTCTGGCCAAGACCCTTCATCGTGAGTCCTGATGGCCTGTAACGTCCATTCCTCTCTGAGGTGAGTTCTTCCTGTGAGTTCAGTGAGCTCTGTTTTCAAGCAATTGCAACACCGTACCAGCAGAGGGAGCAATGAGCTCACTTTAAACAACAAACACGATTTCAGATGTGGAATCGGAAAATCTGGCTCTGAAACAAGGAACAATTGGCTGGAGGAACTGGGCAGGTCAAATGGCATCTGTGGGGGAAGGAATTATCAGGAAGGTCCTGATACAGGGTTCAACAATTCCCTTTCTCCCAGAAATGATGCGGATTGTCTGGCTGCCTCAGGGGTTGGTATGCAACCCAGAAGGACGCCACTTTAACTGGGACACTGCGGACCAAGTAAACACGAGAACTTTTAGAAATGTGGTTCTCTTCTGATAACTCCGTAAACAAACATATTGAAATAAACGCCATTATCAAACCCCCAAGACCCAAAGAAATGTGAGCTAATTGAATAATTAGGACCGAGGCAAGTGAATGGAGGGGGGGGGGGGGGGAGGCATATAAACTCAAACACTGCCAGAGAGAAATGCCAACAACTGCACACTGAGGACGTCCCGGCAACTGGTGATGAAACGGCTGCAAGCTAATTGCCAAGCTCGGTGAACACTGAAACATCTAACGTAAGCAAATCTCAGGGTGGTATACTTTGATAATAAACGTGCTTTGAATGGTTGAACAATTCAAATGTGCGGGAAGCTGCAGTTCGCAGTGGACTGAGCCCAATACATCCCTCCCCACCCCGTGGTATCTCAAGGAGGTGCTGCCTTGCAGCTCTGGAGGTAGAGGCCCAGAAGTTGAGGTTGTAAGTCTGGGCCAGAGGCAGGAGGTTGCAGACCCAATGTCTATGAGTTTGTAAGTCCAAGGCCAAGGGCTAGAGGCCCTGAGGCAGCCTGTCAGTGCGTGTGTGTGAGGGGTGGATAAGGGGGTTCTGTTGGTTTATTTATTTTTTATTTAGTGAGATACAGTGTAGAATTGGCCCTTCTGGCCCCTCAAGCCTTGCCACTCAGCAACTGCCTCATTTACTCATAGCCAAATCACAGGACAATTAGGTAGAGATGTCAGGGGTAAGTTTTTTACTCAGAGAGTGGTGAGTGCTTGGAATGGGTTGCCAGTGACGGTGGTGGAGGCGGATACAATAGGGTCTTTTGGGAGACTCCTGGACAGGTACATGGAGCTTAGAAAAATAGAGGGCTATGGGTAACCCTAGGTAATTTCTCAGGTTGGGACATGTTTGGCACAGCATTGTGGGCTGAAGGGCCTGTATTGTGCTGTAGGTTTTCTGTGTTTCTATGATCAACAATGATCATTTAACCTACCTACTATAGGTAGGTTAATTGATCATTGTAGATTGTCTTTGGACTGTGGGAGGAAACCAGAGAACCCGGAGGAAACCCATGCAGTAACAGGAAGAATGTACAAACTCCTTACAGGCAGTGGTGGGAATTGAACCCGGGTCGCCTGGGCTGTAAAGCGTTGTGCTAACCACTACACCTTTTGCTAGTGCTATCTTGTTCTGTTCTGTTGCTAATGCTTGTATCATTGTGTGTTGAACATTGTGGGTATGCTACCTTGGTAGCAGAAAGTGTGGCCACACTTGTGGCTGCCCCCAGAGCATCCTTGGTTGTGTAGATCGTTAAGGTAAACAATTTATTTCATTGTATATTTTGACGTACGCATGATAAATAAATAATTATGAGTCCAAATCTAAATTCCTTTGGATTGGAGGTGCAGTAACCTGAAGTCCCACACCACAAGGTTCAAGACCAGCTATTCCCCCCAACCATTCAGTTCATGAACCTGCATGACCTAATCACTGCAGTTTACCAACACTGTCATCACTTAGCACTCAAATGAACTACATTTTCTTTTCCTAATTGTGCTCTTACTTGGAAAAAGTGTGTACAATCTATGTTTCATTTTTGTTTTCCTTGTGAAAGCGGCTTATCGGACCTATGGTGCTGCTGCAATTAAGCTTTTCATTGCGCCTGACTGGAGACGTGCTTATGACGATAAACTGGACTTTGACGTTGCTTGTCCCACTGTTACTGTACATGACATGCTGCTTGTTGCCCCGGATTACTTATTGCCAGTAAAGGCACTGATGTGTACAGTGGGAATCCTCAGCAAGTATTTGTTGTCAGCTGGTGTTCTCACCACGTAGAAAGGAAATACTTTTATAAATAAACCTGTGGTCAGTTCACTTGCCTGGACTGGTTTCTCTTATCGGTGAGAGGATCTCAGTGAATTTTAAAAGCTTAAAGATTAGCTTCTAGTTGTCACATGTAAATTATGGGTGTTGGGGTGGAGCTATGTCTCTACCAAAGGAGGTGTAAGCCACTTTTTCTCTCCGCTGGCCTGCAGGTCACCCTTGGGCAAGGAGTATCATCTGTTTAGCCCCCCCACCCCAGTCAGGGTCACGTGAAGCCATGGGAACAGGTGGTGGATGGTCGTACGAGCAGCCGGTGTGTATCACAGGTCCTGGTTATGTGACCACTGACGCCAGGCAGACAATCTCTGAAGAGTATTGATAACGCCTGGGTCACCCAGTTTGTAAAGACGAAGAAGGCAATGGCTAACCACTTCTGTTGATCATGGTGATGGAAAGACCACGATCGCCCAATATGATGATGATGATGATGATGTCATATGACATGGCACAAGCATAATTATGTAACATCGAAACATTAAAACATTAAGTCAGAATAACTGATGCCAAGATTAAGGAAGGCATTTTTGTTGGTCCACAAATCAAACAGGTCATCAGTGACAGGCAATTCGAAGAACTTCTAGTGGAACCGGAGAAATTCACATGAAAGGCATTCAAGGATGTTGTTGAACATTTTCTCGGCAACTACAGAGCACCAAACTACGTGCAACTGGTTGACAACATGCTTCAAGCAAACAAAACCATGAAGTGCAACGTGTCACTGAAGATTCATTTTCTGCATTCCCATTTAAGATTTCTCCCCTGCAAATCCTGGCACTGTCAGTGACGAGCACGGTGAAAGGTTTCACCAGGACATTGTGGTCATGGAGAAACGGTATCAGGGAAACTGGAATCCATCAATACTGGCTGATTATTGTTGGACACTTAAGTGAGAAGCCTCTGACACTGAGCACAAATGAAAATCATCAACAAAATATTCTTAGCTGAGTTGAATTATTGCAGAGCATCAGCACTGTTATGCAATTAAACGCATTATATTCAATAAAAGTTAATTTCTTGTTTCACCAGATTCCTACGTGATACAAGTAGTCTGAAATTGTATTTGTGTTCACCTTCAAGCAGTCTTTCATAAACAAAAAATAATTCCGAGGAAGCAACATTTTTGAAAAAATCTGTTGTCCAGTGTTATCTATAGCATCACCTTATCCCTTTTACAAATCCTCTGGGACCTCTGTTCTCTTACTCTGACCTATGATCATCCGTGGATTTAATCACCCCCCCCCCCCCGCATGCTGCTGGTCCCTTCAGACACCTGTGGCCCAGACTCCAGAATTCCTCATTAACCCTTACTCCATCCCTCCCTCCCATTCCCTTCAGACTTCATCTGGCTGACCTGTAAATATTCTGCGTGAATTGGCATCTCAGTGGAACACTTCATTAAGTTAAATGTGTTTTGTAAGTGGGAAGTTTCTCTTTTATCTCTTATTTTTCCTTTTGACATGGGAGGACATTTGGTGCATCAAGTCTCTGCCAGCCCTCAGGATTCTATTCCCTCAAGTACTTCCCTTGTTTTAACCTATTCTCTCATCAGCTCCACTCCCTCAATTACCTCTGCACTGCCTTGATTCATGGACATAGAGCACGGAAACAGGCCCTTTGGCTCGTCTAGTCCATACCAAGCTGTAATACTGTCTAGTCCTATTAATCCAAACCAGGACTACAGCCCTCCAAACCCCTCCCATCCAAGTGCCTATCCACACTTCTCTTAAACCGAAGTCGAGTCCACATGCACCACGTGCACTGGCAGCTCGTTCCACACTCTCACCGCCCTCTGAGTGAAAAACCTTCCCTTAAACATCTCACCTTTCACTCTTAACCCATGACCTCTAGTTGTAGTCCCAGCCAACCTTCCTACCTGTTACCCCACATAATTGTGTACACCTCTAGCAAATCTCCCCTCAATCTTCTGTGTTACAAGGAATAAAGTCTTTCCTTATAAAACACTCTGGTTCCATAAGTCTAGGGAAGACCATCTGGGCCTCGCCAAACGTGAGGTGCGAGCCCACCTCTAAACCCCGTCTGTGTGGATACTACATGATGTGTTCCCATGTTACAAATAAGTGCCACGAAAGAACAGACAGTACACCACATACAATTAAAAGATTTAGCTTTATAATTCTTAATTTGACGAAAGGGTAGTAAAGAAACAGCAAAAAGAGAAAAGGGCCCATTTTTATGAAACAGTCTAACAGGCACAAATTGGAACTCGGGGTTTGCCAGTGCTCCCTCGATCTCAGCCCAGGGTCCATCAAATCACAGCCCCATCCTGGGTCGAATCATACGAACTCTTCTCACCCGCGTCTTCTCTCTTCGTCCCCTTAATAAAAGCCCCAAGTCCACCCTTAGTGTCCCTCACCAGAGAAACCTGCCCTGAATCGGGCCATCCTAATTGTATGGCACACAATTCTCCAGTCTCTTATCTTCAACAGTAACCCAAACAAGCAGCTTGCAGAGAACAGCACAAAAGATCACATACAGAACAGCATAACAGTAAAAAATATGAAGCAGAACATTACGCTTATAACTCAGGTCCTCCAGACCTAGCAACATCCTTGTAAATTTACTCTACACCTTCAATCTTTCCTGTCGGTAGGAGAGCAATACTGCACACAATACTCCAAAACTAGGCCTCACCAATGCCTTATGCAACCTCAATATAACATCCCATCTCCTGTACTCAAGGATTCATGAAGGCCAATGTGCCAAAAGCTTTCTTTAAAACCCTATCTAACTGTGATGCCACTTTCAAGGAATTATGGGTCAGTATTGCCAAATCCCTCTGTTCTACCTTCCTTCTCAGTGCCATGTTAGTCCTACCCTAATCTGGCCCTGCCGAAGTGCAACACCTCCAACACTTGTCTGCATTAAACTCCATCTGGTCCAAGTTCTGTCTTCCTCACTCTCCACTACATGCCATTCTTGGTGTGATCCACAGATTTGCTGATTGTTTATCAAAAGTCAGGAGGTTATGTTCCAACTTTATAAAACTCCGGTTTGGCCACATCTGGAGTATTGTGTACAGTTCTGGTCGCCCCACTATAGGAAGAATGTGGAGGCCTTGGAGAGGGCGCAGAAGAGGTTTACCAGGATGCTGCCCAGTTTAGAGGGCATGTGATATCATGAGGGGCTGGATAAACTTGTTCTCTCTGGAGTGGCGGAGGCTGAGGGGAGATCTGATGGAGGTTTACAAGATTAAGAGAGGCATAGACAGTGAGCATCTGTTTCCCAGGGTAGAAATGTCTAACACCAGAGGGCATGCATTGACGGTGAGAGGGGTAGATTCAAGGGGGATGTGAGGAGTAAGTTTTTTACTCGAAGAGTGATGGATGCCTGCAATGTGCTGCCTGGTACAGTGGTAGAGGCAAATACATTAGGGGCTTTTAAGGGACGTTTGAATAGGCACATGGATGTGAGGAAGGTGGAGGGATATGGACATGGTGTAGGGAGGAGGGATTAGTGTTTGGGTGTTTTTGATTTGCTCTTTAGCCGGTTCAGCACAACATTGTGGGCTGAATGGCCTGTTCCTATGCTGTACTCTTCCACGTTTGCAAACTACAGTTCCGGCTGCAAAATTCTTGATTGTCAGTTCTCCACCTTCCTTTACTTGGAAGTATTTTATTGCTACTGAATTGAAACCACTGCAGTTTCTTATCCAAACATTTACCTGCTGTTAAATGTAAACATACACCACCAAAACACCTCCCAGGAGAGCAACACCCTCCCTACAGGGTGTCCCAAGTGACTCAGCTGATAACGAGCAGAACTTAAAACAATTAACTTTGAGGGAAAGGACATTCCCTTGCATTCTGCACGCTGTCCTGAGTCACCATTTGTGAAATAGGAAACTGATTGTGCTTTGCATTCTTACACGCTGAGTCTCTGGGGGTTGCACGCAGGAACAGGAATGAGCATGTAAACTGGCCATGCCTGGGCATGACCAGAGGCCAGGAGGGAGCGAGCCAATTCTAACAGGGTCTGAGCTGACCAACTTCACCATTGCTGGAGAATGTACTGGTTACAGACACATACAGCGCAGAAACTGGCCCTTCGGCCCATCTGTTCCATGCTGACTAACATTCAGAATCAGGCTTAGTATCACTGAACTGACACACAAAATGCTGGAGGAACTCAGCAGGTCAGGCAGCATCGATGGAGAGAAATAAACAGTCGACTGGATCAAATTTGTACCGAGACCCTTCATCATCATCTCAGTTAGTCTTATTTGCTCACATTTGATCCATCTCCCTCTCAAGTTGAGCCATGGATCAATACCATTAAGCAAGGGCATCCCCTGCTCCAAACCTTTCCTATCCATATGTCTGCCTCAGCCAGTTCCTCTGGCAGCTCATTCCAAATGCACACCACTCTCTGGGTGAACAAGTAGCTTTCTCAGGTTCCTGCTAAATCTCTCCCTAATCACCTTTAAACCTGTGAGCTCAGGTTCTTGATTCCAGGCCTGGGGCAAAGACTGTGTGCTTTCACCTTTAGTGGTTTTATACACCTCCATAAGATGCACACCTCTGTTCCAAGGAAAACAGTCCCAATCTGCTCAAGCCCTCTCTAGAACAGAGCTGGGTTTTTAATTTTGTTATAGCCGGGGGAGTGGTAATGGGGGAAGCTCCCACTACCTACTAAATGCTCCCAATGACGTGTGCCTCGAATGGCCTCTGACAACCAGTTCCTGGCCTTCATGTGAGGCTTAGCTACTAGAACCATTTCTACCGATGGGGTGGGGGGGGGGGGGGTTACTGGCACCTTAAAACCAGTCACTTCGGGCAAATAGGGTTCACCAGCTGTGGTTGCCAGCTCATCTGGGAAAAGGAAAATGGACAGGCACTGCCTGGTGCCAAACTGTATCGGGTTCTGCCGTTCCTTTGGGTTCACCAGCTGTGTGGAGAGGGGAGTTTGCTACACGGGCAACAGCTCGCTCTCCAAATCGTACTGCCTTGGTTTGTGTATCTAGACAGCTAGGATGCAAGGTCCATGGTTGACCCAGAATGATGTAGGCCTTTGAGTTCCAACAACATTAAAAAAAGAAAAATTGGCATTGACCATTGTTAAAAAAACCACAATGTTCAACAACAGCTTCTTCCCTACCGCCATCAGGTCTTGCATTGATCTGCAAACAAGTCCTGATGAAGGGTCGACTGTTTAGTTCTTTCCTTTGATGCTACCTGAGCTGATGAGTTCCTCCAGCATTTTGTGTATGTCACTGTAAGGAGAAAGTTAAATGTGATTCCCCCTTGGTACATGCTGAAGTAAAATGGAAGTCTGTAAGGTAAAGTGCTGTTAGCCCGGAGTGGGATTGTTCTGAGAAAGTGCACAACAACGCTTTGAGAAAGTTCAAGTCTATAGCCGTAACAGTGGAAAATGGTGAAATACATGTTTTTTCACCAGCAGTCAAGGTCTTTGTGCAGGGGCAGGTACCAACTGCATGGAAAAGTCCCAGTGTAAGGGGATTTGGAAGGTAGAATTGGAGACCCCTTGTTGCAAGAGAAGAGAGTTTTGTCCGAGGCTAGGTCATGGCTTGTGACTAGTGCTATGATAGGGAACAGTACGTGGAAGAGAGTCAGAGTATGTCGAATTGGAGTGAGGAGAGGCTGCGTATATATTAAATGGTTTATCCAAATAAGTAGAGCAAAAAGGTAATGAGGAAGTGTCCAAGGGTTCAATGTCCATTTAGGAATCGGATGACAGAGGGGAAGAAGCTGTTCCTGAATCACTGAGTGTGTGTCTTCAGGCTTCTGTACCTCCTCCCTGATGGTAGCAGTGAGACGAGGGCATGCCCCGGGTGGTGAGGGTCCTTAATGGTGGACATCACCTTTCGAAGGCATGAGTCCTTGAAGAGACTCGTGATGGGGCTGACTAAGTGCACAACTCTCTGCAGCTTATCTCAATCCTGTGCAGTGGACCCCCCCCCCCCCACCCTCATGCCAGACGGTGGTGCAGCCAGTCAGAATGGTCTCCATGGTACATCTGTGGAAGTTTTCGAGTGCTTTTCCCTCGGATTCCTGACAAAACACAGCTACCGTCGCCTCCTTTATAGCTGCATCGATGTGTTGGGCCCAGGACAGACCCTCAGAAACACTGAAATCACTCACTTCCCACCCCTCAACGAGGGATATCTCTGTCGGCATTCTGGAGGTCAGCTCACTTAGACAGTGATGAGTACTATTTTGATTTTTGTACTCCTGTTACCACTGAAGACTTTATTTTAGTGTTGTATTTGTGCTAGTTTTAATAAAGATATTCTTGTGGCCTTGAACACGTGTGTCATCTTTTGTTTGCAAATACTTGGGAGAGTACCCTGAGCTGAACCAGGAAAGAACACACGGTGAATTTTTTAACATTTACAGTCACATGATCTCTGTGAACTAGCATTGTATTTATTCTGTTGTGTAACTTTTGTTAATGTAAGTTGACATTTGTAATGTGCTGTTGCTGCTGCAAAAATGCTCATTAATGTGCCATTTATACCTTGGTGATAAACTTGTACTTGAAATGTAGCCAGTTCACCAATAAATGCTGCAACTAAAATATTTTAAAGTTGGTTCCTTTCTGATTCATCATCAGGTTTCCACCGACAAAGGAGGCACTGTACACGTGGAAAATGCTGTAAGAAGTTACTTTCATAGTTATATAAAGAATGTACAAAGAAAGAGAACTAATTAATAATGGTAAAAGATTTAATTATCCTATCAACCAGGTAACTCTAACCCTAATGTGAGGTGTATGGAGGAATTTAAGGTGGAGGGTTATATGGGAGGCAGGGTTTGAGGGTCAGCACAACATTGTGGGCCGAAGGGCCCGTAATGTGCTGTATTGTTCTATGTTCTATGTAACCAGTTTCCTAAGCCACTACACACAATGACCTGCCAGAGGAAACTGCAGATGCCAACAGATTTTCTATACACTCTATCTCTTTGTTTCTCTCTCTCTCTGTCTCCTTCTCTTCCTGTTCTCTGTTTCTCTCTCTCTCTTCCCCCTCCCTCTTTTTCTCTGTCTCTCACTCACTCTTTCTCTCTGCCTGTCTGTCTCTCACTCTCTTGAAGTCCTTGTCTCTATTGCCAGCTCTTACCATTAGTCACAACCCCGCCTAAAAGAAGATCTCCCCTTGCACAAAGAAATTGCCCCTTTTTATACCCTTCAATACCTTTTTCTCTAATCCTTTTGCAAACAAATATAATTGTCACCATTATCTACTCTCAAAGCTGTAGACTGGCACTCACTCTAAATTCTCTAAACAAGCCTGAGGACTGGTTCTCTTGTACTTTCTCAAAACATTCCCACATCCCAGATTAACAACAATTTGTCTAACGAACTTCCACCTTGTGTTACACATTTTCACATTTGACCATATCCCAAAGAGGAGTCGAGTTTAACTCTTTCCTTACAAACACACAGCAGGTCAGGCAGCAACTCTGGAAAAGAAAGCCAGTGTCCTGATACTTCGGTTTATTGTGGTCACATGTACCAAGGGGCAGAGAAAAATTGTCATCCATACAGATCATATCAACAGAGATATATATCATGCAGATCATATCGCTGAGCTAGTCCAAGAAAGGGGAAACAATGACAGAATGCTGAATAAGTGTTACAGTCACACAGAGAGTACAGTGCAGGTAGACAGTAGGGTCAAAGTCATAATGAGATAAATTGTGAGGTTAATGGTGCCAATGACAATAACTTCTCACTCAACTTCAACAAAACCAAAGAGCTTATTATTGACTACAGCCGATGGAAATTGGAGGTGAGGGGATCAAGGCGGAAGAGGGTCAGTAACTTTAAATTTCTCAATGTTATCATTTAGAGGATCAGTCCTGGGCCCAGCACGTCAGTGTCATTGCAAAGAAAGCAGGTCAGCAGCACCTGTACTTTCTTAGAAGTTTTCATAGATTTAGTAGGACATCTAAAACGTGGGCAAACTACTATAGATGTGCAGTGGAGAGTGTATTGACAGGCTGCGTCACATCCTGGTTTGGAAGCACAAATGCCCTTGAAAGGAAAATCCTAGAGCAAGTAGTGGATGCAGCCCAGTACATCATGGGCAAAGCCCTCCCCACGATTGAGCACATCTACATGATGCATTGTTGCAGGAAAACAACGTTCATCGTCGGACCATGCTCGCTTCTCGCTGCTGCCTTCGAGGAGGTGGTACAGGAGCCTCAGGACTCACACCATCAAGTTCAGGAGCAGTTATTATCCCTCAATCAGCGTGGATAACTTCACCCACCTCAACTCTGAACTGGCCCACAACTTACAGACTCACTTTCAAGGGCTTGTCAACTCACATTCTCGGTATTATTTATTCGCTTATTATTTTGTTTTTCTTTTTGTATTTGCACAAGTTGCTGACTTTTGCGCACATTGTCAGTCAGTAGTTTTGCATTGATTCTATTGTGTTACTTTGCACCTACTGTAAAGCCTGTAAGAACGTGAATCCCAGGGTAGGACGTGGTGTCGTGTATGTACTTTGTTGCCCTAAATGCCAGCAACATGATGATGAGATGTACTTTGAGAATAAATTTACTTTGAACTCAAGAGTCCATCTTGTCATACAGGAGGACCATTCAAGAGGCTTCTGACACTGGGAGCCTGCTGCGATTTCTTTTCAAACATCTCACGATGGGCGAGAGGAGAGGAGAGAATAGGCTCTTTGATGAGGCTGGCTGCTTTACTGAGGCAGTAAGAGGTATAGGCAGGGTCCACGGAACTGCTGATCTGTGTGTTCAACTCTCTGCAGCTTCTTGTACTCCGCAACCCTTTGCCACCACTTTCCTACAGGGAAGGAATGGTCCCACCCAAACTCTCTCTGTATGTGACCCTAGGCCAACATCTTGTGGTTGGCAGTATGCCTTCTGATGGGCCAGAGGGATAATGTTGGTTGAAGAATGTGATTCACGAGAGGCAACTGGGATCTTTATTGGCCCCATCCTTTCTGAAAAAGATATCTCATCACATGTCATGTAAACATGAGTATTTGCCCATTCAGCCCATTGGGTCTGAGCTGCCATTCGGCCCATTGGGTCTCTCCTGCCATTCGGCCCATTGGGTCTGAGCTGCCATTCAGCCCATTGGGTCTCTCCTGCCACTCGGCCCATTGGGTCTCTCCTGCCATTCGGCCCATTGGGTCTGAGCTGCTATTCGGCCCATTGGGTCTCTCCTGCCATTCAGCCCATTGGGTCTCTCCTGCCATTCGGCCCATTGGGTCTCTCCTGCCATTCAGCCCATTGGGTCTGAGCTGCTATTCAGCCCATTGGGTCTCTCCTGCCATTCAGCCCATTGGGTCTCTCCTGTCATTCGGCCCATTGGGTCTCTCCTGTCATTCAGCCCATTGGGTCTGAGCTGCTATTTGGCCCATTGGATCTCTCCTGTCATTCGGCCCATTGGGTCTCTCCTGTCATTCAGCCCATTGGGTCTGAGCTGCTATTTGGCCCATTGGATCTCTCCTGCCATTCAGCCCATTGGGTCTGAGCTGCTATTCGGCCCATTGGGTCTCTCCTGCCATTCGGCCCATTGGGTCTCTCCTGTCATTCGGCCCATTGGGTCTCTCCTGTCATTCAGCCCATTGGGTCTGAGCTGCTATTTGGCCCATTGGATCTCTCCTGCCATTCAGCCCATTGGGTCTGAGCTGCTATTCGGCCCATTGGGTCTCTCCTGCCATTCAGCCCATTGGGTCTCTCCTGTCATTCGGCCCATTGGGTCTCTCCTGTCATTCAGCCCATTGGGTCTGAGCTGCTATTTGGCCCATTGGATCTCTCCTGTCATTCGGCCCATTGGGTCTGAGCTGCTATTCGGCCCATTGGGTCTCTCCTGTCATTCAGCCCATTGGGTCTCTCCTGCCATTCAGCCCATTGGGTCTCTCCTGTCATTCGGCCCATTGGGTCTCTCCTGTCATTCAGCCCATTGGGTCTGAGCTGCCATTCGGCCTATTGGGTCTCTCCTGCCATTCAGCCCATTGGGTCAGAGCTGCTATTCGGCCCATTGGGTCTCTCCTGCCATTCAGCCCATTGGGTCTCTCCTGTCATTCGGCCCATTGGGTCTCTCCTGTCATTCAGCCCATTGGGTCTGAGCTGCTATTTGGCCCATTGGATCTCTCCTGCCATTCAGCCCATTGGGTCTGAGCTGCTATTCGGCCTATTGGGTCTCTCCTGCCATTCAGCCCATTGGGTCTCTCCTGTCATTCGGCCCATTGGGTCTCTCCTGTCATTCAGCCCATTGGGTCTGAGCTGCTATTTGGCCCATTGGATCTCTCCTGTCATTCAGCCCATTGGGTCTGAGCTGCTATTTGGCCCATTGGGTCTCTCCTGTCATTCAGCCCATTGGGTCTCTCCTGTCATTCAGCCCATTGGGTCTCTCCTGTCATTCAGCCCATTGGGTCTGAGCTGCTATTTGGCCCATTGGGTCTCTCCTGTCATTCAGCCCATTGGGTCTCTCCTGTCATTCAGCCCATTGGGTCTCTCCTGTCATTCAGCCCATTGGGTCTCTCCTGTCATTCAGCCCATTGGGTCTGAGCTGCTATTTGGCCCATTGGGTCTCTCCTGCCATTCAGCCCATTGGGTCTCTCCTGTCATTCAGCCCATTGGGTCTCTCCTGTCATTCGGCCCATTGGGTCTCTCCTGTCATTCAGCCCATTGGGTCTGAGCTGCTATTCGGGCCATTGGGTCTCTCCTGTCATTCAGCCCATTGGGTCTGAGCTGCTATTCGGCCCATTGGGTCTCTCCTGTCATTCAGCCCATTGGGTCTCTCCTGTCATTCAGCCCATTGGGTCTGAGCTGCTATTCGCCCCATTGGATCTCTCCTGTCATTCAGCCCATTGGGTCTGAGCTGCCATTCGGCCCATTGGGTTTCTCCTGCCATTCGGCCCTTTGGGTCTGTCCTGCTATTCAATCATGGTCGATTTATTACCCTCCTGCATTCTCCCCATAATCTTTGATGCCCTGACTAATCAAGAGCCTATCAACCTCAGCTTTAAGTATACCCAATGACTTGGCCTTCACAGCTGTCTGTGGCAATGAATTCCACAGATTCACTACCCCCGGGTAAGAAAATTCTTTCTTATCTCTGTTCTAAAGAGAAGATCTTCAATTCTGAGGCTGTGCCCTTTAGTCCCTCTAGATTCCCCTACTATGGAAAACATCCTCACCACAGCCACTATTGAGGGCTTTCAACATTCAATAGATTACAATGAGATCCCTCTGACCCCTCTCAATTCTTATAAACTCCAGCAAGTACAGGCCCAAAGTCATCAAATATGTTAACCCTTTCATTCTGGGGGCACAGTTCTCACAAACCTCCTGTGGACCCTCTGCAATTCCAACAGGTACTTTCTCAGAAACTGCTCCCAATACTCCCAGTGCATCCTGACCAGAGCCTTATCAAGCCTCACCATTACAGCCTTGCACATATATTGCAGTCTTCTCGAAACCAAAGCTAACATTGCAATTACATTGAAATTAAAATATCTGCAGTAAAAAATTATAAGTTTGTAATGAAAGGAGACTTTTATAATTAATTAAAAGTTTTAAAAACATTAAGGGCTCTGAGAACAAACTTGTGAATGAAGGTTTCAAGTTTGGATTTTTTTAAAGTCTCCAATAGGGGAAATTGGGAAAAAGGAAATTTGTTTTTTTTTTGTTACAAAGTACAGTAATATAATTAGTCACATTCAGAAAGCACCCGGAGTCACATGCTGGGTATTCCCCAAGTTAAAATTGATTTAAGAGAGGCGGGGTTAGAACGATAACGTCCCAGTGTGGTTCCACTTACGAAATCGAGCCTCATTTTACCAAAGCGTACAGGAGCTTCGCACGTACAGCTAGATTTGCTCGTGGTGGTAAACATCGTCTTTTGCTACAATGGCCGAACTCTCCATCAATTTCAGGCGGCCCCATGAGTTGGACAGAAGTCGCATTCAGAAGCAGGGCAAGGGGCTGGACGCAAAGAGCGGGCTGGAGGCCGAGCGGCTGGACAGTGGGATTGACTCCATGCCGGAGGGCAGCGTGAGCAGCGTCACCGAGCAAATGGACAATCTCAGCGTCAACTGCGAGAGTGTGGAGGAGGCGGCTCCGTGCCAGAACTGGACACAGTTCAGGAGTGAGGATGGTGACACGTGAGTGTTCAACTTTCATCACAGCGCCCCCCTCCCCACTTCCATGCAGCGCTCCCCCGCCTTGATACAACTTACCTTGAAGCAAATGCCATGAGTGACATTGAAGAAACTTTTGGGCAACTCAATACGCAGGGATGCGAGGAGATGGATCATGTAGAGAGGGAAAGAATCAGTTTAATTTATGGTGGGTGGTCTGCACAGCTATTGTGAGCCATTGGCCGCTTCCTGACCCGATGAAGGGCCTTTATTCATCTCCAGAGACCCTGTCTGACCTGCTGAGTTCCTCCAGCATTTTGTGTGTGTTACTCTGTTCATAGACACTGTCTGACCTGCTGAGTTCCGCCAGCATTTTGTGTGTGTTAATCTGTTCATAGACACTGCCTGACCTGCTACCTCCAGTATTTTGTGTGTGTTACTCCGACCATAGACACTGTCTGACCTGCTGAGTTCCTCCAGCATTTTGTGTGTGTTACTCTGTCCATAGACACTGTCTGACCTGCTGAGTTCCTCCAGCATTTTGTGTGTGTTATTCTGTTCATAGACACTGTCTGACCTGCTGAGTTCCTCCGGCATTTTGTGTGTGTTACTCTGTCCACAGACACTGTCTGACCTGCTGAGTTCCTCCAACATTTTGTGTGTTACTCTGTCCACAGACACTGTCTGACTTGCTGAGTTCCTCCAACATTTTGTGTGTTACTCTGTCCACAGACACTGTCTGACCTGCTGAGTTCCTGCAGCATCTTGTGTGTTTTACTCTGACCATAGACACTGTCAGACCTGCTGAGTTCCTCCAGCATTTTGTGTGTGTTACTCTGACCATAGACACTGTCTGACCTGCTGAGTTCCTCCAGCATTTTGTGTGTGTTACTCTGACCGTAGACACTGTCTGACCTGCTGAGTTCCTCCAGCATTTTGTGTGTGTTACTCTGTCCATAGACACTGTCTGACCTGCTGAGTTCCTCCAGCATTTTGTGTGTGTTCCTCTGATCATAGACACTGTCTGACCTGCTGAGTTCCTCTGGCATTTTGTGTGTGTTACTCTGTCCATAGTCACTGTCTGACCTGCTGAGTTCCTCCAGCATTTTGTGTGTGTTACTCTGACCACAGACACTGTCTGACCTGCTGAGTTCCTCCAGCATTTTGTGTGTGTTACTCTGACCATAGACACTGTCTGACCTGCTGAGTTCCTCCAGCATTTTGTGTGTGTTACTCTGACCATAGACACTGTCTGACCTGCTGAGTTCCTCCAGCATTTTGTGTGTGTTACTCTGTCCATAGACACTGTCTGACCTGCTGAGTTCCTCCAGCATTTTGTGTGTGTTACTCTGTCCATTGACACTGTCTGACCTGCTGAGTTCCTGCAGCATTTTGTGTGTGTTACTCTGTCCATAGACTCTGTCTGACCTGCTGAGTTCCTCCAGCATTTTGTGTGTGTTACTCTGTCCATAGACACTGTCTGACCTGCTGAGTTCCTCCCGCATTTTGTGTGTGTTACTCTGTCCATAGACACTGCCTGACCTGCTGAGTTCCTCCAGCATTTTGTGTGTGTTACTCTGACCAGAGACACTGTCTGACCTGCTGAGATCCTCCAGCATTTTGTGTGTGTTACTCTGACCATAGACACTGCCTGACCTGCTGAGTTCCTCCAGCATTTTGTGTGTGTTACTCTGTCCATAGACACTGCCTGACCTGCTGAGTTCCTCCAGCATTTTGTGTGTGTTACTCTGACCAGAGACACTGTCTGACCTGCTGAGATCCTCCAGCATTTTGTGTGTGTTACTCTGACCATAGACACTGTCTGACCTGCTGAGTTCCTCCAGCATTTTGTGTGTGTTCCTCTGACCATAGACACTGTCTGACCTGCTGAGTTCCTCCAGCATTTTGTGTGTGTTACTCTGTCCATAGTCACTGTCTGACCTGCTGAGTTCCTCCAGCACTTTGTGTGTGTTACTCTGTCCATAGACACTGTCTGACCTGCTGAGTTCCTCCAGCATTTTGTGTGTGTTTCTGTTCTTCTACAATAAATCTTTTTGATATTACTTATCTTTTGATACACGCCGATACCCACAAATGATTAAATACAGGCTTCGGAATAAAAAACAGATGCATTTCTAAATCTTAAAATCGAATGTGTAGCTCAGATTGAGGGCTCTCGGAAGAGTTTTTTTATTAAACATTGGAATTTCCCCCACTTGATTAAAGTGTTCATATTGACTAGTCACGCTCTGCAAATTAAGACAGTGGGGTTCCTTGAGCGGGACGGACTGGAAAATGCAGCAGACCGTCAGCCTTGCCCCCTGATCTTGGGGAACATGCCCCTTCCTTCAGCCGAAGCCGGAGTCCAGCCCACAATCATCTGACGATTAGGGGACTACCATGAGACCCTCATTCCAGTCTGATCTGGTTCTGACCACGAATCGTGGGGGGGGGGGGCGTAGACATGGTATAGGTAGAGGGGTCAGTGTTTGACTGTTTTTGATTTGCTTTTGCGCGACATTGTGGGCCGAACGGCCTGTCCTGCACTGTACTCTTCGTTCTAGGTTAGTATCAATTAAAAAACTGAAATCTTAGGACAAGTGGTGGGGGCGGGTAACGGAATCTGCGTGGGGTTGACTCAGTGTCTGTGTATGAGTGAGTGTGTCCAAGGGGAGGGAGTGGGGGGGGGGGGGTGGATAAGATAAATTTAATCTAGAAGAGCTCAGCATGCTGGGATCCACGGTTAATGGTGGGGGTCCGTGAGAAAGTGTAAGTCTGGAACCCCCGACCAAGGAAGTGAATAAACAGGCGACGCTTCGGGCCGAAACCCTTCTTCAAGCCCAGAAACGTCGACGGTTCACTCTTTTCCATGGATGCTGCCAGTCCCTCCAGCGTCGTGTGTGAGTGTTGCTTTGGATTTCCAGCATCTGCAGAGGTCCTCTATCCAGGTCAGACTGGAGAGACCGCGGGTGAACTGACTCAATGAGTGTCCGCTTTCCAAACCTGTTCTGATCCCAGCTTTCCGGTTCATGGCGTGGAAACCCGGGGGAGGGCGATAAGGAAGCCAGCCAGACCCAACTCCCCGCTGCGGCGAGTGGTTACATGACCGACCTGGAGGGAACCGCCTGAGCCAATGGCTCGACAGATGGAAATGCCTCCGTCAGGTCTCCCACCCCATAGTCTCCTCATTTCGCTTCCCATCCGGCTACTTTTGTTTTGCTAAAACGGCATTAAAAAACCACAAAGAAATGAAGAAGTAAGTGGCTGAGGAGAATCTGCAATCCTCTTCCTTCTGCGACCCACCACTCGGGGTGTGTATTAAACGAGTCCCCCTAACTCGCTTGACAAACTCCGAACCCCAGTTGCCTGCGAGAAGGAACTCTCTTCACCTTTTAGGAAAAAATCGCAGTTCTGGCAAAATAAAAGACATGCAGCGGAGGGGGCGCGAAATGAGGGGATGGCGGGATCATCCGATAGAGGGTATTTACAACATTTGGGAAGGTGAACTGGAGGGCGGTGCCAAGCACTGTAAAGGGAATTTTCTTCAGCCCGACAGCGGTGAGAATGAGGAAACTGATGCAATGGGAAGTGGCTGAAGTGCGATACAGATGTACTTAACGGGAAGTTTAAGCGACATTGCCATCGGGGCCTATAATAAGACTGGGTGGGGGGGGGGAATGCCAGCATCATGAGGCAAGGGGCTGAATAGTCTCCACCACAATCAGCTTTCTTCTTAAAGTCCAAGGAAGTTTTCCCGTAGGCAAAAAGTGTTGGGGAAAGTCCCAGTACTTCCTTTTGGAAAAGAAGGAAGTCTCTTTGCTCTGTCGTGAGTGAGAGTGAGTGTGTGAGTGAGTGTGAGTGTGTGAGTGAGTGAGAGAGTGTGTGTGAGTGAGAGAGTGTGTGTGAGTGAGAGAGTGTGTGTGAGTGAGAGAGTGTGAGTGTGTGTGAGTGAGAGAGTGTGAGTGTGTGTGAGTGAGTGTGAGAGAGTGTGTGTGAGTGAGAGAGTGTGTGTGAGTGAGAGAGTGTGTGTGAGTGAGAGAGTGTGTGTGAGTGAGAGTGTGTGTGAGTGAGAGTGTGTGTGAGTGAGAGAATGAGTGTGTGAGTGAGAGAGTGTGAGTGTGAGTGAGTGAGTGTGAGTGTGTGTGTGAGTGAGAGAGTGTGTGTGAGTGAGAGAGTGTGTGTGAGTGAGAGTGTGTGTGAGTGAAAGAGTGTGTGTGAGTGAGAGAGTGTGTGTGAGTGAGAGAGTGTGTGAGTGAGAGAGTGAATGTGTGTGTGAGTGAGAGAGTGTGAGTGTGTGTGTGTGTGAGAGAGTGTGTGTGTGAGTGAGAGAGTGTGAGTGTGTGTGAGTGAGTGAGTGTGAGTGTGTGTGTGAGTGAGAGTGTGTGTGAGTGAAAGAGTGTGTGTGAGTGAGAGAGTGTGTGTGAGTGAGAGAATGAGTGTGTGAGTGAGTGTGAGTGAGAGAGTGAGTGTGTGTGTGTGAGTGAGAGAGAGTGTAAGTGTGTGTGTGTGTGAGAGAGAGAGAGAGAGAGATGTCTGTGCACAGAGACAGAGACCGGAGGGGGAGCGGGTGTGAAAGAAATCTACGCGCGCACTCACACAGGATTAGTCAATTTCTGCCTGGCCACTGTCGTCCTAAACTGGTAAATAAATATTAGCTGATGTCCCCACCCTGCTGAACGACCAGTTGTAACGGGAACCCACTGGGACCTTGGGCGCGAATGCCCGGTATTCCAACCCTTCCGACCCACCCCAGGGATTAATTGAGGGATATTCCTGGCGAGATCTGGCTCTATTTCAAAGCGGGGTGTAAACTTATTTTTATTTTGAAAGCTGACCTTTGGGGAAACCCCATTGGAAATATTTAGATTCCAGTGTAAATAGGACTTGGGGGAGAGGGGGTGGGATGACTGCTTCGTCCTTCACAGCACATGTCAGAATTACCAATGCTAAAATTAGCCCCTTCCTCCCCCATAGCTTGGGTTAACCGATTCGTCCACCCACCTCAGGCCTATAAAGCATCTGCTTTGGGATCATCTGGTATCTGGAGCAGTGATGTGCTTTGTAAACTCCACCAAGACCAGTGCTACCATCAGACAGGAGGGTGGAACTCAGCAGGTGCGGAGGGACACGGACAGTCATCTACAGATGCTGCCTGACCTGCTGGGTTTTTTGCTCAACATAAGCAACATAAACTGTAGGTGCCAGAAATCTTATGCAACACATTCAAACCAGTTAGCAGGTCAGGCAGCATCTCTGGAGAGGAATAAACTGTCCTCGTTTCGAGCTGAGACCCTTCGTCAGGACTGGAAACGAAGGGGGAAGAAGTAGAAGCAGACTCGTCATGGACCTCCACAGATGCTGCCTGACCTGCTGGGCATTTTGTGCGTGTTGTTCCTGATTTTCAGCATCTCTAGAGGGTATCAGTAATTAGTTTATTGAATTGAATTCAGTTTATTTCTTACATCCTTCATATACATGAGGAGTAAAAATCTTTGTTACATCTCCGTTCAAATCTGCACTTATTATCATTTATAATAAATATTAAGTACAACAGGATAGTCAAGATAACATAGAAATACAGTTGTATCAGCATGAATTAATCAGTCTGATGGCCTGGTGGAAGAAGCTGTCCTGGAGCCTGTTGGTCCCGGCTTTAATGCTGTGGTACCGTGTCCCAGATGGTAGCAGCTGGAACAGTTTGTGGTTGGGGTGACTCGGGTCCCCAATGATCCTTTGGGCCCTTTTTACACACTAGCCTTTGTAAATGTCCTGAATAGTAGGCAGTTCACATCTACAGATATGCTGTCCACACCACTCTCTGCAGAGTCCTGCGATTGAGGGAAGTACAGTTCCCATACCAGGCAGTGATGCAGCCAGTCAGGATGCTCCCAATTGTGCCCCTGTAGAAAGTTCTTAGGATTTGGGGACCCACACCAAACTTCCTCAACTGTCTGAGGTGAAAGAGGCGCTGTTGTGCCTTTTTGACCACACAGCTGGTGTGTACAGACCATGTGAGGTCCTCGGTGATGTTTACGCTGAGGAACGTAAAGCTGTTCACCCTCTCAACCCCAGACCCATTGATGTCAGTAGTTATTATTGTCACATGTACAGTGGATTTTTTTTGTTTGTATGTTGTCCATTCTTCCCAGCGTTAGTTCATTCGTTCTCCCTAAATTGGGAGATCAAATTTCTCACCCACTGACTTTTAAAGTGAGGAAGGCAAATGCGGTGTTAGCATTTGTTTCAAGAGGACTACAAGAGCAGGGATGTGATGCTGAGGCTTTGTAAGGCACTGGTGAGAGCTCACTTGGAGTACTGTGAACAGTTTTGGGCCTCTTATCTGATAAATAATATGCGTACATTGGAGAGGGTTCAAAGGAGGTTCAGAGAAATGATTCTGGGATTGAATGGCTTGTCATATGAGGGGCATATTTGATGGCTCTGGGCCTGTACTCACTAGAATTCACAAGAGTGAGGGGTGACCTAACTGAAACCTATTGAATGTTGAAAGGCCCTGATAGAGTGGACTTGAACAGGATGTTTTCTATAGTGGGGGAGTCTAGGACCAGAGGACACAGATAGAGTGGATGGGGAAAGGATGTTTCCTATAGTGGGGAGAGTCTAGGACCAGAGGACACAGATAGAGTGGATGTGGAGAGGATGTTTCCTATAGTGGGGGAGTCTAGGACCAGGAGACACAGCCTCAGAATAGAGGGGTGTCCCCTTAGAACTGAGATGAGCAGGAATTTCTTTAGTCAGAGAGTGGTTATCAGAAAATCTATCAACCTCTGCCTTAAATATACCCAGCTACTCGGCCTCCACAGCTGCCTTTGGTAACTAATTCCACAAATTCACCACCCTCTGGCTAAAGAAATTCCTTCTCATCTTTGTTCTAAAAGGACACCCCTCTATCCTGAGGCTGTGCCCTCTCATCCTAGATTCACCCACCGTAGGAATCATCCTCTCTACATCCAATTTACTGAGGCGTTTCAACATTCGATGTTTCAATGAGGTCTCCCCTCATTCTTCTGAATTCCAGCGAATACTGGAAATGCTCTTCATGCGTCAAGCCTTCTAATCCCTGAACCACTTTCACGAACCTCCTCTGAACCTTCTCCAATGTCGGCACCAAGACTGACAAACAACTGATGTATAACTGATTGGGCACATTTAATAAACTAGATGATTAGATGGATAATTTTTTTTTAAATTTTAAATTTAAAAGATTGAGTTTTTAAAAATTGACAACATGAGTTGCAAAGTCCTTGAAAGTGAGCCTGTAGGTTGTGGAATCAGTTCAGAGTTGTGGTGAGTGAAGTTATCCACACTGGTTCAGGACCCTGATGGTTGTGGGGTAATAACTGTTCCTGAACCTGGTGGTGAGACCTGAGGCTCATTGTGGTGAGTGAAGTTATCCACACTGGTTCAGGAGCCTGATGGTTGTGGGGTAATTACTGTTCCTGAACCTGGTGTTGTGGGACCTGATGCTCATTGTGGTGAGTGAAGTTATCCACACTGGTTCAGGAGCCTGATGGTTGTGGGGTAACAACTGTTCCTGAACCTGGTGGTGTGGGACCTGAGGCTCATTGTGGTGAGTGAAGTTATCTACACTGGTTCAGGAGCCTGATGGTTGTGGGGTAATAACTGTTCCTGAACCTGGTGGTGTGGGACCTGAGGCTCATTGTGGTGAGTGAAGTTATCCACACCGGTTCAGGAGCCTGATGGTCTTGGGGTAATAACTGTTCCTGAACCTGGTGGTGTGGGACCTGAGGGTCATTGTGGTGAGTGACGTTATCCACACTGGTTCAGGAGCCTGATGGTTGAGGGGTAATAACTGTTCCTGAACCTGGTGGTGTGGGTTTGTTCTCTTTAGAACAAAGGTGATTTAATCGAGGTGTGTAAAATTACAAGAGACAGGGACAGGGTGAACCATGGCAGAGAAGGAAGAAAGTTTGGGTAAATTGGTGGTTGAAGTTCAAGTATATTATTGTCAAAGGTGAACAGGGTATGAATACCGTTACAATTCTCTTTGTGCAGTAGCAGCAGTGTCTATAACAAGACAGGGACAAACATGTTAATGTAAGTGATATAAGTAAAGCTCTCGTGCTCAGAGACGTGCGCTCTGGGCTCTGGCAGTGAAGCCAGAAACCCTCTACAAAGAACCTTATTGAGCACACTGTCACCATGGGGCTCGGGAGGAACCCAAATGCCCCTGTTTGTAACCAGCAGGGTCTCTTGATGGGCAGAATAGCCTCCTTTCTCATAAATCCAAGCCTCCACATTGCTGTACAAATCTTGTCGCAGAGGATGGGCCATAAGGAAGTTCTTCTGGATTTAACAGATCCCTTTTCAACTTCCTTTTCAAAGTTGTGAAACCAGTGGGGCCTTTTTACAGTAAGAATTGATTCAGGAAATTCCCTTTGCTCTTGGTGAGGTGAAAGCGATTCTCTCGCAGGCTCTTGTGTTTTACGGCTGCTGGTTAGACTGGAAGTGCTTACTCACTCCTCCATTTAAGAGCTGCCTGCATGTTCACAGAACTTCCTGCCTGCAGTTTCTCATTCCCCTCTCTCTAATTTTTTTTTTCTCTTTCATTCAGGTTCCTTAACCTGGCCATTCTGCACAATTGCCCAGAAATTGCCATCCACCTCGTGAGGTCCAACACATCTGTCATCGACCTCTGCAACTCGTCCCAGCAGGTGAGTTTGTCCTGCACATCTTGCACACTCCAGCATGTTCACCGGTCAGCTTCTGGGAGCGGGCGGAGGGTCTCTAGCAGGTATCTACTGATGTACCATGGAGACCATCCTGACTGGTGTGGACACAGGATGAGGAAGAAGCTGTAAATTCAGCGTAGACAGTGGCCCCCCCACCTTCCAGGACACCTTCAGAAGGAGGTGCCATCCATCATTCAGGACCCTCACCATCCAGGACATTACTCGCATCAGGGACGAGGCCCAGGAGCCTAAAGATGCACAGTTGACTTCCTAACCGGAAGACCACAATCTGTGTGGATTGGACCTCACTGACAATCAACACTGGCCCTCCACAGGGGTGTGTGCTTAGCCCACTGCTCTACACCCATGACTGTGTGGCCAGGCAGAGCTCAGACAGCATCTATAAACTTGCCGACGATACACCCATTGTTGGTGGAACTTCAGATGGTGACAAAAGGTTGCTTTTTCTAATTTGTTCCCACTTTCTCCCCCTTCTCCAGTGTCCACTGCACTTGTCAGTCATTGTGGGCCTGCCGGAGGTGACCAGGGAGCTGGTGCAGGCCGGTGCCGATCCGGAGAGCACAGACTACCTCGGCAACACCGCCCTGCACCTGGCCTGTGAGCAGGAAAACCTGGAGTGCATGAACGCACTCCTTGATCCAATCCTGACCGGAACCGGTGGCTGGCGCCAAGACCTAGAAAGGTGCAATTACAGCGGTATGTATTGGCTTGTCTGCTGCATCAGGGCCAGGATAACTGGCGGTTGGCTTTATCTTTATTGGATTTACTCGTTCTATGTACAACATATTCTTATCTAAGGAATTTCTGTTACTTGGGAGATGGATTTTTCAGAGTCAGATTTACTTTCTCTGATATATAGAGTGAAATGTGTTGAGATGAAGGATTTCAGCCCGAAACATTGACTATTTATTTATTCCTCTCCACGGACGCTGCCTGACCTGCTGAGTTCCTCCAGCACCTCGTGTGCGTTCCTCTGGATTTCCAGCACCTGCAGAACCTCTTGCGTTTCTGTTAGAGGAACGTATTGTTTGTGTTAATGAGAAGCACAGTCTGAGAATTACTCTGGGGGCAGCCCATGTGCCGTCATAGCAAGCCCACGCTCACTAGCTCCAAACCGTCTGTCTTTGGACTGTGGGAGGAAACCCAAGCGATCATGGGGAGGGCATTCAACCTCCTCCCAGGCAGCCATGGGAATCCAGCCCCATCTTACAGTTGGCACGCTCTCTGATCCCTGGGGCTTTTCCGGGGGTCAGGTTTTAAATCTTGACAATCATTTATCTTAACATTTAAACAAGGATCCAGACATTTGAAATTAACTGAAGAAGCAAAGCAGAGATCAATGAAAGAAAAGAAAATATTGCAACTCTGAAAAATCCATCACCGTTGTAATCCAGATAACAGACATTGCAAACCTAGCTGCGTTGCACAATTCCATCACGTGGGTAATTGTGAACAGCCAGCCAAAGAGAAATGAGAAACAGTTACGTAGCTGATATACGGCTTTATGCCAGTAAGTGGGGACGAACTGTGAAAAATACCAGTTTGTTAAAAAGGTACAAATCACGACTTTAGTCTCGCATTAGTTTGACTAATATGTTGTAACAACAATGGATTCCAAGAGCGCTGTGAAGCATTGTGCTAACCATGATGCTACCGTGCCACCTCAGTGAATCAAACATGAAAACGGTTCCCATTGTGGTTACAGGCTACACGTGTCTACACATTGCGGTGATGAGAGGACGTTATGAAGCTGTTCAGAAACTGCTAGATTCAGGAGCCAACGTTAACACTCAGGTATGATTTTTTTCCCCAACAATACCTGTGTAAGTGTCCGTACGATAGCACAATTATTTTCTACTCATGAGATACGGGGGGCTCGGGTTCACTGTCATTTACTCAACCCTTATGGGGAGACACCAACTGAAGTCCCTGGGGAAGAAGCTCCCAAAGTTCTGTGGGGTCAGAGTTCCCAGTAACTACTTTAAAAGGAGATAATCCCCCCTTTCTTTGTGCGGGTTCCATGATATTTCTTTGTTTCCTGGCTGTCTGTGGGAAGATGAATCTTAGGATTGAGAGGAAACCCACGTTGTCACGGGGAAAGCGTACAAACTCTTTGCGGATAGTAGCAGCGGCAATTGAAGCCTGATCTTACCGCTAGCGTAGCAGTTGCTGGCCACACATTGTGGTGCTGACATAGCATGCGTGCCCACCACATTCAGCAGAACAAGACTAGCAAAAGCACAGATTGAGTCCCTTTTACCCCACCCACCCGGTCACACGCACAGACGGGTCGCCAGCTTCAGGACAGGCCACCTCCAGACCTCCATCTGGACTCACAGGCATCCCAGATCAGTGTTAACGTTGCAGTGTGGCCTGCTGTGAGCTACCCCAAGCTTCATATCAATGGGCTCACTTTGGCTCTGAATGCTGTTGCTAGCGTTTATTGTTTGCACTAGTTTTTTTCCCCCCTCTCTCTGTACATTGGATGTTTGTCCAATTTTTTAATGGTTTTTTTCAGGATTTCTCTGTTTCATTGCTGCCTGTAAGGAGATGCTGTTTAGATAATTAGATAACAAATGCACTTTGAATTAATCTCTCAGACTGGATTCTAAATTCATATGTGTTATCACGAACTACTTTGACAATCATTTTCTTGCGGGCATTTACAGGAAAATAAAAAAAAAATAACATAGAATTTTATACATAAACAAAGACTGACAAATGACTAATCTAGAAAAGAAGGCAAGCTGCACACATAACTCCCCTGCTCCACCTGGAGCTGGTGCTTTCAGAGGGGAGGGGTGATGTACTGCAGAGGGGAGAATCTCACCTGAAATCTGGCGGTATCTCTGCCTTCAGAGTCATTGTTGGTCCTCTCCCTTTCAACAGGAACCGAACAGCGGGAGGACCCCCTTGCACTTGGCAGTCGAGTTCCAGCGCCGTGACGTGGTGCAGCTCCTCATTGAATGCGGAGCGGACGCGAACCGACTGATGTACAACAGTTGTACAGCCTTCCACCTCACCGCCGGCCGGCCGGACCTGGAGATCCAGAACCAGCTGTTCAAGCTGACCAACTCCTCGCTGATCCCACTCTACGAGTCCTCGGACTCAGAGTCCGAGGCGGACTGGGATATCCAATCGGACTGTGATGTGAGTGTCGACTGCACTGTGCACCGATCCGGGGAGGGGTGAGGGGGGGGCTGATGGTCCACAAGGATTTCCTCTAACAAACTCCAAATGAGCCGTTGACTCTGCTCTCTCAGACCAATAGCCTGGGTTCTCATCCTGTGATCTTTGATGGGGCAGTATGATAGCGTAGTGACCAGCACAACGCCTTACAGTACCAGCAACTCGGGTTCAATTCCCGTCACTGCCTGTAAGGAGTTTGTACGGTCTCCCTGTGACCACGTGCGTTTCCTCCAGTTGCCTGCCACGGTCCAGTGATGTACCCACGGTGGGGTAATTGGCCATTGTAAATTGGGGGATTGCTGGCACTGCTCGAGGGGCCAGGAGGGCCTATTCTGTGCTGTTCTTCAATAGTTCAACAAAATCCAGAATAAGGAGGTGGGGGAGGGGAAAGAGTCCAAGCTGGCAGGCGATAGGTGAGGGGGGAGGGGAATGAAGTAAGAAGCTGGCAGGTGATAGGTGAGACCAGGTGAGGGGGTGACTGAAGTAAGCTGGCAGGTGATAGGTGGAAGGAGAAGGAATCTGATAGGAGAGTAGACCACAGGGGAAAGAGAAAGAGGAGGGGACCCAGGGGGAGGTGGTGGGCAGGCGAGGAGAAGCGGTGAATGAAGAACTAATATGGGGAACAGCAAAAGAGGGGAGGAAAGAGAAGTTACTGGAAACTAGAGAAATAACAACCAGATAATTTGTTTGCGAGAGAAGCCTCGGCCTGGATTCCTCTCTATTAGCTCCCGTCCTCCAGTAACGTAGCACCTCAGGGAATTCGGGTAAAGTCGTGATGCTAACAGTTCTCTGATCTGTGTTTTACAGATGCCTTTGGATTACGATGACCTTCAGATAGGAGGCCACTCTCTGCACTGAACAATATCGTGGACCTTCTCGGTCCAACTGTGATAACAGTTGTGTCATCAAAGTGGAACCACCAGCAGACACTGTACTTTCCAGGCTGGATCACAGATCCTCCCACTCTTCCTTCGAGAGAGGGAGAGACTTGACAGCCTCAAGTCCAAGCAGAGCAGGTCGCTCCCTCCCTGTCAGTGGGGCTCAGGATGTGGAGTGAGGTTGGCTAAAACTGGAGAGGGGCTGAACGTGCAGAAAGCTGGCAGGCAAGAACAACCCAGAGAGTTCCTCAAGCCTGTCACTTAAAGCCACCTTTCCCCACCTACCCAACCCTTCAACAGTAGCTCATTCGACGCCTTTGCTGGACTTTGAATTCCATTGGATATGATGAACTGACAAGTGGGACTTTGGGTGGGAATGCCGATCTCCCTGCCCCACCTCTCCTATCCTTGCGTTATCAGGCACATGGGTTGTATACCCAGGCTGAGAGTTGTCAGGTCCAAGCCGCGATGGATCTTCGTTGGGATTTGGACTGGTCTGGTCTCTTCTGGAACTGCAGATGGACATCTACAAGGAAGCGAGAGACTCAGTGATCTAGTCCTGCCACACCTCGGGCCTGGGTGGTACACACTCCCTCCACTCGTGGGATTCTTATGCAGAGAAGTCACGGAGGGCAAGGGCCCTCCCGCGTTACTCCAGTGTCTCGATTCTGGTGCGCTGGGAACAGCGGTCTGCCCCTTCGCAACCTTGTCCCAGCCCTCGGAAGCTGAGTTCCAGAGCTCAGTTACTCCATGGCTGTACACTCCTCGTGAGGAATGTCTCTGCTTTCCCTCCAGGGGAATCAGTAACATTTCTCAAGAGTCACAACTTTGACCCCCCTTCCTTTCTTGCCAACCTCAATGCAAACATACAGACAATGCGCTTCGTGACACCCCAGCCATTGTCTTGAGTTTCTTGTGCACCCTTTGTCTGATTAAATGACCGAACCCCGGTACGTGTACCAAATTCTGACAGCCAGTGGCTCCACTGGACAAGACAGTCAGACAGTCTCTGCAGCTTGCCACAGGCACATTAGACACTAATGCTTTGTATGGTTCTTGAATCAGAAAGTCAGGGTAACATAGGAAAACTGAATATTATGGGTTGTAGAATAATGTTGATTTCCTTTGTGAGTTTTAACCTTTTTATTCTGATGGTTTTGTCATTTTCATGTGGATTTTCATCAATAGGCAGGACAGTAAAACTCAGACAATCCATTATCCAATTATTTGGTGACCTTGAAGGTTTGGCACTTGAGTCACTGGATACTGATTCCATTTTATTTTCTGTCTCCAGCACATTGGGGCCACTGTTCTCATGTTCCCTGTTCACTCTCCAGTGTTTCTGTAAACATGAAATTCCTTCCCCACCCCATCTTATTCTGGCTTCTTCCCCCCCCCCCCCCCACTTTCCAGTCCTGAATCGGATCTCAGCTGAAAGCGTTGACTGTTTATTCCTCTCCGTAGACGCTGTCCAGCCTGCTGAGTTCCTCCAGCATTTTGTGTATGTTCTCATTGGGAAATATTGTTTAACCTTTGTTGAGAGTGTTCTATGAAGGAAAACGATGATAGACTAGTACATCTGAGCACACCAGATAAATGGAATATTCCCACACTCTAAAGCAGGCAGTGGAATTTAAGCCTCGCCATACTCACTCACTACCCATTAGGTCTGTTGACACTTAGGGCAGCAGTGAAGGTCCCCCATCTCTGGGGGTGTTCAGGGCTTCCTTCATCATGTCAGTAGCTTCCTCTCAGTTTTCACTACTGTCAGTCATGCAAATCCCAGGTGGAGACTCAGGAATACCGTCACACTCCGATGTAGAAGGATTCTTCATTGCTGTTTCTGTTTGACCAGTCAGGGTTGTTGGCTCTGAGATGAAGCCCCGAAACTGGAGGAGCAGTGGATCACTCTTAGTCTAGCCTCTACCCTTTGACCTGCTTGGAATGGGTAACCCTACCACCAGCCAGACTTCAGTCCGCTTCATTCTCAAGGCAGACGAGCCTCTAAAGCACGGTAGTGGTCCTCTCGGAGAAAGTTCTACCATTGGCATGGACTAGAAGGGCTGTTTTCCGTACTGTAATTGTTATATGGTACTAGATGTCTACATGTGGGCAGAGAGTGGAGTATCCAGCCACCACCACACTTTGCTTGGAATTCAATTATTTACCTTTGGGCTCAGCTCGCGTATTGAAATGTACAAAAGCTCAGCAGGTTATATATTTATGAAGATAGGAAAAATATTTAGTCTATCTAGATTTCTCTATGTCACACAATGGTGAAGCGTTGCTTTGACTGACGTAGCCAGGCCATCTCCCCATCTACCAACAGAGTGGGAAAAATCCTGTCTGGGCCGCAAACCCTGCCATCCCAGGCAATCTGGATCACACTGCCCAAGTACTTCCTGTAAATCCGTTTTCATTCTACACAGTGCAGACATGACACTTTCCCGGTGACCAAACGTTCAGTGAAGTGACTGAATCAAAATTAAACTCAAAGATCAAAGTAAATTTATTGAAGTATATACTTGTCACCAAAGTACATTTGTTATCAAAGTATTATGCGGTATGCAACCGTGAGATTTGTTTTCCCAGAGAGACCCCCGAAACAAAGAAACACCACGGAAACCATTCTAAGAAAATCATTAAACCCCCATCGCCACAAAAAAGAACAAACTGCAAAACGGTAAAGAAGCAAGCAAAAAGCACAGAATATAAAACATTGAACCACAAAGTCATTGCAAGAACTTAGGAATGTTCAGTTCAGTTTAGTTCAATTTGGAGCTGTGTTGTTCATTGGCGACAGAGTCAGTCCACCCCAATCAAAATCACACAAAATATTAAAAAGAAGCAATCAGAAACTAGACTCGCATCCTGACATAAACTACAAACTGCATCGACGAAGACTTCTCCAAGAGTAGATACAAAGAAATACAATAGAATCGATGAAGAACTACACACAAAGAAAGACGGGTAAACAACGAACGTTCAAAAGATGAGAAGCTATGCAAATACAAACAAAAACAGATAAATATTGAGAACACAAGAGTCCTTGAAAGCGAAACTTGCAGAAGTAGAGTGAGGTACTGAAAATGTAAACCGACTGATTCTATTTATCTATTGATACAAGGTGGCCTCGGTTTGTAAACTGAGGCATTTGTACAGAATTGTTTTGCAGATAGATTTATCTGAAGCAGAAGACTTTATTTGATGTTTTGGGAAAGACAAAACAGGAAAGTGACATGCATTTGTAAATAATGTCTGACAAACTCTATTTTTATAATAAACAACAAAAAGTAGACAATGTGTTGTTTGTTCATTCATTATGTGTCATGTCATATGCATCAGAATCAGAATCAGGTTTATTATCACCGGCATGTGACATGAAATTTGTTAACTTAGCAGCAGCAGTTCAATGCAGTACATAATCTAGCAGAGACAGAAAAAAATATAATAATAAATAAAATATAATAAACATGTAAATCAATTACATATATTGAATAGATTATTAAAAATTTGCAAAAACAGAAATGCTGTATATTAAAAAAAGTAAGCTAGTGTCCAAGGGTTCAATGTCCATTCAGGAATCGATGGCAGAGGGAAAGAAGCTGTTCCTGAATCGCTGAGTGTGTGTCTTCAGGCTTCTGTATCTCCTACCTGATGGTAACAGTGAGAAAAGGGAAGTCCTGGATGCTGGAGGACCTTAATAATGGATGCTGCCTTTCTGAGACACCGCTCCCTAAATATGTCCTGGATACTTTGTAGGCTAGCACCCAAGATGAAGCTGTCTAGATTTACAACCTTCTGCAGTTCTTTCAGTCCTGTGCAGTAGCTCCTCCATACCAGACAGTGATGCAGACTGTCAGAATGCTCTCCACGGTACAACTATAGAAGTTTCTGAGTGTATTTGTTGACATGCCAAATCTCTTCAAACTCCTAATAAAGTATAGCCGCTGTCTTGCCAGTGGCCAGTGCTATCATGTTTGCTGTTGTGTGCTGGGGCAGCAGGCTGAGGGTAGCAGACACCAACAGAATCAATAAACTCATTCGTAAGGCCAGTGATGTTGTGGGGGTGGAACTGGACTCTCTGACGGTGGTGTCTGAAAAGAGGATGCTATCCAAGTTGCGTGCCATCTTGGACAATGTCTTTCATCCACTCCATAATGTACTGGTTAGGCACAGGAGTACATTCAGCCAGAGACTCATTCCACCGAGATGTAACACTGAGTGTCATAGGAAGTCATTCCTGCCTGTGGCCATCAAACTTTACAACTCCTCTCTCAGAGTGTCAGACACCCTGAGCCAATAGGCTGGTCCTGGACTAACTTCCACGACATGATTAATTTATTATTATTTAATTATTTATGGGTTTTATATTGCTATACTCCTACACTATTCTTGGTTGGTGTGACTGTAATGAAACCCAATTTCCCTCGGGATCAATAAAGTATGTTTGTCTGTCTTTATGATTACATTAATATGTCGGGATCAGGTTAGATCCTCAGCGACCTTGACACCCAGGAACTTGAAATTACTCACTCTCTCTACTTCTGATCCCTCTATGAGGATTGGTACATGTTCCTTTATTTTACCCTTCCTGAAGTCCACAACCATCTCCTTCATCTTACAAGATGGGTGACCCCAGCCATCATCAATACTCTTCAGAGATTGTCTGCCTGGAGTCAGTGGTCACATAACCAGGACTTGTGATCTGCACCGGCTGCTCAAACGACCGTCCACCGCCTGCTCCCATGGGTTCACGTGACCTTGATAGGTGGGGGGGTGCTGAGCAGTTACCACATAGCCCGAGAGCGACCTGTACACTAGTGGAGGGAACGTGCACCTGATCCCTCCTTCGTTAGAGATCTCCACCTCGCCACCCCGATCTGTGACTATGCATCAGGACTAAGTGTTGAGGGAGGACAGACATGATATTTCACTTTGCTTTAACCCCAACTAATGTGTGCAGTTTTTTATCCGGATCTACCTCCAGTTAGTACTGATGGCAACTGGGTCCAAATCTGGTAATGACTGTGGCTTCGTGGGGAACACCTTTGCCTCTGCCTTGGGAGGTAACGGGTTCAAGGTCCAATCCCAGTGACAGGGATGAAAAACACAAGTTCCTGCTTCTCCCTCACGTGGATATGTGAAACATTTCCATCTTTGGGGTGGCGCAGTTAACATAAAATTATTACAGTGCCAGTAACCCCGGTTCAATTCCCGCCACTGTCTGTAAGGAGATTGTACGTTATCCTCGTGGCCACGTAGGTTTCCTCCCACATTCCAGAGGTTTAGTGGGTTAATTAGCCAATTCATTGTAATTGGGTGAAACTGGTTCACTGGCTCAAAAGGGCCTGGAATTGTGCTTTGTTTCTCAGTAACTTCCCAATAATGTAGGGGAGAGATCGGATCAAACTTGTAGATCTACACCAGGGGTCAGCAACCTTTACCACTGAAAGAGCCACCTGGACCCATTTCCCACAGAAAAGAAAACACTGGGAGCCGCAAAACCCATTTGTGTTCAGCGTGTTCAGGTGCGCTGTCATGTCTACCATGAAGTGTAGCTTTTCCAGCCACTCTGGCTGTTCCAGCTCAGGAAAGGTGAGCCCTTTGCTGCCCAGGAAAGTTTTCACTTCTTCCAGACACGCGACAAAGCGTTTCAGCACCTCCCCTCTGGACAGCCAGCGATAAAAACACGGTGTAGCGGTGTGCTACACGCAGTCAGTAAACTGCAGTCAAAGATAGCTTTATTCGAACTAAACAGCCTTGCTTTTAAGCCTCCCTCAACCCGCCCCCCATGGGCGCGGATGCTGCAAAAGACACGTACTCACAAACCCCCGTAGGCTATCTCCCTTAGCCTGAACGCTGGCTAATTGTGAGTCGGTTCGGATGTGTCAGGAAATGGGTCGCCACAACGTCTGATTTAGATTGTACAAGATCACCATAATCTTCAAATTTAGATTTACATTTCAAAAACTAACAAACTAACATAAAATACATTTTAATTAAATACTGACCATGTAGCGGTGTGCTACACGCAGCGCTAAAATTACGACACGGAGTCGGTAACTGCAGTCGAAGGAAAAAACTTTATTCGAAATCTTCAGCCTCACTTTTAAGCCTCCCTCAACCTGCCCCCCATGGCGCAGAGGCTCCAAAGCTCTGTGCTCGCAAACCCCCGAAGGCTATCTAATTGTGAGTCGGTTCAGATGTGCCAGGAAAAGGGTCGCCACAACCAATTATTTCCCAAAGCAACAGGGAGCCGCAGCACAGACGTAAAAGAGCCACATGTGGCTCTGGAGCCGCGGGTTGCCGACCCCCGATCTACACAAAGGAGGAGAGAGCAGGCAAGAATCTTCCCTTCATTTTGTGCTGCCGAGCAGGGTTAATGCCCTGTTTGACATAAGGCGCCTTCCTACAGTGCAGCACCTACTCCTCATTTGGAGTACTGTGAGAAGTTCTGGGCTCCTGATCTGAGAAAGGGCATGCTGGCATTGGAGAGGGACCAGTGGGGGTTCATGAGGTCGAGCCATGGAATGGGACAGTTAACATATGAGGACCATACTTCCCAGAGTTAAGAAGGATGGGGGAGGGGCATCTCATTAAACCCTGTTGAATATTGACAGGCCTAGAGAGAGTGGATATGGAGAAGATGTTTCCTATAGATGGGGAGTCTAGGACTGAAGGACACAGCCTCAGAATCCAAGGACATCTTCTTAGAACAGAAATTAGGAGGAATTTCTTTGCCCAGAGAGTGGTGAATCTATGGAACCCATTGCGAGAGATGCTGTGGAGGCCAAGTCATTGGGTGTATTTAAATCGGAGTTGATTAGTAAGGGTATTAAAGGTTATGATGAGAAGGCAGATGAATAAGATGGAGAGGGATGATGGAATGGTGGAGCAGATTCGATGGGCTGAATGGCCTAATTCTGCTCCTTTGTTTTATGGTCAGCTGAGCAAGGTGCTCAATGGGATTGAGCCCACAACTTCTCAATGGGAAACAGAGAAGAAAGATCTAGGGTGGCACTGTGGTGCGGTGGTAAAGCCATTGCCTCACACTCCCAGTGAGTACAGTCCTGACTCCTGGTAGTAGCCGAGTGGAGATTGTACGTTCTCCTTCTGATCACACAGTTTCTTCTGGCCGCTCCTGTTTCCTCCCACAGTGGGTGGATTGGTGAGAGCAACATGGTAGCTTTCCATCGTCTGCTCTTAGTCTGTCCTCTACCCTTTGACCTGTTTGGTATGGGTGACCTTATAAGAACAGTAGACAGATGCAGCATGGATTCAGAAAGGGCAGGTCCTGTTTGACAAACTGTTCTTTGAGGACCTAATGTGTGCAGTGGATAGAGGGGAACAGGTGGATGTCATATACTTGGATTTCCAGAAGGCGTTCGATAAGGTGCCGCACAAGAGACTTATAAATATGCATGGAGTCAGCGGAAGTGTATTGGCATGGATAGAGGATTGGATAACCGATAGAAGGCAGACAGTTGGTATAAATGGGCGTTTCTCCTGTTGGCAGTCAGTGGTGAGTGGGATGCCGCAGGGGCTGGTGCTGGGCCCGCAGCTGTTTACCATTTATATTGATGATTTGGAAGAGGGGACTGAGTGTAGTGTAGAAAAATTTGCTGATGACACTAAACTGAGTGGAAAAGCAAACTGTACAGAGGATGTGGAGAGTCTGCAGAGGGATATAGACAGGTTAAGTGAGTGGGCTAAGGTCTGGCAGATGGAATACAACGTTGGTAAATGTGAGATCATCCACTTTGGAAGGAATAATAGAAGAGCAGAGTATTATTTAAATGGTGGGAGATTGCTGTTGTGCAGAGGGACTTTGGAACGCTTGTACATGAATTGCAAAAAGTTGGCTTGCAGGTACAACAGGTTATTAAGAAGGCAAACGGAATGTTGGCCTTCATTGCTAGAGGGATTGAATTCAAGAGCAGGGAGGTCATGCTGCAACTATCCAGGGTACTGGTGAGGCGGCACCTGGGGTACTGTGTGCAGTTCTGGTCTCTATACTTGAGGAAGGATATACTGGCTTTGGAGGCAGTGCAGAGGAGGTTCACCAGGTTAATTCCAGGGATGAAGGGGTTAACCTATTAGGAGAGATTGAGTCGCCTGGGACTATACTCTCTGGAGTTCAGAAGAATGAGAGGTGATCTTATAGAAACATACATAATTTTGAGAGGGATAGATACGATAGAAGTAAGAAAGTTGTTTCCATGGGTAGGTGAGACGAGAACGAAGGGACATTGCCTCGAGATTCAGGGGAGACGATCTAGGACAGCGATGAGGAGAAACTGTTTTTCAGAGAGTGGTAAATCTGTGGAATTCCCTGCCCAGGGACGCAGTTGAAGCTTCTTCACTAAATATACTTAAGATACAGTTAGATAGGTTTTTACTTAGTGGGAAAATTATGGGTTATGGGGAAAAGGCAGGTAGATGGAGCTGGGTTTACGGACAGATCAGCCATGATCTTATTGAATGGCAGAGCAGGCTTGATGGGCCAGATGGCCTACTCCTGCTCCTATTTCTTATGTTCTTATGTAGACAAACAACCCCCACAGAATGCTGGAGGAACTGAGCAGGTCAGGCAGCATCTACGGAGATAAATAAACAGTCGACCTTTCAAGCAGAGATCCTTCTTCAGGACTGAGAAGGAAGGGAGAATATGCAAGAATAAAAAGGGTAGGGGGAGGGGAAGAGGATGGCTGGAAGGTGATTGGTGAAGCCAGGTGAGTGGAAAAGGTCAAGGGCTGTAGAGGAAGGAATCTGATTGCATAGGAAAGTGGCCCTAGGAGAAAGAGGAGGTGGAGGGGACTGGGGGAGGTGATAGGCAGGTGAGAAAAAGTGAAAGGTCAGAGAGGAAAATAGGGGAGGGAGAAAGTGATGTTCATGCCCTCAAGTTGGAAGTTACCCAGACCGAATATAAGGTATTGCTTCTCCACCCTGAGGCTGGCCTCATCTTGGCACAAGAGGAGGTCACGGACCAACATACTGGGAGTGGGAATGGAAGGTACGATGTTTGGCCACCGGGAATTCCCGCTTGGGTGGATGGTGCGGAAGTGCTTGACAAAGCGGTTCCCCAACTTACGACAGTCTCACCAACGTAAAGGAGGCTGTACCTGTAGAACGGACACAATAGAGGATCCCAGCAGGTTCGCAGGTGAGGTGCTACAAACAACCAATGTGCAAAAGCAGACAAATCATGCAAATGTAAAAAGAATAATATTGAGAACATGAGTTGTTGAGTCCTTGAAAGTGAGTCTGTAGGTTGTGGGATCAGTTATGGGTTGGTCAGGCCGTATCTGTGCAGGGTTTCTCTGAAGGAGCTGCTGGAAATTCTAGCATTTTCAGCTTCTACCTCAGATTTCCAGTATTTGCAGATTAGTTTCAGCTGTCACATACATCAAAACAGACATTGTAATCGGTCATTTGAGTCAACGACTGACACAATCCAAGGATTGTTTTGGGGGAAGGCTGCAAGTGTTGTTACCCTTCCGACACCAACGTTGCGTGCCTGTAACCCATTCATCCAGTTCTCCGTGGAGCCTCACCAGTGCCTTAGAAAGGCCCAATATTACATCCTTGCTTTTACATCCTCGTCCTCCTGAAATGAAACCTTACTCTGCTTGTGCCGTCCTCACCACCAACTCAACCTACAAATTAATCCTTAGGGAATCCTGCACAAGCACTCCCAAGTCCCCTTGCACCCCAACTTTTAAAATTTTCTCTCCATTTAGAAAGTACTCTACACTTTTATTTTTTCTACCAAAGCGCATGACCATGCAAGTCCCAACACTAGTCCATCTGCCACTTCTTTGCCCTTTCTCCTAATCTGCCGATGTCCTTCTGTAGCCTCTGTTTCCTCTACACTACCTGCCCCGCCACCTATCCTTATATTGTCACAAAGCCATCAATTCCATCATCCAGATCATTGACATATAATGTAGAAAGAATCGGTCCCAACACAGACTCCTGTGTAACACCACTAGTCACCAGCAGACAAACAGAGGAATAAACAACCCGAGACTCTTTATCAGGTCCTGGCAAAGGTTCGAGACCCAAAATGTCAACTGTGTTCCTCCAGCACTTTTTGTGCATTACCCTGGATTTCCAGCATCTGCAGAATCTTTTGTGTTGATGTGTCAGGAGAGTATTTGCCAGTTTCCGTGATGAGACAATGTGGAAATAACACACATGGAAGAGCAAACCATGTGCTCGGATCAATATTATCTGGTGGAAAAAAAAACGCAAATGCTAGAAAGCTGAAATAAAATCAGAGAGTGCTGGAAATGCTCATCACGTCAGGCAGCATCTGTGGGAAGTGAAATGTTTTAGGTGTGGGAACGTTTCAGAGTGTATTCTCAACTTACCATCTGATAAAGGTTCTGAAAGTTGAGACAGTAACTGTTTCTTCTTCCTCCGATGCTGCCTGACCTTTATTTTTTTATTTAATATGGCTCACGGTAGCTGGTTAGCATGACACTATTACAGTGCCTGTGACCCAGGTTCGATCCTTGTCGCTGTCTGTAAGGAGTTTGTATAGATACATTCTCCCCATAACCAAAGTTTAAAGTACATTCACTATCAAAGTATGTGTGCAGTATACAAACCTGAGATATGTCTTCTCACAGACAGCCAGGAAACAAAGAAGACACATGGGTTTCCTCTCAGTTTCCAAAGACGTAGCCATTAGTAGGCTAACTGGTCACAAGGGTATAATTGGGAGGTATGGGCTCATTGGGCCAGCATGTTCTGTATCTCTAAATAAATAAAAATACTAAGTGACCACTTATGGTTGGAGTGAGGTGACTTGGTGCCTTTATCAAATTCTTATGTATTTATTGATTGAGATACAGCACAGGACAGACCCTTCCAGCCCGTGGAGCTGTGCTGCCAGCAATGCCCCGATTGAACCGGAGCCCATTCTGGTCTTTGGACAGAGGAAGGAAGTAGAATACCCGGAGGAAACCTATGCAGTCATGGGGGTCTAACAGGCAGTGGTGGGAATCGAACACCGGTCACCTATACTGTTCACCGTTGTGCCAACCACTAGGCTACTGTGCCACTCCTTAGTTCAGGGTTTGCTTTGTTGTCTACATTCAAAACATTAAACTCTTCAAATGAAGACACGGAAGTCCAAAATGAGGGTCCAACTGTGAGTTTACTTGAAGCGAGGTGCGAACGTGTCACGTGGTAGCCTGATGAAATATGCAATTCATGGGTACAACCTGTAATGAATTATTTAAACAAACAAAAATGTCATATACCCTTCGGGAGGATCACAACCCTGTTGTAGGGATTGGAGTCTTCCGTGCCTCAATTACCCAGAGTCAGAGGCTGGAGTCGGGGCTTTATGCTTTGGCTCTTGCTAGAGTCACCCATTCCAAACAGGTCAAAGGGTAGAGGCTAGACTACGAGGGGTCCACCGGTCCTCCAGGTTCGGGGGTTTAGCTCAGGGTCAACAACCCTGACTGATCAAACAAAATCGTTACAGAAACAGCAATGAAGCATCCTTCTACATCTGAGTGTGACGGTATTCCCAAGTCTCCACCCGGGACTCGCATGGCTGAAAACCGAGAGGAAGCGACTGACACGATGGAGGATCTTCACTGCTGCCAGAGGCATAATGGGCAGTTAGGTTTTATATCGATATACATAGGCACAAGATTACTCAGACATTACTTAAATATTTTAGTGACTTTCTATGAATAAAATCTCACAGTGTGGAGTTCGCATGTTCTCTCGGCTTTCCCAGAGTTTTACTTTCCTCCTACATCCTAAAGAGTTGTGTGCCTGAGTGTTAATCGGCAACTGTAGATGGTGCTGAGTGGGTGGGTGAGTGAGGGGTAGAACTGGGGAGGGGTTGATGGTGAGACCAGGTGAGGGAGAAGGTGGAAAGAGGGAAGTTTGCAGGTGAGAGGTGAGACCAGGTGAGGGGGAAGGTGGGAAGAGGGAAGTTTGCAGGTGAGAGGTGAGACCAGGTGAAGGGGAAGGTGGGAAGAGGGAAGTTTGCAGGTGAGAGGTGAGACCAGGTGAGGGGGAAGGTGGAAAGAGGGAAGTTTGCAGGTGAGAGGTGAGACCAGGTGAGGGGGAAGGTGGAAAGAGGGAAGTTTGCAGGTGAGAGGTGAGACCAGGTGAGGGGGAAGGTGGGAAGAGGGAAGTTTGCAGGTGAGAGGTGAGACCAGGTGAGGGAGAAGGTGGGAAGAGGGAAGTTTGCAGGTGAGAGGTGAGACCAGGTGAGGGAGAAGGTGGGAAGAGGGAAGTTTGCAGGTGAGAGGTGAGACCAGGTGAGGGAGAAGGTGGGAAGAGGGAAGTTTGCAGGTGAGAGGTGAGACCAGGTGAGGAGGAAGGAGGGAAGAGGGAAGTTTGCAGGTGAGAGGTGAGACCAGGTGAGGGAGAAGGTGGGAAGAGGGAAGTTTTCAGGTGAGAGGTGAGACCAGGTGAGGGAGAAGGTGGGAAGAGGGAAGTTTTCAGGTGAGAGGTGAGACCAGGTGAGGGAGAAGGTGGGAAGAGGGAAGTTTGCAGGTGAGAGGTGAGACCAGGTGAGGGAGAAGGTGGGAAGAGGGAAGTTTGCAGGTGAGAGGTGAGACCAGGTGAGGGAGAAGGTGGGAAGAGGGAAGTTTGCAGGTGAGAGGTGAGACCAGGTGAGGGAGAAGGTGGGAAGAGTGGTTTTCAGGTGAGAGGTGAGACCAGGTGAGGGAGAAGGTGGGAAGAGGGAAGTTTGCAGGTGAGAGGTGAGACCAGGTGAGGCAGAAGGTGGGAAGAGGGAAGTTTGCAGGTGGGAGGTGAGACCAGGTGAGGGGGAAGGTGGAAAGAGGGAAGTTTGCAGGTGAGAGGTGAGACCAGGTGAGGGAGAAGGTGGGAAGAGGGAAGTTTGCAGGTGAGAGGTGAGACCAGGTGAGGGGGAAGGTGGAAAGAGGGAAGTTTGCAGGTGAGAGGTGAGACCAGGTGAGGGAGAAGGTGGAAAGAGGGAAGTTTGCAGGTGAGAGGTGAGACCAGGTGAGGGAGAAGGTGGGAAGAGGGAAGTTTGCAGGTGAGAGGTGAGACCAGGTGAGGGAGAAGGTGGGAAGAGGGAAGTTTGCAAGTGAGCGGTGAGACCAGGTGAGCGAGAAGGTGGGAAGAGGGAAGTTTGCAGGTGAGAGGTGAGGGAGAAGGTGTGTGGATGGAGGACAGGGCTTTTTACTTAATTATTTATTTGAGATACAGCATGGAATTTGCCCTTCCAGCGTTGAAGCTGTGCCGCCAGCAATCACCCGGTTTAATCCTGGCCTAATCACAGGACAGCTTACAGTGACCATTTAACCTATTGGGGTGGAGGGTGGAGATACGTCTCCACCAAAGGAGGTGTAAGGTGCTCCTCCCCTTTGCTGGCCTGCAGGTCACCCTTGGGCAAGGTGTAGCTCCAGCTCCCCCACCCCCCGATCAGGATCACTTGAAACCATGGGAGCAGGTGGTGGATGGTCGTTTGGGCAGCCAGTGTATATCACGGGTCCTGGTTATGCAACTACTGATGCCAGACAGACAATCTTGAAGAGTATGAATTATGGCACCCGTTTTGTAAAGACTCTGCCCCGAAGGAGGCAATGGCCAACCACTTCTGTAGAAAGGTTTGCCAAGAACAATCGTGGTCGTGGAAAGAGCATGATCGTCCACATCATACGACATGGCACATACGAACAAACTGATTAACCTATCAACCAGCACACCTTTGGACAGTGGGAGCACCAGAGGAAACCCACACGGTCATGGGGAGAATGTACAGGCAACAGCAGGAACTGAGCCCACGTCGGCCGTCCTGTTGACCGTGAAATCAGAAGCTGGCAGGTGACAGGCGGAAGAGGTAGAGAGCTGAAGAGGAAGGAATGAATGAAGAATGAAGAAGAAGTGGATACAATGGGGTCTTTTAAGAGACTCTTAGAAAGATACATGGATCTTACTAAAATAGGGGGCTATGTGCTGGGGAAGTTCTAGGCAGTTTCTAGAGTAGGTTACAGGGTTGGCACAACATTTTGGGCCAAAGGGCCTGTAATGTGCTGTAGATTTCTACATTCTATGAATCTGAAAGGAGAGGAGAGTGGACCATGGGAGAAAGGGAAGGAGGAGGGGAACCAGAGGGAATTGATGAATAGGTGAGGAGAAAAGAAGGAGTGAGAGGGGGTCCAGAATGGACTTTGCTTGCTTGGGCTATACCAAGTGTGCTGTGTGATCTTTGACAGTTGCGGTCTTCCCCTTCGGCCCTCCCCCCCCCCACCTTCTTGTTCTGGCTTCTTCACCCTTTCTTTCTAGTCCTGATGAAGGGTGTAGGCACAGATCCTCAATTGTTCATTCCCCTTTACAGATGCTGCCTGACCTGCTGAGTTCCTCCAGCATTCTGCGTATGCTGTTAGTGTAAATGGACACACATTGCAGTGATGCAGAATCTCAACCTAAAACGTGTACTACCCTTCTACCTTTGGCCCAGCAGAAGAGGAGGCCATTTGGCCCATCAGAGCAAAGGCAGCCCTTTTGAAGGTGTTCTGCAACCAGTGCCACACCAGCTGTCCACTGCCTCAGTTCCTGTTTGAGGATTCTTGTTGAATCTGCTTTCAGACAGCACTCTCTTGATCACTGTAGCTCAGAGTCTTATCTTCTTTCACCCCATCACTGTAGCTTTTGCAGAAAACCGCTGAGCGACGTCGAGCATCCTGCCTCAACAGCAAAAAGACCCTCAAGTCTTTTTATATCTGAAGTACGTGGGTGCACAACATCCATTTTGAGCTCCTCGCCCACGCAAGCTGAGTGGAAAGCTGTGCACCGATTCACCCAGCACACAAGGTCTTTGATGCAGGTGCCACAGAACCATGGCTGGGTGTGGGTTGAGGCAATGCTGTCTGTTCCTAGCACACTGCCTCACTCTTCTACCCATCCCAAAACTGGACTCCCTGAGAATTCAGGCTTTAAAGATCAAAGCCTGAAATGTACAGAGTGATGCATCGTCCACATCAATGATCAACACAGTCTGAGGGTGTAGATTCCAGGCCTGCTTCATCGAGCACCTTTACCCTGTCCACCACAAAAGACAGGATCTCCCAGTGGCCACCTGTTTTGATTCTATTTCCCATTCCCATTCAGAATTGTCCATAGATTCTCTATTGCCAGAGTGAGGCCAAACTCAAGATGGAGGAGCAATACTTCATATTCTGTCCAGGTAGCCTCTAGCCTGATGGCATAAACATCAATTTCTCTCAATTCTGGTGATCTCTCCCTCTTTCTTTTTCCATTCCTCATTCTGGCTTAACCCTTCTCTTCTCAACTGCCCATCACCTCCCTCTGGTTACTCTCCTCCCTTCCTTTTCCACTCTCCCTTCCATAGTCCACTCTTTTCTTCTATCACATTCCTTCTTCTTCAGCCCTTTAGCTCTTCCACCTATCACCTGCCAGCTTCTGACTTCACCCTCCACCCCCACCCACCTTCCCCCTCACCGAGTCTCACTATAACCTTGTCCTCCTTCCCCTAACCCCCACCTTCATATTCTGGCTCCTCCCCCCTTCCTTTCCAGTCCTGGAGAAGGGTCTCAGATTGAAATGTTGACTGTTTATTCCTCTCTGTAGATGCTGCCTGACCTGCTGAGTTCCTCTGGTGTTTTGTGTGTGTTGCTTGCCACATCAGCCTGTAATTGAATCTCGGACTTCCTTTCTAATCATACCCATTTGGAGAAACGTGTCAATCCCTCCCCCCGACCCTGACACCAGTACTCTTCTCTACTCTCTCTTCACCTCTTCACTCCTGCTTGAGCATCAGATTTGCAGATGACACAACAGCTTTGGCCTAATTGCAAACAATAACAAGTGTAAACACAGAGAGGTGCTGAAACTGTCTGATTGGTGCAGGAACCACAACCCACCACTCAACATGAAGAAGACAAAAGAAATTACTCTCCATCTCATGTTGGAGCTTCTGGACAGAATTTGTTCGATCTCCAGCCATCAGGCAGGAGGCACAGAAACATCTCAGCCAAGACGATAAGACTGAGAAACAATTTCTTCCCCAGGGTTGTTGTGCAACTGAATAATGCTACACCCCGGCTTGCCAATCGCCTTTGAGTGTTACGGACTACTGAAGTCATTCAATGTTGCATGTAAATCTGGATTTTAATAAAAATAAGCCGTATTGCATGCATTGTGAATGTCTGTTTTGCATGGACTGGAGTTGCACCATCAAGACAGCATCCATCATTGAGGACCCCCATCACCCAGGACATGCCCTCTTCTCACTGCTACCATCAGAAAGGAGGTACAGGAGCCTGAAGGCACACACTTGCCGTGGTTTGGAGGCTTGTGTGCCTCAATGACCTAAGCTGGCTGGAGTTAGGGTCACTCATGCCAATCAGGTCTAAGGGTAGAGGCCAGACTAAGAATAGTTCACCAGTCCTCCAGGTTCAGGAGTTCAGCTCAGGGCTAATAACCCTAACAGGCAAAACAGAATCCTTATGGAAACAGCAATGAAGAATCCTTAAGACCATAAGATATAGGAGCAGAATCCGGCCATTTGGCCCATCATTTTATCATGGCTGAATGTTTTCCCTCTCAGCCTCAATCTCCAGTCTTCTCCCTGTATCCCTTCATGCCCTGACTAATCAAGAATCTATCAACCTCTGTCTTATATATACCCAATGACTTGGCCCCCACAGCCGCCTGTGGCAATGAGTTCCACAGATTCACCTCCCTCTGGCTGAAGAAATTCCTTCTCATCTCCGTTCTAAAAGGACACCCATCTATTCTGAGGCTGTGCCCTCTGGTGTTATACATTCCCACCATAAGAAACATCTTCTCCACATCCACTCTATTGAGGACTTCCAATATTTGATTGGCTTCAATTAGATAACCCCTCATTCTTCTGAATTCTACTTAGTACAAGCCCCGAGCCATCAGACACTCTTCATAAGATAAGCCTTTCAATCTCATAATAAGTTTCCTGAACCTCCTTTGAATCCTCTCCAATGTCAGCACATCTTGTCTTGGACAAGGAGCCCAAAAATGCTCACTATACTCCAAGTGAAGCCTCACCAGTGCCTTATGAATCCTACATCCTACAGTTTCTGAGTGGCCAGAGACAGACAAAGATGGAGGACTTCCGTTGCAGCCCTAAAATGTAGTATCGGCCAGTAAGTCCTATTTTGTTCGATACATGTGCGGGAGGAAGTTGGAGCAACAGAGGAAACCCAGTGCAATGGGGAGAATGTGCAAACTCCTCACAGAAATTAAATCCTAATTGCTGGCTGGTTGTGCCAAAGCAGTGCGCTAACCAACTCTTCTCAGGAAGGTATGCACCGTTGCGGCCTAATTCATCTCCTCAGCCCACCAGCACGCGCACACAAAATGCTGGAGCAATTCAGCAGCTCCTGCAGCATCCGTGGAAATGAACAAGCAGCCACGGTTTCAGGACTGAGAAGGGGGTACATACCCGAATAAAAAGGTGGGGGGTGAAGGAAGGAGGATAGCTGGAAGGTGATAGGTGAAACCAGGTGGTGGGAAAGGCCAAGGGCTGAAGAATAAGGAATCTGATAGGAGAGGAGGGTGGACCATAGGAGAAAGGGCAGGAGGAGGGAATTATTTTTTAAACCAAATGGAGAAATCAATATTCATGCTATCAGTTTGGAGGCCACCGAGACAGAATATAAGGTGTTGCTCCTCCACCTTCAAAAGGTGGCCTTATCTCAGCACAAGAGACCACGGACTGAGACATCAGAATGGGAATTACAATGTTCGGCCACCGGGAATTCCGCTCGTGGCAGATGGATCGGATAAAACACACTTCCGTTCAGAGTCTGGGTGCTATTTATCACTGGCATACATATCTGAATTTTGATGTTATTTAGCAGCAGCACAGTGCAAAGATGTAAATTAACTGTAAATAAATAGTGCAAAAAAAAGGAATACAAAGCCATGCTCAGAAATGGACTGTTTAGAAATCCCAAGGCAAAGGGGAGAAGCTGTTTCTGAACCTATGTGTGTGTGGGTCTTCAGGCCCCAGATGGTAGAGGGCATGTCCCAGTGGTGAGGGTCCTTAATGGTGGATGCCACCTTTGAAGATGTCCTCGACGGTGGGGAGTGTTGAGCCCTGATGGAGCTGGTGGAGTCTACAACCTTCTACACCCAGGGTTCCCTGGACCAATATCATTAAGCAAGAGATCTGTGGAGCCCAGGCTGGAAACCCCTGCACCGCAGCGTCTTGCGATCCTGTACGTCGGAGTCTGTGGTACAGTCAGAACCTGGCCTCACACCACTGGGTCAGGGACCGTTATTACCCCTCCACTAATGGGCTCTTGAACTACTTTCCCCATTTCTGAAATGTTCTCACAACTTATAGATTCACTTTCAAAGACTCTTCATCTTATATTCTCGATATTTATTGTGGATCTATTGTATACACCCACAAGTAATGAATCTTGGGGTTGCATATAGTGATGTATATGTACTTTGATATTTAATTTACTTTGAACTTTGCACTGTACCGTACCTGTAGAAATTTGTAAGAGTCCTGGTGACAGTGAATCTCATGCAGTATTGCCACTGGGATGCACAATAGATCCTCTAAGATGCTGACATCCAAGAACATGAAGCTGCTCACCCCTCCCACTGCTGACCCCTCGGTGAGCAACTCCCCTTCTCCCCTTCCTCCTCAGCATATTTACCCATTCCGATGCACCTTTGCTATGTCAGAATCAGAATCAGGTCTAATACCACCGGCATAGGTCATGAAATTCGTGTGGCAGCAGTACAGTGCGATACATGATGATCGAGAGAAAAAGAAAACTTCGAACTACAGTAAATAAATATGTATAGAAAACATGGTTGAATTAAATATATATAGTTAAATGAGTAGTGCAAGAAATTAGAAATAAAAAAGTTGTCAGTACCTCCAGTTGAACTTTGTCTTTTTGTGCTCCACCTATCATCTGCCTCTCTGGTTATTGCTCAGTGTATTTCAGTCCTGTGTGTACACCGGTTTGTAGCTAGATTGTGCCAGTGAGTTTTCCTGACCCTTTCCAGCATTCGTATCTGTACTCTGTCTGTCTAAATATCGACTCTGCCTGTTTCCCGATTCTGGGTTTTGGATTTCTCTGGATGTGTTGATCTCTGCCTAAACTTTGAGAGAGTGCAGAAGAGATTTACAAGGATGTTGCCCGCATTGGAGATTGTACCTTATGAGAATAGGTTGAGTGAACTCGGCCTTTTCTTCTTGGAGTGATGGAGGATGAGAAGTGACCTGATAGAGGTGTGTAAGATGATGAAAGATATTGATTGTGTGGACAGCCAGAGGATTTTTCCCAGGGCTGAAATGGCTAACATGAGGGGGCACAGTTTTAAGGTGCTTGGAAATGGGTACCAAGGGGATGTCAGGGGTAAGTTTTTCACACAGTGGGGGATGAATGGAATACACTGTCAGTGGCAGTGGTAGAAATGGATGCAATAGGGTCTTTTAAGAGCCTCTTAGATACGTACATGCAGCTTAGGAAAATAGAGGGCTATGCGCTAGGGAAATTCTAGGCAGTTTCTAGAGTAGGTTACATAGTCGGCACAACATCATGGGCTGAAGGACCTGTAATATGCTGTCGATGTCTGTTCTATGAATTGCTTGAGTGTGTGCCTTTAGGCTTCTGTATCTCCTTCCTGATGGTAGCAAAGAGAAGAGGGCACGTCCTAGGTGATGGGGGTCCTTAATGATGGCCTTTTTGAGTCTTTGCTCTTAAAGATGTCTCTGATACTACAGAGACCAGTGTCTGTGATGGAGCTGAGTAATCTTACAAATTTCTGCAACTTCTCTGCTGTGCAGCAGCCGCCCCCGTACCAGATAGTGATGTCGCTGGTCAGAATGCTCTCAATATTACGCTTACTGAAGTTTTCAAGTGTTTTAGGTGACTTGCCAAATCCCCTCAAAGTCCTAATGAAATATAACTGCTGTCCAGCCTTCTTGATAGCTGCATCGATACATTGGGAGCAGGTTAGATCTTCAAAGATCTTGACACCCAGGAACTTGAAATTGCTCACTCTCTCTACTTCTGATCCCTCTGAAGACTGGTGTGTGTTTCCTCTGAAGTCCACAATCAGTTCTTTGGTCTCACTGACATTGAGTGCAAGGTCGTTGCTGTGACACCACTCAACTAGCTGGTATATCTTGTTCCTGTACGCCCTCTCGTCACCACCTGAGATTCTACCAACAATGGTTGTATTGTCAGCAAATTTATAGATGGTATTTGAGCTATGCCTAGCCACAGTCATGGATATATAGAGTAGAGCAGTGGGCAAAGCACATACCCCTGAGGTGCCCCAGTGTTGATCATCTGAGAGGTAGATAATATTTCCAATCACTTCTCTCCCCCACCCCCAATCAGGAAGATCTAAAAAGCCTGGACAGGCTCAAGGACAGCTTCTATGCCACTGTTATCAGACTCTTGAATGGCCCTCTTGTATGACAAGATGGGCTCTTGACCTCACAATCTACCCATTTCTGAACTGCCCATTATCATTCACCTGCACAGTTAATGTTTGACCTTGTTCTACCTCAATGCACTGAGTAATGATCTGATCAGTATGCAGAGATAGCTTTGCCATGTATCTCGGTACATGTGACAATAGACCAATTCGAATACTGTGATGTTGGTGGAAAATTTCTGTAACTGTGACCCCAGCACATTATTCTGTTATTTATTTCCCTTGTCCAATCTACCTTGATGAACCAATGTGTTGACGTTTTCATCTGAAGAGTCAAAGTACATTTACTATTAAAGTATGTATGCAATATACAACTCTGAGATTCATCTTCTCACAGACAGCCACGAAACAAAGAAACCCATGGAACCACCTGTGGAAAGAAAAACATCAACACCTCCACATGCAAAAAAACACCAAATCATGCAAACATCAACAAAAAAAAGTGAAAAACACAAAATCAAAAGAGTCCAGGTATATTCAGTTCAGTGTTATCTGCAGACCTCCCTGATTCAAAATCACCCAACACCAGTGAAAAGTAGCAACTAGAAACATATCATAACGTGAACTGGAGTCTAATCCGTCATTTAAACCTTGCTCAAAGCCCAAGACTCGGACACCATCCACCGACCATCGCACGCAGCCACCTCCTCAGAAGCAGCAGGTGAAAGGCTGGCATATGGCACTGAACACCTGCTCCCCTCGATGCTTTCAATCTTCCTCAGTGCAGGAATTGGTGAGAAATGGCATCAATCGTGGGCTTGCAACCCATCTCAAGGCTCCTTGGCCTCGAGGCCGTATGCCTCACGTAAAGGAGACAGCAAAGTGCCAGATTGCTCAGTTGGTCTGAAAACACACCACCAAAGTTCTTATTTATTTATTGATTGAGACAGAGTGTGGAACAGGCCCTACTGGCCCTTCAAGCTGTGTTGCCCAGCAACCCCAATTTAATCCTAGCTTGATTACGGGACAATTTACACCGACCAATTAACCCACCAACAGATACGTCTTTAGACCATGGGATGAAACCCCTGGGATCACAGGGAGAACGTATAAACTCCTTACAGGCAGAGGGTGGGAAATTAACCCTGGTTCACAATCTGTATGGAGAGTCTAGAACCAGAGGACACAGCTTCGGGATAAAGGGCTGCCCTTTTTGAAATGAGGTGAGAAGGAATTCATTCGGCCAAGGGTGGTGAATCTGTGCCACGTAGTGAAGGCCAAATATTTTTGTCTTCTTTTGCATATTGGTTGTTTGTCAGTCTTAATGTATGGTTTTTGGTAGATTCTATTTGTATTTCTTTATGGTTGGTCCTCTGATCTTGGCAATCCATTTGCAAAAGTTTCATCAGCATAAGAGCAGACATCACCAGTGAGCTGTTGATTGTGGCATGTCCTCTGAATGCTTGGCTTTCATTTAACGTTCAGCTGATTGGTCCTCATTATGGAGACTCAGTTGTGATGTAGGGAGGTGGTCTCATCACTGATTGTTTGCATGGCAAACTCTGGGTGTTGCAGCCTGGAATTTTGCCCGCATTGGTTCATAAATAGGACCAAGGTCTATGTATCTGCTTACAGAATTGTTTGTGGAAAACCACACTTCTAGGAATTCCTTTGCATGCCGCGTGTTTACTTGCACCGCGACTTTCTCTGATGCCCAGTTGAATTTGTGCCCCTCTTGATCTTCATGGGTAGAGACGAGGAAGAGTTGTTCATGTCGCTTTACAGCCGGGTGATGTTCATGTATCCTTGTGGATAGTTTACTCTCAGTTCATCAGTTTCTTTATTTGTGATGCAAAATTTGTTAACTTAGCAGCAGCATCAGTTCAATACATTACATAATCGAGCAGAGAGAGAGAAAAAATAATTATAATAAATAAAACAATAATAAATAAACAAATAAATCAATTACATATATTGAACAGATTTTTAAAAAAATGTGCAAAAGCAGAAATACTGTATATTAAAAAAGTGAGGTAGTGTCCAAGCTTCAATGTCCATTTAGGAATCGGATGGCAGAGGGGAAAAAGCTGTTTCTGAATCACTGAGTTTGTGCCTTCAGGCTTCTGTATCTCCTACCTGATGGTAACAGTGAGAAAAGGGCATGCTCTGGGTGCTGGAGGAGGTCCTTAATAATGGATGCTGTATTTCTGAGACACCGCTCCCTGAAGATGTCCTGGGTACTTTGTAGGCTAGTACCCAAGATGGAGCCGACTAAATTTACAACCCTCTGCAGCTTCTTTCAGTCCTGTGCAGTAGCCCCTCCATACCAGACAATGATGCTCTCCATGGTACATCCAAAAAAGCTTTTGAGATACCAAATCTCTTGAAGCTCCTAATAAATATAGCCGCTGTCTTGCCTGCTTTATAGCTGCATCAATATATTGGAATCAGGTTAGATCCTCAGAGATCTTGATCCCCAGAAACTTGAAGCTGTTCACTCTCTCCACTTCTGACCCCTCTGTGAGGATTGGTATGTGTTCCTTTGTCTTACCCTTCCTGAAGCCCACAATCAGCTCTTTTGTCTTACTGACATTGAGTGCCAGGTTGTTGCTGTGGCACCACTCCACTAGTTGGCATATCTTACTCCTGTACGCCCTCTCGTCACCACCTGAGATTCTACCAACAATGGTTGTATAATCTGCAAATTTGTAGATGGTATTTGAGCTATGCCTAGCCACATAGTCATATGTACAGAGAGTAGAGCAGTGGGCTAAGCACACACCCCTGAGGTGTGCCAGCGTTGATTGTCAGTGAGGAGGATATGTTATCACCAATCAGCACAGACTGTGGTCTTCTGGTTAGGAAATCGAGGATCCAATTGCAGAGAGAGGTACAGGTTCTGCAATTTCTCAATCAGGATTGTGGGGATGATGGTATTAAATGCTGAGCTATAGTCGATAAACAGCATCTCGACATAAGTTTTTATGTTGTCCAGGTGGTCTGAAGCCATGTGGAGAGCCATTGAGATTGATGCAATATTTGCTGCAGTCCCCAGTCTCGATTTTGTATTTCTTTATTTTTTCCTGTAAATGCCTACAAGAAAATGTATCTCAAGGTAGTATACGGTACTATATACATCCTTTGACAGTCTGGGTCCCCTCTGTCATCAGGTATCTGAATGGACATTGATCCCATGAACAACAGCTCATTATTTTTTAATTTCCTATTTTGCACCGCTTATTTATATACTGTATATATATAATTCATGTTTTTTCCTATTATATATTGCATCGACATCGTATTGCTGCACGTAAAGACCTCACATTTCACGATTCTACGCCGGTGAGATTATACCTGATTCTGGATGGACATTCTGCCTCAGGTCTTCTCGCGTAAGACTACAATCACCATAAGGCACTACGCAGACATGCGCAGCAGGTCCACGCCGTGGACCGAAGAGCACTCAGTAGCAAGCCGCACGTTGATTGGTCACGGCCTGGACTGAGGGGGATTCCCGTCGGCCGGTAGGGTAAACAAGGCGCCGGCCATCTTCATCTGAGGGGCTTCGTCGGGGGAGGAGACGCCGCCGCCTTCTTCGCCTTTTGCTGGCGAAACGGAGGAAATAATGGGCGCTCCACCTCACCGATCCGGCTAGATGAGTTGGAAAAGCGGTGCTGGTCCGACTGTCGAAGCCGACATGGAGATGCTGGTCAACGAGGAGCGGCCGAAGCCGGACCCGGGCAAGACGGCTGTGGCTCCGTGGGGCGGCGAGGCCGAGGCCGACGACTGCTACGACAGCGGCATCAGCTCTCTGAGTGAGATGCCGAGCCGCCACTTCGACCCGTTCGACGAGGCCAAGGCGGCAGGCGAACCCGAGTCCCAGCCCGACGTGTGGCCGAGCAGCGAGCGGAGGCTGGAGGGCGGCGTCGGGCACATCACCCGCGGCCTGGAGCGGGTGGAGCTCCAGGACGGCGAGAAGAGCGACGTGATCTGGATGTTGGGCTACTGCACCGAGGACCTGGACTCGTGAGTGTGCACGTTCGTGCTCGGGAACACGGTCGCGCGCGCGCGCCTCCAGTGCTTGGGGGGGGGGGGCACGGTCGCGCGTGCGCGCATTCGTTCTCGGGATCCTGCGAGTGCGCGGGTACGCGTGCGCTCTTGGGCACACACACTCATGCACGTTTACCAACTTGTGCTCATAAACGCGTGCACAGTTGAGCTCTGGCTCATACACAAGAGTGCACAAGCACGGTAGTGCTCGAGCGCACGCTCACACGCATATGCAGTAGTGCTTGGTGAAACTTCAATGTGTGCAATTACATAGATTGCACACAAATGTGTAAGCTTGTACATTTATACACATGCCTTCTGTTGCACTCATTTGTTTACATGCACCTGAGTACACCTGTTGCTGCACACATCTGCTAGCACATCTGGAGTGCTTGTGTGCACACTGTAAATACTGTTTTTCCCAGATATCCTGGATCTCTGTTCTTATAATTTGGCTCCATTGGCATCTGTGCCTTCAGCTGACTCGGCCACATTCCCTTCATAAACCTGAACCTCTTTCCTCAAAGATCGCTCAAAGTATTGACTTCAACGAGGGTTTCTTGGCCAAAGTTTCATATTTCCTTGTGAGTGCCTTGATGTAAAGTATCCCTCTAATGTTGGAGTTGTTTTGTCAAAATGTCCATTTTTTGAATTGTAGATGTTTCTGCACAGTGCATAAGGTGAGACTCAAAATGCTAGAGGAACTCAGCAGGCCAGGCAGTGCTTCAAGTGTATGAGTTTGGAGTTAACTCCCTTTCTTTCCCCATAGATGTTACCTTTTGGTCTTTTCCACAATTTTGATAAAGAAAGTGTTTACAGGTGGTCCCCGTTTTTCGAACGTTGGCGCTTTATGACAGCTCGCTGTTATGAAAGAGCTGCATTAGTACCTGTTTTTGCTAACCAAAGAGGATTTTCGCTTTTACAAAAAAAAGATGCACGCTTTATACATCTGTTTACCCTGGGAAAGACACCATGACCGTGATGCCTTGTGTGCGCATGCGTGTGCGTGTTTACGCGTGTACATGCCGATTTATTTTCTCTCCAAATCCATTTTGGCTCGCTGTCTTCCCGATTTTGATAAGTGAAACTACACCGTACATACAATATTTCTACTTTATATAGCTGTGTCTTTATCATATCATTCCTGCTTTTAATACATGTTTGCATTATTATGTGCGCTATTTGGTATGATTTGGTAGGTTATTCTTTGGGTCTGGGAACGCTCAAAAATTTTCCCATATAAATTAATGGTAATTGAATGCTCTACCTTCGGATAGCGGGGGAAACCTGTTTATTGTTGCAATCGTAAACTTGGTACTTACAACAGAGTTGTATTTAGTCACATGTTGACTTGAACTTTAATGCTAGTGTCACCAGAGTGGGTTTTGAAGGCTTTGAAGAGGTAAGACTGTTGCATATAAGTGAGTGTTGGTGTTGTTGAGTGCACAAGCAGGCATTTCTGATGGCACACCTGTTATCAGAGGAAGCAGAGGCTTTGCAATTTTAACAGGCTAAGGGGAGGTTTTAATTGAGACGTTTATGTCTAGGCAGAGAAATAGAAGGTAAGATCTGTTTGCGGTAGAAACAAATTTACAACTAATGGACATAGGCTTGCTATTACCTATAACAGGAGTTCCCAAACTGGAGTGCACAGATCCTTCGCTTAATGGTTGAGGTCCATGGCATTTAAAAGGTTGAGAATCCCTGACCTAGAAGAATTGAAGGGGAGTTCGGGGAGTTCAAGGTTTTTTCGACTTAATATGGTGTTTGATCTGGAATTCTATGGATTTATTACACAATAGGAGGAAACCATTCGGCCCAGCAGAGCAATCCCTTCCTACCTGCAATCTCCATCCCTACCTCTATCAGGAAGGTCTTAAAACCCTGTTCTTTTTTTAACATTGGCAATCCAGTCAGTACTCGCCTGTCATCCCTCATCACTACCTCAGTCGTCTCAATCTCCTTTCTCACCACTCTGCCATCTCTTTATACTAGCCATCTCGACATTTCCTTTCCTTCCACTTGTGCTTCTCAGTCTGAGAAACCCTATCAGTTCCATTACTCCTTTAGCTCTGCTCTTTATTCACACTTTTGACACTTTGATTCTTTTATCCTTTGCCTATGCCGGAGAATAACGCTTGGACAACAACTTTTTTTGAACATGCTGCTGCCTCAAAAATTTTTTTTGTTTATAATGGACCACGAAGCTGAATACAAATATCATTTCAGACTGCTTGTATCACATGAGAATTTGGTGAAGCAAGAAATTTATGTTTATCGAATAAAATGTGCTTAATTGCATGAAGTTGCTGACGCTTTACAATAATTCAACTCAGCTAAAAATGTTTTGTTGATGATTTTCATTTGTGCTCAGTGTCTGAGGCTTCTCACTTAAGTGTCCAACAATAATCAGCCAGTATTGATGGATTCCAGTTGCCCTGATACCGTTTCTCCATGACCACAATGTCCTGGTGAAACCTTTCACCGTGCTCGTCACAGACAGTGCCAGGATTTGCAGGGAAGAAATCTTAAATGGGAATGCAGACAATAAGTCTTTAGTGACGTGTTGCTTTTCATGGTTTAGTATGATTGAAGCATGTTGTCAACCAGCTGCATGTAGTTTGATGCTCTGTAGTTGCCAAGAAAATTTTCAACAGCATCCTTGAATGCCTTCAATTCAGCTTTCTCCAGTCCCACTGGAAGTTGTTGGAATGGCCTGTCGTTGATGAACTGTTTGATTTGTGGACCAACAAAAGTGCCTTTCTTAACCTTAGCATCAGTTATTCTGAATTGAATTAAGAAATATAGGCGATTTAAGAAGATGCATGATAGGGAAATTTTATGTAATTTTCATGTTCAGACACAATGCTTGACACATACACTCAAAAGTATTCAGGAAGCAAAGTTTTTGTTATCCAATGAACACAATGACATTTCTTTGGGATGTTGGAGGAAATAAGGTGGACCCACCAGGTCATAAGGAGAATATGTGAACTCTACACAGAGAGCACTGGAGGCTAGGATTGGACCAAGCTCCCTGAAACACTGAAGCGGTGCCACTAATTGCTGCATGATTCTCTGTCTGTCTCTCCCTCATTCTGTCCCTCCCTCCCTCGCTCCCCACTCTTGCCCCTCTCTCTCCCCTCTCATCCTGCCCTCCCCCTCTCGTCTCTGCCCTCTCCCCTCCTCCCCTCTACCGCGCCCTCCCTCCCCCCCTCTTTCTCCCTCCTCTTCTCCCCCCCCATCCTTTAACAAATTTATCACAAGCATCGAAGAGTACACCACCAGACCTGGCCCTTCGGCCCATTATGTTGTGCCAAACCAGCTTGAAAATAAATCCAAAACTACCCAAAAAAGCTAATCCCTCCTACTCACGCAATTGCCATATCCCTCCATCTTCCTCACATTCTTGTGCCTATCTAAACATCTATTAAAAGCCTCTAACATATTTGCCTCTACCACCTTACCAGGCAACACATTCCAGGCATCCACCACTGAGTAAAAAAACTTGCTCCTCACATCCCCCCTGAACCTTTAATGCATGTTCGCTGGTATTAGACATTTCTCTTTAAAAGCCACTTTGACTCTGCCAATCCAATTATTTTTATTCTTCCTTAACAATAAGTTGCAGCTTTTTCCCTAGTACTGATGTCAAGATAACTGTTCTTTAGTTCTCTGTTTCTCCTCCCTTCTTTCTGGAATGGTGGGGTTACATTTACCATATTGGAGCCTCAAATCTTTAGACAATATTAATGCATCTATTGCCACCTCCTTCAAAGCTAGTTGCTAGTTCCAGGGAAAGTGGGTATTAATCAGTTCTTCTGCTTCTCTATTACTTTTTCATTACCGATTTATTTGTGTCTGTCATTTATTCTGGACCTTCACTACTTCAAAAAGATCTGTGTAACATTGTAGTCTCTTGGGCTTTATGGTTCCTTTTGATGTCTGCACTTGTGAGCAGCTGTTTGGTTCATTTTTACAGTAAACAGCATTTTTGCTGTACAAAATCTCAATCATTAGGTGCATGTACAGCAGTACATTGATGGATATATGTATCTACTTCCTACCCCTAATCACACATTTTGGAATGCCACACAATCATAGGGAGAATGTGCAAACTCCTTACAGACCACGATGGGGATCAAACCCAGGTCATCAATTTTTGCCGCTGTATAGTAATTGCGTAAACTGCAATGCCATGATTCTGCCAGTTAAACTTCATATATATAATTTAAAGGCCCTTTGAGTTGAGCTGCACCACTCAGCATTCGCCCCAATTTAACCCACGCCTAATCATGGGACCATTTACAATGACCAATTAACCTACAACCAGTACGTCTTTGAACTTGGAGGAAGCCCACAGGGTCATGGGGCGAATGCACAAACTCCTTACAGACGGTGCTTGGATTCGAACCCAGGTCACAGGTATGTTAAGTGTTATGCCTCTACGTCACCCCACAGTTTTATTATTATCAGTACAAGAAGAGGCTTTTGGCCTGTTGTGTAAGATATAATTCTTTGGAAGATCGATTCTAGCTGTTCCCTCAAAACTGTTGGAAAGAAATAAAATCCTGTAATTCTGCCATTTTAATATAAGGCATAGGAGCAGAATTAGGCCATCTGGCCCATCAAGTCTGTTCCGCCATTTAATCATGACTGGGCCTTTTTAAAAAAAAAAAAGCCTCCTCAACCCTAGTTCCCGGCCTTCTCTCTGTAATTTTGATACCATGTGCAATCAAGAACCGATTAATCTCTGCCTTAAATACACCCAATGATCTGGCCTCCACAGCTGCATGTGGCAACAAATTCGCCACCCTTTGGCTAAAGAAATTTCTTGGCATCTCTGTTTTGAAAGGGCGCCCCTCTATCCTGAAGCTGTGCCCCCTTGTCCTAGACTCTTCCACCATGGGAAACATCATTTCCACATCTACTCTGTCTAGGCCTTTCAACATTTGAAAGGTTTCAATGAGATCCCCCCTCCCCCTCCATCCTTCTGAATTCTAGCGAGATAGACCTGGAGAAATCAAATGTTCCTTGTATGATAACCCTTTTATTCCTGGAATCATCCTTGAGAACCTCCTCTGGACCCTCCCCAACGCCAGCGCATATTTTCTAAAATGAGGGGCCCAAAACTGTTCACAATACTCAAGGTGAGGCCTCACCAGTACCTTATAAAGCCTCAACATCACATTCTTGTTCTTGTATTCTAGACTTGAAATGAATGCTAACATGGCATTTGCCTTCCTCAACCCCAATCATAGAAAGGGTACAGAGGAGATTTACAAGGATGTTGCCTGGATGGGGAGCAGGCCTTATGAGAATAGGTTGAGTGAACTTGGCCTTTTCTCCTTGGAGTGGCGGAGGATGACAGGTGACCTGATAGAGGTGTATAAGATGACGAGAGGCGTTGATCATGTGGATTGTCAGAGGCTTTTCCCCAGGGCTGAAATGGCTAGCATGAGAGGGCACAGTTTTAAGGTGCTTGGAAGTAGGTCAGGGGTAAGTGTTTTTTTCACAGAGTGGTGAGTGCATGGAATAGGCTGCCGATGGCAGTGGTGGAGGCGGAAACAGTAGTGTCTTTTCAGAGACTCCTGGATGGCTACATGGGGCTTAGAAAAATAGAGGCCTATGGTTAAAGCCTTGGTAGTTCTAAGGTTGGGACATGTTTGGCACAGCTTTGTGGGCTGAAGGGCCTGTATTCTGCTGTAAGTTTTCTATGTTTCTATGACTTAACCTGCAAGTTAACCTTCAGGGTGTTCTGCACAAGAACTCCAAGGCCCTCTGCATCTCAGATTCCTGGATCTTCTTCCCAAAAATAGTCCACGCATTTATTTCTACTACTAAAGTGCATGACCACACATTTTCCAACATTATATTTCATTTGCCACTTTGTTGCCCATTCTCCTAATCTGCCTAAGTCCTTGTTCGTCCTACCTCTTTCCTCAACACTACCTGTCCCGCTGCCAATTTTTGTATCACTGCAAACTTGGCAACAAAGCCACCTATTCCATCATCTAAATCATTGATATACAGCATAAAAAGAAGAGGCTCTAACACTGACCCCAGAGGAAAACCACTAGTCACTGGCAGCCAACCAGAAAAGGATCCTTTTATTCCCACTCACTGCCTCCTACCAATCAGCCAATGCTCTAACCATATTAATAACTTTCCTGTAATACCATGGGCTCTTAACTTGGTAAGCAGCCCCATGTGTGGCACCTTGTCAAAGGCCTTCTGAAAGTCCAAATACACAACATCCACTGCATCCCCTTTATCTATCCTACTTGTAATCTCCTCAAGGAATTTCAGCAGGTTCGTCAGGTAGGATTTTCCTCGAAGGAAACCATGCTGACTTTGTACAATCTTGTCCTGTGTCACCAAGTACTCCATCATCTCATCCTTAAACAATTGACTCTAACCACTGAGGTCAGGCTAACTGGTCTATAATTTCCTTTCTGTTGCCTTCCTCCTTTCTAAAAGAGTGGAGTAACATTTAGAATATCTGTGATTACTGATCTGTTTGTCAAAAAATGGAACAAATTCAAAAAACTAAAAGCATTTCAAGACACATCTAGGCTCTCTATTTAACTTTTACTCTGAGGATTTCAATCCCAGCTTAGTCTTCCTATCTTGATTAATCGCTCACCTGAAACAGAGCCTTTCTGATACATGATGTCTAGCATTAAATATAATAATATTTCATGCAAAGCTTGACAGGATTGAAATGAGTTGCAGAAAGTTGTAAACTCAGTCAACTCTGTCATAGGCACTGGCCTTCGTAGTATCCAGGACATCTTCAAGGAGCAGTTCCTCAAAAAGGTGGTGTCAGTCATTAAGGTTATGTCCTCTTTTCATTGCTACCATCAGGGAGGAAGTACAGGAGTGTGAAGGCACACACTCAACAATTCAGGAACAGCTTCTCCCCTCTGCCATCTGAGTTCTGATTGGCCATTGAACCCATGAACACTACCTCACTACTTATTTAACTATATACACACATACATACAGTGGCATGCAAAAGTTTGGGCACCCTGAATAAAATTTCTGATACTGTGAATAGCTAAGCGAGTAAAAGATGACCTGATTTCCAAAAGGCATAAAGTTAAAGATGACACATTTCTTTAGTATTTTAAGCAAGGTTACTTTTTTATTTCTATCTTCTGTAGTTTCAAAATAACAAAAAAGCAAAAGGGCCTGAAGCAAAAGTTTGGGCACCCTGCATGGTCAGTACTTAGTAATACCCCCTTTAGCAAGTATCACAGCTTGTAAACACTTTCTGTAGCCAGCTAAAAGTCTTTCAATTCTTGTGTGAGGGATTTTTGCCCATTCTTCCTTGATAAAGGGCTCTAGTTCTATGAGATTCTTGGGCTGTCTTGCATGCACTGTTCTTTTGAGGTCTATCCACAGATTTTCGATAATGTTTAGGTCGGGGGACTGTGAAGGCCATGGCAAAACCTTCAGCTTGTGCCTCTTGAGGTAGTCCATTGTGGATTTTGAGGTGTGTTTAGGATCATTATCCTGTTGTAGAAGCCATCCTCGTTTCATCTTCAGCTTTTTTTTTTACAGATGGTGTGATGTTTGTTTCCAGAATTTGCTGGTATTTAATTGAATTAATTCTTCCCTCTAACAGTGAAATGTTCCCCGTGCCACTGGCTGCAAAACAAGCCCAAAGTATGATTGATCCACCCCCATGCTTAACAGTTGGAGGGGTGTTCTTCTCATGAAATTCTGCACCCTTTTTTCTCCAATCATAGCTTTGCTCATTGCAGTCAAAATGTTCTATTTTAATTTCATTGTTCCACAGAACTTGTTTCCAAAATGCATCAGGCTTGTTTAGATGTTCCTTTACAAAATTCTGTTGTTGTATTTTGTGGTAAGGACCCAGGAAAGGTTTTCTTCTGATGACTCTTCCATGAGGTCATATTTATGCAGGTGTCGCTGCACAGTAGAACAGTGCACCACCACTCCAGAGTCTGCTAAATCTTCCTGAAGGTCTTTTGCTGTGAAACGGGGGTTTTGATTTTCCTTTCTAGCAATCCTATGAGCAGTTCTCTCAGAAAGTTTTCTTGGTCTTCCAGACCTCAACTTGACCTCCACTGTTACTGTTAACTGCCATTTCTTAATTACATTACGAACTGAGGAAATAGCTACCTGAAAATGCTTAGCTATCTTATAGCTGTCTCCTGCTTTGTGGGCATCATTTATTTTATTTTCAGAGTGCTAGGCAGCTGCTTAGAGGTGTGATTGCTGGGACAAGGTTTGAGGAGTTGGGGTATTTATAAAGCTTTGAAATTTGCATAACCTGGCCTTTCCTAATGATGACTGTGAACAAGCCATAGCCTTAACAAGTTAATTAAGGTCTGAGGCCTTGGTAAAAGTTATCTGAGAGCTCAAATCTCTTGGGGTGCCCAAACTTTTGCATGGTGCTCCTTTCCTTTCTCACTCTAAAATTGTACAAAACAAAAATAATACACTAATCTTGCTTAAAGTGTTGAAAAGAATGTTTCATCTTTAACTTTATGACTTTTGGAGATCAGTTCATCTTCTACTCACTTAAATATTCACAGTAACAGAAATTTTGACCGGGGTGCCCAAACTTTTGCATGCTACTGTACATACTCTTCACATTTTTTTGTATTACTATGTATTGCATTGTACTGCTTCAGCAAAGAACAAATTTCACAACATATGCAGATGATGCTAGATTCTGATTCAAGCGAATAACAAAGGCTTAAGAGGACGTCGTTGCATTTTACACTCTGCACACAGATGTTTGACCCGCAAGGTTCCTTGGTCCTCCATAGAGCTCATGTAGACAAAGTCGCACAGTATCAGTGAGTGAAGGTGTAGTGGTAGGATTATGAAGGGGAAGGGGAATTATGAGGCTATCAGGCAGGATATTGGAGGTTTAAATTGGAAATAGATGTTCTCAGCGAAAAGTACGGAAGAAATGTGGCAAATATTCAGGGGATATTTGTGTAGAGTTCTGTATAGGTATGTTCCAATGAGACAGGGAAGTTATGGTAGGGTACAGGAACCGTGGTGTACAAAGGTTGTAATAAATCTAGTCAAGAAGAAAAGAAAAGATTACAAAAGGTTCAGAGAGCTAGGTAAGGTTAGAGATCTAGACGATTATAAGGCTACTAGGAAGGAGCTTAAGAAGGAAATTAGGAGAGCCAGAAGGGGCCATGAGAAGGCCTTGGCGGGCAGAATTAAGGAAAATCCCCAAGGCGTTCTACAAGTATGTGAAGAGCAAGAGGATAAGACGTGAAAGAATAGGACCTATCAAGTGTGACAGTAGGAAAGTGTGTTAGGAACCAGAGGAAATGGCAGAGGAACTTAATGAATACTTCAGTATTAACTATGGAAAAGGATCTTAGTGATTGTAGTGATGACTTGTAGCAGACTGAAAAGCTTGAGCATGAGGATATTAAGAAAGCTGGAGCTTTTGGAAAGCATCAAATTGGATAAGTCACTGGGACCAGTCAAAGTGTACCCCAGGCTACTGTGGGAGGCAAGGGAGGAGATTGCTGAGCCTCTGGCGATGATCTTTGCATCAGCAATGGGGACAGAAGAGGGTCTGGAGGATTGGAGGGTTATGGATGTTGTTCCTTTATTCAAGAAAGGGAGTAGAGATAGCCCAGGAAATTATAGACCAGGAAGTCTTACCTCAGTGGTTGGTAAGTTGATGGAGAAGATCCTGAGAGGCAGGATTTATGAACATTTGGAGAGGTATAATATGATCAGGAATAGTCAGCATGGCTTTGTCAAGGGCAGGTCATGCCTTACGAGCCTGATCGAAGATTTTGAGGATGTGACTAAACACATTGATGAGGGAAGAGCAGTAGATGTAGTGTATATGGATTTCAGCAAGACATTTGCTAAGATACCCCATGCAAGGTTTATTGAGAATGTAAGGAGGCATGGGATCCAAGGGGACATTGCTTTGTGGATCTAGAACTGGCTTGCCCACAGAAGGCAAAGAGTGGTTGTAGATGGGTCATGTTCTGCATGGAGGTCGGTCACCAGTGGAGTGCCTCAGGGATCTGTTCTGGGACCCTTACTCTTCATGATTTTTATAATTGACCTGGATAAGGAAATGAAGGGATGGGTTATTAAGTTTGCTGATGACACTAGAGTTGGGGGTGTTGTGAATAATGTCGAAGGCTGTCAGAGGTTACAGAGGGACATTGATAGGATGCAAAACTGGGCTGAGAAGTGGCAGATGGAGTTCAACCCAGATAAGTGTGAGGTGGTTCATTTTGGTAAGTCAAATATGATGGCAGAATATAATATTAATGGTAAGACTCTTGGCAGTGTGGAGGATCAGAGGGATCTTAGGGTCCGAGCCCATAGGATGCTCAAAGCAGCTGCGCAGGTTAACTCTGTGGTTAAGAAGGCCTTCATCAATCGTGGAATTGAATTTAGGATCTGAGAGGTAATGTTGCAGCTATATAGGACCCTGGTCAGACCCCACGGAGTACTGTGCTCAGTTCTGGCCGCCTCACTACAGGAAGGATGTGGAAGCCATGGAAAGGGTGCAGAGGAGATTTACAAGGATGTTGCCTGGATTGGGGAGCATGCCTTATGAGAATAGGTTGAGTGACCTTGGAAGGAGGATGAGAGGTGACCTGATAGAAGTGTACAAGATGATAAGAGGCATTGATCATGTGGATAGTCAGAGGCTTTTTCCCAGGGCTGAAGTGGTTGCCACAAGAGGACACAGGTTTAAGGTGCTGAGGAGTAGGTACAGAGGAGATGTCAGGGGTAAGTTTTTTACTTGGAGAGTGGTGAGTGTGTGGAATGGTCTGCCAGCAACGGTGGTGGAGGCAGATACAATAGGGTCCTTTAAGAGGCTTTTAGATAGGTACATGGAGTTTAGTAAAATAGAGGGCTATGGGTATGCCTAGTAATTTCTGAGGTAGGGACATGTTCGGCACAACTTTGTGGGCTGAAGGGCCTGTATTGTGCTGTAGCTTTTCTATGATTGGTTAGAATTATCCTATCCAGTGATTCCATCTGTTGTTGTCACACTGCTTGTATGTGTTTATAGTTTAATACTGTTTTCCTTGTAAAGGGAACACGAGAGACAGTAAGATTACAGGACAAGAACAACTGTTTTAAAATTTTAATCATTGAGATGCAGCGTGGAGTAGTCCATTTGAGCCATGCTGTCCAGCAATTCCTCGATTTAATCCTTGACAGTTTATAGTGACCAATTATCCTACCAACTGGTGTGTCTTTAGTCTGTGGGAGGAAGCTGGAGCACCCGGAGGAAACCCACACAGCCATGGGGAGAACATACAAACTCGTTATAGTCAGCAGCAGGAACTGGACCCGGGTTGCCTGTACTGACTGCTTCACTTCCTTGTCACCCCACAGTATGTTATGTATTGGGTGCAAAATGTTTTTCTCCCAGCTGCAGCTTTGAGGAAATAAACCTATAACGTTCACTCATTCTGTCAGTATATTTTTAGAAACCCAGAAAGTCCCTTGTTGTAATCACCTGTGGTGCACATCACGTACCAGTGCACCACAACTACAATGGGCATTCAGTTTGTGATGGCGAAAGGTCAGCCAGCATCCAGTTGCTGAGAGCTCAGGTTGCCTTTTATTTTTCAGTTGTAATTCTTATATGCCGTTTACTAGTTCTTATCTAAAACAGATAGTCAAAATGTTTGTCCCCTTTTCGAAATTATCCCACATTCCAATGTCGCAGCAACTTGGACTTCTTTAACTGTGTATTAAAGAAGGGCCTCAGCCTGAAATGGCAACTTTTTTCATTTTTTCATTTCCTGACCTGCTGTTCCTCCAGCATTTTGTGTGTGTTACTCTGTCCATAGACACTGTCTGACCTGCTGAGTTCCTACAGCATTTTGTGTGTGTTACTCTGTCCATAGACACTGTCTGACCTGCTGAGTTCCTCCAGCATTTTGTGTGTGTTACTCTGACCATAAACACTGTCTGACCTGCTGAGTTCCTCCAGCATTTTGTGTGTGTTACTCTGTCCATAGACACTGTCTGACCTGCTGAGTTCCTCCAGCATTTTGTGTGTGTTACTCTGACCATAAACACTGTCTGACCTGCTGAGTTTCTCCTGCACTTTGTGTGTCTTCTTTATTGCTTCTTTAACTGGAAGCAGTTTATAGGTTATATTTGCTGTTGATTGATCTGGCATATTGAAATTTGGTGAAGGTAAAATGTAGAAGGATGGAGAAGCCTCTGCCAAAGGAGGTGTAAGGCGGCTCCTTCCCTCCGACAGCCTGCAGACCACCCTAGGGCAAGTTGTCACACCTGCTTAAGCCCCACCCCGATCTGGGTCACATGAATCCATGGGAGCAGGTGATGGATGTTGTACAGGCAGCCGGTGCATAGCACAAGTCCTGGTTATGTGACTGCTGATGCAGGGCAGACAATCTCTGAAGAGTATTGATAATGGCTGGGGTCACCCGACTTGTAAAGACACTGCCCCGAAGAAGGCAATAACAAACCACTTGTGTAGAAAACTTGGCTAAGAACACTCATAATCATGAATAAAGAAAAGAATAAGAACAGTGTGAAGTGGGTCTTCCCCACAGGATTTGGACTTCTCAGATTAGAGACAGATGGAAGACCGCGATTGGGGAAATGGAAAGCTCATTCTGGCTTTGGCTTTGAAGAGAAAATATCTGTACACGCAGTTGGACAATATTGTAGTTTCTCAGCTTCGTGTTATCTTGTGCAGTCTGTGCAACAGACGCAGGCCAGTCAGTGTGAGGCCCCTAGGTCAGTCAATGCTCAACATATATCATGGGAAGGAAACCACTCGGCACTTGCCTGTCATAAACTTTGCTCTTCTCTTTCCGCTGCCTTCCCTACACCCCTTCAACCTATTTTTGTTTCTTGCAAGATAAGCAAATTAACATATTGGGTTTCTGCTGGTGTCTATTGATTCCCACTGAGAATGTGGGTTTGTCCTCCTGACTTTCTGCCTGTTAACGCCACTGGCATTTAGGGCAGAAATGAAGGCCCTCCTTTTGCAAAGTTTGTGTCACTAGCTTCCCCTCATCATTTTCACTACTGTCAGTCATGTAAGTCCCAGGTGGAGACTCAGGAATACTGTCGTATTTAGATTCTTCATTGCTGTTTCCATAATAGTTTAGTTTGACCAGTCAGGGTTGTTAGCCCTTAGCTGAACCTCCAAACCTGGAGGATAGATGGCCTACTCTTAGTTTGGCCTCTACCCTTTGATTTGTTTGGCATGCATGACCTTACCTAGAGCCAAAGTGTAAAAAACCCTGAACTCAGCTAACATAGCTCTCAGGTCATTGAGACACACAAGCCTTCAAACCATGACAAGCTTGGGTCCTCCTAGAGGTTGCCTTCCTGAAGAAAAGGCAAATTGAATTGAATTGACTTTATTTCTTACATCTTCACATACACCCTGCCCTCGTTATATGTGGGGGATACGTTCCTTGCAGTCGACGCATAATGTGAATGATTACTTAAATGGAGAAAATAGGGATGTGTGTCAGAGGGCTTCCTAAATGTGTTCTATCTGTAATTTATTCACATTTTTATACCAATACAACACAAAAACAGTACCACAAGGCAACATTCGTATTATATTTCATCAATTTAAGGTAGTATTCAGTGTAATAAATCATAGCAAGTTAACATACTAGGGTGTACCGTACTCACCAACAGTGGCAGCTGTGTTCACTCCGGGAGATGTGTGGTTGTTGTGTCAGGATCATATCAAGCACAGTAAGGGGTGAAGGAAGACTCACAGAATTCTTAGAGCTCCCGGCAGTAGGAGGTGACACTGGTTTGAAGAAAGTGGTGAGGGTTGTTTGCTTGGCAGCATTTTGTTTTTCACCATAAATTTACTTGTAGGGAAGAAGGGTTGACAGCAGGGAACGACTGAAGTGCTGATTCCGCTCTAATCTTGGGTCCATGTCCATCCCCATTTGTGCCAAGTGTTCCGACTTCCACCATTCCCTCAGCGTTGGTAAACTCCCGGGATTTTCAAAATCGTCTGTTGCTTGCAGCATCTGAGAGATAGTTCACCATAAAAAAATACGCCTTGAATGTGACTGAAGCATCAATATTGTGTTAGGCAGCAGGAAACGCACTGTTATGATAGGATGAATGCTGTCCAAATGTTTAGGATGGGCTGGCGTATTGTCAAGCAACAAAAGAACTTTAAAGGCAAGATTCTGTTTCCAGCAGTAGCACCCCAGAGCTGTGTTGCCTTCAGTTGATTTCCAACTTTTTTTCAAGTGTTAAAGCCGTTCTCTGCTGCTCGGCTAATGGCCTAGGACATGACATCGGAAGTTTAGGAGGCACAGTTAAATATTTCAAGCACAAAATCACTGTACCGCAGGTAAAACCAACAAAAGTTTAAGAGTGCAAGATCACACGTCCACACCTTGCCAAAACCGATGTGAGACTGGCGGGAGTGAGATTGTGAGGTGCATGCACCTGACTTGTATTGGCAGGAAAGCGGTGCTTCTCATCCCAATAGTGAGACTAAGGCGTGGGCACCTGACCTGTATTGGTGGGAAAGCAGTGCTCCATGCATAATTCTGAGTTTTGGACACATATGAGGAGACATTGGTAGAAATAGGTTCCTCGCATAGTTGTGAATTTGCATAGTCTGAAGACTCATATAACGAGGATAGGGTGTACATGAGGAGTAAAAATCTTTACATTAAGTCTCCATCTAAATGTGCAATCATAGTAATTTATAATAATTTGTAATAAATAGAACAGTCAATGTAATATAGAGTACACTCAAGTCAGCGTGAGTTCATCAGTCTGATGGCCTGGTGGAAGAAGCTGTCCCGGAGCCTGTTGGTCCTGGCTTTTATGCTGCGGTACAGCTTCCCTGATGGTAGCAGCTGGTATACAACATGGTCGATTTGGAAGAGGTCCCAGAACATTGGTGGAGCAGTAGCTAAGCTAGGTGCCAGTCCTATCAAAAAAGAAATTTGGGTAGAAGGAATAGGGAGAGAATCTTGGCGTGCATTGTGATACTTCTGGTTAACTGGAAAGTGATAACCATCCTTAAAGCTACAAGTACTCAGAAAATTAATGAAGTGTTGGGAAATTCCAGGAGTAACGTTGGGTCCTGGACAGCTATTGCAATAAACAAGTCAAAATTTCCATCTGCTTCACCAAATAACCCCTCTAGAGTCCCATTGTTGTATTCCTCTTGTTTACATTTGTAATCTTGTCCCATTATCTCATGTACAACAGTCAACAAAGATCTTTTGTTCCCATCATTGGGAACATTCCCTTTAGCTGCTTATCTCCAAAGATCTGAATCTTGCTTTTCGACCTTTAAGACTTGGCTTTAAAATCCAACTCTTTATGAATACTCAAGTCATTGCCCAGCGCATTGTCACTTTTTTTTATTAATGCTTCTGTGAAGGACTCAAGGATGTTTTACTTTAAAGTGACACATGAGATGAGCTGCTTTCAGGGCTGGTTTGTAGATGAACTGTAATGCTTGGGCTGAAAGCAAGCTGGATATGCTTCTGGAGTCGATGTTCCCAGAGTCCATAAGATGCTGTAACACTGATAAGTCAAATAGGTCTGAGGTGGTTTGTGCCTCTATTGTTCAGTGAATGCTTACGGAATGCTTGCTTTTGTTAGTTGAGGCACTGAGTTCAAAAGTCAGATGGTTCAGTTAAATATCAGAGAATACATACAGTATATACCTGAAATTCTTACTCTTTACAGACATCCAAAAAACAAAAAAGCCCAAAGAATGAATGACAGAAATGGCTTTAAGGTAAGGGGAGGGAAGTTCAAGGGAGATATTAGAGGAAGGTTTTTCACTCAGAGAGTGGTTTGTGTGTGGAATGCACTGCCTGAGTCAGTGGTGGAGGCAGATACACTAGTGAAGTTTAAGAGACTACTAGACAGGTATATGGAGGAATTCAAGGTGGGGGGTTATATGGGAGGCAGGGTTTGAGGGTTGGCACAACATTGTGGGCCAAAGGGCCTGTAATGTGCTGTACTATTCTATGTTCTATGTTGTATGAAACGTTAGAACCCCTAAGCCCCTCTCACCCCTCCCATACACAAGCAGCAGCAAAAGTAGTAACTCCCCTCCCCCCCCCCAACTCCTCCAGAGGTTATGTTGCAACTTCGTAAAACTGATTAGGCCTCATCTGGGTATCGCATACAGTTCTGGTTGCCCCACTATAGAAAGATGTTAGGGCTTTCGAGAAGGTGCAGAAGACATTTACTAGTATGCTGCCTATTTCAGACGGCACAGGCTATCATGAAAAACTGAATAAACTCAGGTTGTTTACTCTGTAGCATTGGAGCCTGAGGGGAGATTTGATCGAGGTTTATAAGATTATGAGAAATATAGACAGCGGACAGAGATGTTCTTTTTCCCAGGGTAGAAATGCCTAATATCAGTGGACATGCATTGAAGATGACAGGGGGTAGGTTCAAGGGGGATGTAAGGGGTAGATTTTTTACACAGTAGTTGGTGCCTGGAATGAACTGCCTGGTATGACAGTAGAGACAAATACTTTAGGGGCTTTTAAGAGATGTTGGGATTGGCACATGAATATGAGGAAAATGGAGGGATATAGATATTGTATAGGTTGGAAGGATTAGTTTTGATGGATTTAGCTGGTTCACCACAACATTGTGGACTGAAGGGCCTGTTCCTGTGTTGTACTCTTCTGTGTTGGATAGTCTAGTTTCTATTTAGCATAATCTATGTCAATTAAAAGATTAGTACCAAAAATATCTAGTGTTCTGTGATTGAAACAGGACCAGGAAGTATTGGGGCTGCAGATACAGGAGGCTGTATGTTGGCTACAGTCTACTGGTATTGTGAATCCCCAGGTTTGACCTCTTGTGCTTTGCTTATCTTACAGAATTCATTCAGAGTTCTGAATCAGAATTCTTCAAAAATGTAATTGTCCACTTGGAGGCTGAATTGCCCAGTTATCTTGTTCTCATTGAACTTGCTATGTCTTAGGCTCATTATATATAGCAAGGTTTTGTAGCATGGTTTGGGAGGGTTTAAACTAATTTGCAAGGGGGGTGGGACCCGGAGCGATAGAGCAGTGAAAGAAGTGCATGGAGTAAAGCCAGATCTAACATATAAAGAGGCTTTGAGGAAGGAGAAGCAGATTAAAGGGTGTAAAGGTAGTAAGGTAGAAGGGCTAAAGAGCGTGTACTTCAATGCAAGAAGCATCAAGAACAAAGGTGATGAACTGAGAGCTTGAATACATACATAGAATTATGATGTAGTGACCATTATGGAGACTTGGCTGGCACCAGGGTAGGAGTGGATTCTCAATATTCCTGGATTTCAGTGCTTTAAAAGGGATCGGGGGGGGGGGAGCGAAGGAGGGGTGGCATTACTGGTTAGGGATGCTAATACAGCTACAGAAAGGGTGGGTAATGTAGCAGGATCCTCTTTTGAGTCAGTGTAGGTAGAAGTCAGGAACAGGAAGGGAGCAGATACTCTATTGGGAGTATTCTATAGGCTTCCTGGTAGCAGCAGAGATACCGAGGAGCAGATTGGGAGGCAGATTTTGGAAAGGTGCAAAAATAACAGGGTTGTTATAATGGGTGACTTTTAACTTCCCTAATATTGATTGGCACCTGATTAGTTTCAGTGGTTTAGATGGGGCAGAGTTTTAAATGTTACATTAGGACGGATAAATCCCTGGGTCCTGGTGGAATATTCCCCAGGCTGCTCCACGAGGCAAGGGAAGAGATTGCTGAGCCTCTGGCTAGGATCTTTATGTCTTCATTGTCCACGGGAATGGTACCGGAGGATTGGAGGGAGGCGAATGTTGTCCCCTTGTTCAAAAAAGGTAGTAGGGATAGTCCGGGTAATTACAGACCAGTGAGCCTTACGTCTGTGGTGGGAAAGCTGTTGGAAGAGATTCTTAGAGATAGAATCTATGGGCATTTAGAGAATCATGGTCTGATCAGGGACAGTCAGCATGGCTTTGTGAAGGGCAGATCATGTCTAACAAACCTGATAGAGTTCTTTGAGGAGGTGACCAGGCATATAGATGAGGGTAGTGCAGTGAATGTGATCTACATGGATTTTAGTAAGGCATTTGACAAGGTTCCACATGGTAGGTTTATTGAGTAAGTCAGAAGGCATGGGATCCAGGGAAGTTTGGCCAGGTGGAGGAGGGAGTACATTTGGATTGGAGGGTTGTGACTAGTGGTGTCCCACAAATCTCGGTTCTGGGACCTATACTTTTTGTGATTTTTATTAACAACCTGGATGTGGTGGTAGAAGGGTGTGTTGGCAATTTTGCAGACGACACAAAGGTTGGTGGTGGTGTAGATAGTGTAGAGGATTGTCAAAGATTGCAGAAAGACATTTATAGGATGCAGAAGTGGGCTGAGAAGTGGCAGATGGAGTTTAACCCAGAGAAGTGTGAGGTGGTACACTTTGGAAGAACAAACTCCAAGGCAGAGTACAAAGTAAATGGCAGGATACTTGGTAGTGTGGAGGAGCAGAGGGATCTGGGGGTACATGTCCATAGATCCCTGTAAATTGCCTCACAGGTTGATAGGGTAGCTAGGAAAGCTTATGAGGTGTTAGCTTTCATAAGTCGAGGGATAGAGTTTAAGAGTCACAAGGTAATGATGCAGTTCTATAAAATACAGGTTAGGCCACACTTGGAGTACTGTGTCCAGTTCTGGTTGCTTCACTATAGGAAGGATGTGGAAGCATTGGAAGGGGTACAGAGGAGATATACCAGGATGCTGCCTGGTTTAGAGAGTATGGATTATGATCAGAGATTAAGGGAGCTAGTGCTTTACTCTCTAGAGAGAAGGAGGATGAGAGGAGACATGATAGAGGTATACAAGATATTAAGAGATAGAGTGGGCAGCCAGCACCTCTTCCCCAGGACCCTACTGCTCAATACAAGAGGACATGGCTTTAAGGTAAGGGGTGGGAAGTTCAAGAGGAAGGTTTTTTACTCAGAGAGTGGTTGGTGCGTAGAATGAACTGCCTGAGTCAGTGGTGGAGGCAGATACACTAGTGAAGTTTAAGAGACTACTAGACAAGTCAAGTCAAGTCACTTTTATTGTCATTTCAACCATAACTGCTGGTACAGTACATAATAAAATTAAGACAACGTTTTTCAAGATCATGGTGTTACATGACACAGTACAAAAACTAGACTGAACTATGTAAAAAAAACAGAGAAAAAAAAACAACAACACTAGACTACAGACCTACCCAGGACTGCATAAAGTGCACAAAACAGTGCAGGCATTACAATAAATAATAAACAGGACAATAGGGCAGTAAGGTGTCAGTCCAGGTTCTGGGTATTGAGGAGTCTGATAGCTTGGGGGAAGAAACTGTTACATTGTCTGGTCGTGAGAGCCCGAACGCTTCGGTGCCTTTTCCCAGATGGCAGGAGGGAGAAGAGTTTGTATGAGGGGTGCAAGGGGCCCTTCATAATGCTGTTTGTTTTTGGATGCAGCGTGTAGTGTAAATATCCGTGATGGCGGGAAGAGAGACCCCGATGATCTTCTCAGCTGACCTCACTATTTGCTGAAGGGTCTTGCAATCCGAGATAGTGCAATTTCTAAACCAGGCAACCAGGCAGTGATGCAGCTGCTCAGGATGCTGTCAATACAACCCCTGTAGATTGCGATGAGGATGGGGGGTGGGAGATGCCTCAGCCTTCAGAAAGTAGAGACTCTGCTGGGCTTTCTTTGCTATGGAGCTGCTGTTGAGGGACCCGGTGAGATTCTCTGCCAGGTGAACACCAAGTAATTTGGTGCTCTTAATGATCTCTACTGAGGAGCCATCGATGTTCAGCGGGGAGTGATCGCTCCGTGCCCTCCTGAAGACAACAACCATCTCTTTTTGTTTTGTTCACATTCAGAGACAGGTTGTTGGCTCTGCACCAGTCTGTTAGCCACTGTACCTCCTCTCTATAAGCTGATTCATCGTTCTTGCTGATGAGACCCACCACGGTCGTGTCATCGGCGAACTTGATGATGTGGTTCGAGCTGTGTGTTGCAATACAGTCGTGGGTCAGCAGAGTGAACAGCAGTGGACTAAGCACACAGCTCTGGAGGGCCCCTATGCTCAGTGTGATGGTGTTGGAGATGCTGTTCCTGATCTGGACTGACTGAGGTCTCCCAGTCAGGAAGTCTAGGATCCAGTTGCAGAGGGAGGTGTTCAGGCCCAGTAGGCTCAGCTTTCCAGTCAGTTTCTGAGGGATGATTGTGTTGAATGCTGAACTGAAGTCTATGAACAGCATCCCAAAGTATGTTTCTTTTTTGTCCAGGTGAGTTAGGGCCAGGTGGAGGGTGGTGGCAATGGCATCGTCTGTTGAGTGGTTGGGACGGTACGCAAATTGCAGGGGATCCAGACAGGTATATGGAGGAATTTAAAGTGGTGAGTTATATGAGAGGCAGGGTTTAAGGGTTGGCACAACATTGTGGGTTGAAGGGCCTGTACTGTGCTGTACTATTCTATGTGCTGTGTTAAAAAAGCATACGGTGCATTGGCCTTCATCAATCATGGGATTGCGTTTAAGAGACGAGAGGTAATATTGCAGCTATATAGGACCCTGTTGAGACCCCACTTGGAGTACTGTGCTCAATTCTGGTCGCCTCACTATAGGAAGGACGTGGAAACCATAGAAAGGGTGCAAAGGAGATTAACAAGGATGTTGTCTGGATTGGGGAGCATGCCTTATGAGAATAGGTCGAGTGAACTTAGCCTTTTCTCCTTGGAGTGAAGGAGGATGAGAGATGACTTGATAGAGGTGTTCAAGATAATGAGTGGCATTGATCATGTGGATAGTCAGAGGCTTTTTCCCAGGGCTGAAATAGCTAGCATGAGAGGGGTTTTAAGGCACTTGGAAGTAGGTACAGAGATGTCAGGGCTAAGTTTTTTACGCAGAGAGTGGTGAGTGCGTGGAATGGGCTGACGGTGGCAGCAGCGGAAACAGTAGCATCTTTTCAGAGACTCCTAGATGGCTACATGGAAAATAGAAAAATAGAGGGCTGTGGGTAAAGCCTAGGTAGTTCTAAGGTAGGGACTTGTTTGGCGCAGCTTTGTGGGCCGAAGGGCCTGTATTGTGCTGTATGTTTTCTGTTTCATTCCCCTCAGAAACTGCATGACTTGTTGAGTTTTTAGCATTTTGTTGCTCAAGATGCATTTTGTGCATCTTCAGAATCTCACATGTTTATGAAGTCCCTTAATTCTGTTTTCTCTTCCTTTACTTTTCAGAATAGGTGTCCTTGTGAATTATTGTGCTAAGTTGTCTGTCATGGGCCCTGTGCAAATAGAAGTTGTAGTAAATATGGCTTTTACTGTTGACTGTGCAGATTATGACTTAAAGTACTTCCTTCAAGTGCACTGAAGGACAGGAGTTAACCTTTATACAGCTTCTGATTGTGGTATTAAGTCCATGTGATTGATCTAGATGAAGACAAAAGACTGCAGCTCAGGGATTCCCAGTCTGGGATCCACAGACCCGTCTGTTAATGGGTGGGTTCCATGGTAACCCCTGCTGCAGATGGGCCTCTTCCTTCCACACCCCCCCCCCCCACCCTGACATAACTGAAACACTTTTACCTTAAGTAGAGATTTCTAAGAGCATTGATTAAATCTGATTCAAAAAGGATTAAATACCAGCTTCATCCTCAAAAGGCATCTGCCCTACTTTATTCTGCTGCCGTAGTTTCCAAATCAGTCATGTTATTCACCAGATGTCTAAGAAGAGGGAGTTCAGAAACTTAGACATGAATCTGTACTTTCTTTTTCTTCACGAGTTTTACAGCATTTAATTTGCTTGACTGCTGCCCTGTTTTAACAACAATGTGCATGAATTGACTTTGTTCTGTAGTTTGTGCTTTTTGATTTGGTGACTTTTTCTGGAGAGATACGGACTGCCAATTCCATTTGACTTCAAGGCAAGTGGTCCTAGGCTTGAATCTAGCTGGCTCCTTGCATGCTTTCCATCCGTACTGAGTTGAGCATCAAGTGAGCAACTCAGCATTGTGCCACCCAATTAACAAGTTGCAGAGAGGAATAATCTGTTAGTTTGGTGCAGAAATTCTAGTAATGAACTATCTACAAGAGTTGAGCCCGCTCCCCCCCTCTCTCTCTCTCTCTCTCTCTCTCTCTCTCTCTCTCTCTCTCTCCCTCTCTCTCTCTCCCTCTCCCTCTCCCTCTCCCTCTCCCTCTCCCTCTCCCTCTCCCTCTCCCTCTCCCTCTCTCTCTCTCTCTCTCTCTCTCCCTCTCCCTCTCCCTCTCCCTCTCCCTCTCCCTCTCCCTCTCCCTCTCCCTCTCCCTCTCCCTCTCCCTCCCTCTCCCTCTCCCTCTCCCTCTCCCTCTCCCTCTCCCTCTCCCTCTCCCTCTCCCTCTCCCTCTCCCTCTCCCTCTCCCTCTCCCTCTCCCTCTCCCTCTCCCTCTCCCTCTCCCTCTCCCTCTCCCTCTCCCTCTCCCTCTCCCTCTCCCTCTCCCTCTCCCTCTCCCTCTCCCTCTCCCTCTCCCTCTCCCTCTCCCTCTCCCTCTCCCTCTCCCTCTCCCTCTCCCTCTCCCTCTCCCTCTCCCTCTCCCTCTCCCTCTCCCTCTCCCTCTCCCTCTCCCTCTCCCTCTCCCTCTCCCCCCCCCCCCCCCCCCAGCATCTTTCTCACTTTTCACTGTGTATAAGGTGTCTGCAACTTGGGGAGCAGTTTTAAGCTTCACTCAGGCACATTCTGCCTATATTTTCTCTGTTCTCTGCTTCTCTCCCACTGGCTCTTTCTACCATTCTCTGCTCTCTCTTCCCCCCCCCCCCCCCACCCATCCTTGATCTCTTGCTGTCTCGCACACTATCCACACTGATCTTTATTTAATTGCCACCACTGACGTTCAGGGCAGCAACGAAGGTCCTCCATCTCTGGTGGTATTCAGGGCTTCCTTCATCATGTTAGTAGCCTCCTTTGTCTTTACTATCAATTATACAATTTCTTGCTGGAGACACAGGAATATTGTCACACTCAGATGTAGAAGAGTGCTTCATTGCTGTTTCCATAACAGTTTTGTTTGATCAGTCACGGTTGTTAGCCCTGAGCTGAACTCCTGAACCTGTAGAACCAGTGGACGACTCAGTCAGTCCTCTAACTTTGACCAGCTTGGCATGGGTGACTTTACCAAGAGCCAAAGCATAAAGTCTTGACTCGAGCCAGCATAGCTCTCCGGGTCATTGAGGCGCGCAAGCCTCCAAACCCTGTGACAAGGTTGTGGTCCTCTGGAGATGAGCCTCTCTCATCCTCTGCTCCTTTCCTTTCTCCCATGGTCCACTCTCCTCTCTAGCCCTTTACCTTTCCCACGCACCTGGCTTTACCCATCACCTTCCAGCTAACTCTCAGTCAGTAACTCAGTCAGCTAACTGTTAGTAACTCTCTCTCTCTCTCTCTCTCGCTCTCTCTCTCAGTCTGGCAAGTCCCAAGTGGACTTGAACCAAAGTATATAGCCCTGACTCCAGTTAGCTTGGCTCTCCAGGTCATTGAGGTGCGCAAGCCTCCAAACCCTATGCCAAGGTTGTGGTCCTCTGGAGATGAGCTGTATGTAACCATTCTCAAACTATGACCACCAAAGGATGATCAGCTGATGTCTGGAATTTTGTTTTAAAAGGATACTGCACCTGACCATCATTCATGAAGAAGATTGCTTGCTGGAGCGCCTTCTCTACTATATCAAGGGTACGGATTTTCTCAACCTGCAAAACAACATGAAGCAGGTACTGAGAGTGCAGACGGAAATAATTACTTTGGTTTTGTGTCATTCAGAAATTTACTTAGAAGTTTCCTTGTCGCCAGCAGATCAGTTGTTTTTCTCAATGAAAGTGCAAACTCTCCTTCCATTTCCCATTCAGTAGTTAAAAAAAAACTCTCTCCTTCGTTCCCACACCTCTCATCTCTTTCAGACCGCACTGCACTTGGCAGTGATCCTCGAGCGACCAGATTTTATAAAGAAGCTGACAGCGGCTGGAGCGAGCCTCTTGCTTCAAGAGAAGGATGGGAACACTGCCTTACACCTCGCTTGCAAGGAAATGGCACTTGCCTGTGTCCAGGCACTCCTGTTTCACCATTCCAGTGACCTACACTATTCCAATTTGGTGGACCCTTCACAATTCAAACAGCAGCTACATTTCTATAACTACCAAGGTAAAGATCCTGAGATTTAATGTTTACTTTCAAAAAATTCTGACTAGTATTCACCAATTTAGTTACCAGGCAGGAAAACTGGTGTCTGACGAGGTTCTAATTTCTAATTAAATCCAACCTTAACAATAGTGTTCTACTTGTTGGTTTATCGTTTAAATAAAATTAAAGTCTATAGGTCACCACTGTCCTTCCCACATTGCAGGGTGAGGTGTAAGCTGTTGATGACTGTGCATTTAACTAGTGCAGAGAAACCCAAACCTGTTACCAGATCTCTGTTTATTTTCTGATCCTCTGGGTTCTTCCAGGAGTCGGGACTGATGAGGAGTCTTAATTCCACGATTTCAGCTTATTTTAGAGTACAAGCAAGCATACAAATACTGAGCAAACTAAATAAAGAGCTGAGAAACAATACTAAGAGGAATATGGATGTGAAGACAAAACAATAAAGAAAGAAAAGATGGCGCTTCTGAAAAATCTATTGCTTTTATAGATAACCCTCTCACCAGGCTTGTATACGAACTTGGCTCGTTAGTCAGCTCTGCTAACAGCCATATGACTGCGGCAAGAAGACCATCTTTCATAAACAAGATACATCTAGGGTCGGTATGATTTGGAGTTCAACCAAACAGGAACGTTGTGATGTTCTGATTAAAGCACCTCGATTTGAGCGAATGCTGTGTAAATGCTGCCCATACATAATTGTCAGTCAGCCAGAAATAACATAGTGCACAGCAAAAAATTATAAAGGAAATATATTTACAAATTTCGACATTATCAGTTAGTAGGAAAAGGAAAAGAAAAAAAATAATATAAGGGCCCATTACAGTTAAATCAGTCCAATGTATACAGTTTGTTCGATGCCTTTCTGGTATTGACCCTTCCTCCTTGGAGCCATTCATCTTCACAAAGCATTTGTAACTGGGACTCTCCTTCCCAAGGCACTCTGCGGGACTTTCGCTCCTGTCCTCTCCACAGCTCCCACCAAAAAAGGCTACTGTCCCTCACAAAAATTTCTCTCTGTCCCACTCTCTCCAGAACTTACTCCCAATTCCACTATCCTGTTTGGCTGACACAACATTCCTAATTTGAGCGGTAGGCTTTTGGCCGAAATGAAAACATTCTACCAGCAGGACATGCAGTGTTTGCAGAAACTTCTAAAGTGAAGTACCTACACCATAGCATTTGAAATCTTAACCAGGGCATTTCATATAGATAAGATAAAGGTTCCTTAGATAGGAAGCTAGTTAATAGATTACATAATTAAAACAGTTATATCACTTGGGTAATGTGCTAATACTTTGCTGATGAAAAATGAGAAAGGCGATAAACTGTTATTTTAGCTGCCATACCGCTTTCTGCCAGTGAGTGTGAAAAATACACAGTCTTAAAAAATACAAATTTTAAATAAAAAGTATTATTTTTAAAATAAACAGTGGTTTCCCACACAATTAGATTAGGTGAGATTACCTTTATTTGTCACATATATATTGAAGTGTACAGTGAAATGCATTGTGTCAGTAGGTAACATAGTACATTCTTGTGCTGGGGGTGGTTTGCAAGTTTTGTCGTATGTCCTGTGCCAATATTACATGCCTACAGCTTACAGTCCTAACCTGGAATGTGGGAGGAAACTGGAGCACCTGGAGGAAACACGTACATGGTCACAGGGAGAATGCACAAATTTTTTGTAGACAGAGTGGCAAGAATTGAAGCTGAGTTGCTAGCACTGTAATAGTGTCACACTAACTGCTATGTTACCTTGCAAGCAATATTTATGAACTACTATAGGAAGATTCTTCAATTACTGCTAGACTTGCATAGTATAAAGCAATTATCCACCTCCTTCAAGCCACAGATTTTACTGCTTTGATTAAATAGCTCACACACATAAATTTCAGACCATCTTGACCTCAGTCACTCTCACTCTTGGAGTAGATAGTCATCAAAAGTCAAGGTACCCCAATGACCTATTCTTAAAGTTGCAAACAATACCAAGCATTGTCCAAATGGTTTAATTCTCCTCCACCCAACTCAACCCCATTCTCTTGCTTTCCCCCTGTAACTTTTGATGCCCTTACTTATCAACCTCTGTTTTAAAAATCACCAAGGACTTTCCCTCCACAGCCATCTGTGGCACTGAATTGACCAACCTCTGCCTAAAGAAGTTACTCCTCATACCCAAAGTTTCATTTCCAAGCTTATTGTCTGTTATGCTCCTGGTGTTTAGGGCAGCGATGAAGTTTTTTTTATTGCTGTTTTAGTAACAGTTTTGTTTTAACAATCAGGGTTGTTGCCCTGAGCTGAAGCCCCAAACCTGGAGGACCAGCAGCTCACTCAGTCTGGGGTCTACCCTTTGATCTTTTTGGCCTGGTTGACCAAGAACCAAAGCACAAGGCCCTTACACAGCCAACATTGCTCTCCAGGTCACTGAGACACACAAGCCTCCAAACCCTGCGACAGGGTTGAGATCCTCTTGGGACATTTCCAAATTGAATTACATTAATTAACTCAGCACGTGGACTGAATTAGATCCTGCAGGCCTTGCCGCTGTCTGTAAGTTGCTTGTACGTTCTCCTTTTGACTACATGATTTCCTCCGTATGCTCCAGTTTTCTCCCACAGTCCAAAGAAATTGTGCTGCGACCAGACTAGGATTAAATTGGTGGTTGCTCGAAGGATCTTATCCGCACTGTATTCAATGTGGGCGGCAAGGTAGTGTGGTTAGCACAACGCTTTGCAGTACAAATGGCCCAAGTTCAATAAGGAGTTTGTTCATTTTCTTCGTGACTACGTGGGTTTCCTCCAGGTGCTCCGGTTTCCTCCCACATCCCAAAGATATATGGGTTGGTACGATCATTCTAAATTGTTCTGTGGTTAGGCTGGGGTTAAATCAAGGGTTACTGGGCGACATGGCACAAAGGGCCAGAAGGACCTATACTGCAGTGTATCAGAAATCACAATAAAGGTCGAGGTGTGACCTGATAGATGTATGACTATGATAGGGTAAATCTTTAACTCCCCACCCCCCACTCCCGCCATGCCACTGATAAGGATATCAAAAAGCTAGAAATAAGTAGGAACTTTGGTCCATGGTAAAGTGTTTGGGGTTCCTTTTCATCAGATCTCCAGTACGTATCATTGGATATGAACGGAGAGAATGGTTTGCAACCCTCCCATTGGATTGCTCACTTGGGAACATTCACACCTGACCTCAGGACATAACCCCGTTAGGAAGTGGTGCCTCCAGGAAAGCTGAAGAAAATCGAACTGAAAAGGAAAAGTTGATGTGTGCAACAACCAGGCAGAAAAGCATGTCCTAAATGTAATTGGGGAACAGAGGTGAAAGGCCATCTGCTGATTGGGACCAAATGGCTTATTGCTGATATCTGTTTATTGTATTTTAATGCTTCTCCCTTTTCCCTCAGGTTTAACACCCCTCCACTTGGCAGTAATACTTAATGATGTTAAGATTGTGGAGTATCTTCTGCAGTTTGAACTGGACATAAATGCAAAGGCAAGTTCTTTAAAATCTCTGAAACAGTTTAAGATACAAGGCACTGCATGGTCAATGAGGGTGGGGAGGGTGATCAAATAATCTTTATTGCTTTTGCTGTAGTCCGAGGGAGAGGGGACTGGCCCTTTTTTTTTTGGAATGAGTTTGTCTTTTATCTAGGTTTCTCCCCTCTCACAGATCTCCTTTCTCAGCTGTGAGTGTGAGTGGGCTGTTCACTCCAGCACTGCGTTGTCCCGTGAACAGTTTGCAGAGTGCGAGTCTGGATCAGAACATGTCCCCCTCTGAGACTAACTGTCGAGGCTGTGTATGCCAGACATTACATACCCCATCTCGTTTCACAAAGGAGAGCACAGGTGTCCATGCTTTGGGCAGTGTTCCTTGCAATTGCAATAGACATTAATGTTTTTCCAAATTGGATCTTCTGACCTCAGAACTGTTTGCCTTCAGAGTCAAAGTGAAGTTTATTATCAGAGTACTTGTACATCACCACATACCACTCTGAGATTCGTTTTCTTGTGGGCTTACTCATCAAACCTATAGAATAGTAACAATAACAGGATCAATGAGAGATCAACTGGAGTGTAGAAGACAACAAACTGTTCAAGTGAAAATATAAATAAATAGCAGTAAATAACGAGAATATGAAATAACAGGATAAAAACTCCTTAAAGTGAGATCGTTGGTGTGGGATTCAGGGTAATTAACAGTTCTCAGTAGCTGTTACCGCTAGCACAATATTTAATAGATTTTTTTTCACTTGTGCTTTGTTCCTATACCCCATCCTCAGCTTAACTCCTGGAAATGCCCAAAAAGTAGCAGCAGTACTTGCTCAAACATGCCTCCTAATGGTCAAAGGTAGTCCAGAAACTGTTAGTTATTCTCCAGTGTTTAGGATTTTCAACGCACTAAATATTGACTGTTTCTGGCTACAGGAGCGCCACGCTAAAGTATTGGTTAGTAAGATGCTATTACAGCTCGGGGCAGCAGAGTTCAGTTCCAGTGTAAGGAGTGTGGACATTCCATGATTGTGTGGGTTTCCTCCCACAGTCTGAAGACCTACTAGTGGTGCAATTAGCAATTGGTCAGTATGACGTTGTGGGCATCACTGAGTTGTGGCTGAAAGAAGATCATAGGTGGGAGCTTAATATTAAAAGATACACTTTGCATGGAAAGGACCGGCAAGAAGGCATAGGTGGTGGTATGGCTCTGTTGGTAAAGAGATCATGCTGAGGGTTATAAGACACTAGTCACGGAGTATTGTCAACAGTTTTTGGTGCCCCATATCTCAGAGAGGATGTGTTGCCATTGGAGAGAGTCCAGAGGAGGTTCATGAGGCTGATTGTAGGAATAATGGGGTTAACATATGAGGAGAGTTTGGCAGCTTTAGACCTGTACTCACTGGAATTTAGTAAAAAAATGTGGGGGGGTGCAGGGTATCTCATTGAAACCTGAATATTGAAAGGACTAGATAAAGTGGATGTGGAGAGGATCTTTCCTTTGGTGGGGGTGCTCAGATCTAGAGGGCACAGCCCCAAAATTGAGGGGCAACCCTTAGAGATAAGGAGGCTTTTTCTTTAGCGAGAGAGTACTGAATTTGTGGAATGGTCTGTCATAGACAGCTGTGGAGGCCAAAACCATGGATATATTTAAAGCAAAAATTGTTTCCTGATTGGTCAAGGCAGCAAAGGTTATGGCAAGATGGCAGGCTGAGTTGGATCAGGGATTAGCCACGATGGAATGGCGGAGCAGACTTGATAGGCTGAATGGCCTAATTCTGCTCCTGCATCTTGTGGTCTTATAGTTGTTAGGTTAATTGGTCATTGTGAATTGTCCTGTGCCTAGGTTATGTTTACATAGGCGGGTTTATGAACAGCATGGCTCATTGGGCTGGAAGGGCCTGATCCGTGCTGTATCTCTAAATAAATATCAGTTAGGATGGCTTGTAGCTTCCCTGTATCACTCTGTTTTTGGGGTGTGATGCATGAACAGAAATGATCATCTAACTGATGAAATTAAAGGTTCAAAGGTTCATTTTATTATCAAAGTATGTATGTAGAATACAACTCTGAGATTCGTCTTCTCTAAATAGCCATCCAATACAGAAAAACCATGGAGTCATTGAAAGACAACCCCTTTCCCCCATCACACAAAAGGGGAAAAAAAACAAGAGCTATCAAACCCCAACCCACTCGCCCCCAAACTCCTCCCTCGCACAAAAATTAACTGAATGCCTACCCAGAAAACAGTGCTGGAACATCAAATCCCCAACCCCTCCCCGCAAAAAAACAGTGACAATAATATGGTCAGAAGGTGTTTTTTTTTTGTAAAGGGAAACCTATGGGATATTTAAACTTCAATTTCTGTCTGTAGGAGAAGTGTGCAGGTCGGACTGCATTACATTTGGGAGTAGAAAAGCAGAATCTTCACATCGTCAGACTCTTACTAAAGAGGGGAGCAGATGTTCATGCCCAGATGTACAATGGCTACACACCAATTTGTCTGGCGGTGTTCTTGCCCGATTCTGGAATAACCCAAATGCTCAGAGACTATGGCTCTTCAGAACCAATTACAGATGATGAGTCAGATGAAGATGAAGGAATAGATGAAGATGGTGTGGTACGTAAAACTGTTTAACTGAACTCCAAATACTCATGGGTGGGTACAACTCAACTATGATATTAGAAGAGAGTTTCTGTACTTGAACAGTCCCAAGGAGGAAGGATATTTCCACATTAGACAGATACTTTCAAGGTGAAGATGAGCATTCCACAATGGAGTTTTTTTTCCTTTCCACCTGCAACTGAGTCACAGTTTGATGATTCCTTGTACTTCCTTAATTCCAGTGTTGTTAATGTGGTGCCCCAATCTGTAACCTCTGGAACTGGGACAAGTTGATTGCTCTTGCACTAATCAGGAGACATAAATCTAGCTTTTTTTTAAACTCTTAAGAACTACTTGTTTACACTTGACACCATAAAAAAGAGCTGGAGTGTGAGCTCCCTTGTTTACTTGGCATATCACACACTGAAGTATACCAGTTGGCCTATGACACCTCTGCCAGCTGTTTCAAAGTGTTCCACTCCCTGATTCTTTCACCTTAGCTTTGTGACTTTTTCCTTTATATTAATATTTCATTTTTGGTTTTTCTTTGCATTTTTTTGAGGAATAGAGAGCATGTCAGTAGGTTAGTATTTGCTCAGGGTGTCAGATGTGCGAATCCTGGAAATCTTCCAGTCTCCCAGATGGCCACATCTGCACCAGGTGCACCGATACAGCTCCTGAGAGACTGTGTTAGGGATCTGGAACTGCGGTTCGATGACCTACAGCTTATTAGGGAGAGTGAACAGGAGATAGGGAGGAGCTCCAGGAAGTTAGTCACGCCAAGGCTGCAGGAATTGGAGAAGTGGGTGACGGTCAGATAGTACAGAGCACCACAAGTTGGTAACAATGACATGGGTAGAAAAAGGGAGGAAATCCTGAATAGAGAATTCAGGGAGTTAGGTAGGATGCTGAAAAGCAGGACCTCTAGGATAGTAATGTTAGGATTGCTGCCTGTGCCATGTGCTAGCTAGCGCACGAATAGCATGATCAGGCATATTAATGTGTGTGGCTGAGAGACTGGTGTAGGGGACAGGGCTTCAGTTTCCTGAATCATTGGGCCCTCTTCTGGGGGGAGGGGCGACCTCTACAAAAAAGGACAGGTTACACCATAACTCAAAGGGGTCCAATATCCTAGCTGGTACATTAGGGAGGGTTTAAACTAATTTGGCAGGGGGATGGGAACCGAAATGATAGGGTTGAGGGAGGGAAAAACAGAAATAAATCAAAGCATGCAACAGAGATTATAGAAAGAACAGGCAGGAGATGAGGTTTAATCACAACCAGTGGAATGAGTTCCAGGCAATAGAGGCGTGGTGCAGTTAAAACAGAAAGCAACAAATATTGGACTGAAAGTGTTATATTTGAATGCACACGGCTTAAGGAATAAAATAGATGATCTTGAAATTCAGCTGCAGATTGGCAAATATGACATTGTGGCCATCTCTGAAATTTGGCTAAAGGATGGCTGCCTTTGGGAGCCGAACGTCCAAGGATATGCGGTGTATCGGAAAGATAGTTTAGTAGGTAGAGGGGGTGGTGTGGCTCTGTGTATAAGAAATAATATTAAATCATTAAAGGTGACATAGGATTATGGTGTAAGGTGTAAGGTCTCTATGGGTTAAGTTAAGAAATGGCAAGGGTAAAAAGACCCTAAAGGCAATTGTATACAGGCTTCCAAACAGCAGCCAGGATGTAGATTACAAATTACAACAGGAGATAGGAAAGGTGTGTCAGAAAGGCAGTGTCATTATAATCATTGGGGATTTTAACGTGAAAGTGGATTAGGAAAACCAGGTCAGTACCAGAGAGAGAATTTGTAGAATGTCTAAGGGATGGTGTTTTAGAACAACTTGTTGTTGAGCCCACTAGGGGCTGTGCTGGATTGGGTGTTGTGCAATGATCTGGAGGTGATAAGAGAGTTTAAGGTTAAGGAACCCTTAGGGAACAGTGATTACAATATGATCGAGTTCACTTTGAAATTCGAGAAGGAGGAACAAAATTCCAGTGTGTCAGTGGATTAAGGAAATTACAATGGCATGAGAGGGGAACTGGCCAAAATTGACTGGAAAGGGACATTTACAGGAAGGGCAGTGGAGCAGCAATGACTGGAGTTCCTGCGAAAAATGAGGGAAGTGCAAGACAGATAAGTTCCAAGTAAGAAATTTTCAAACGGAAGAAGGACACTACCATGGCTGACAAGAGAAGTCGGAGCCAAAGTAAAAGCAAAAGAGGACATACAAGGAAGCCAGAGCTAGTGGGAAGATAGAGGATTGGGGAGCTTTTAAAAACTTGCAGAAGGAAACTATGAAGGTCATTAGGAAGGAAAAGATGAATTATGAAAAGAAACTGACGACTAATATCAAAGAAGATACTAAAAGCTTTTTTAAGTATATAAAGGGTAAAAGAGAGTCTAGGGTAGATATAGGACCATTACAAAATGATGCTGGAGCTACTGTAATGAGAAGTGAAGAGATGGCAGAGGAACTGAATGTGTATTTTGCATCAGTCTTCACAGTGGAAGAGGCCTGCAGTATACTGGACATTCAGGAGTGTCAGGGAAGTGAAGTTTGTGCAGTGAAAATTACAGCTGAGAAGGTGCTCAGGAAGCTTAATGGTCTGAGGGTGGATAAATCTCCTGGACCTGATGGAATGCACCCTCGGGTTCTGAAGGAAGTAGCTGGAGAGATTGCGGAGGCATTAATGATGATCTTTCAAGAATCAATTGATTCTGTCATTGTACCAGATGACTGGAAAATTGCAAATGTTACTCTGCTATTTAAGAAGGATGGGAGGCAGCAGAAAGGAAACTATAGCCTGACATCAGTGGTTGGGAAGTTGTTGGAATCGATTGTTAGGGATGAGTTTATGGAGTACTTGAAAGCACATGACAAGATAGGCCAAAGCCAGCATGGTTTCCTGAAAGGAAAATCCTGCCTGACAAACCTACTGCAATTCTTTGAGGTAATTACAAGCAGGGTGGATAACGGAGATGCAGTAGGTGTGATGCACTTGGATTTTCAGAAGGCCTTTGACAAGGTGCCACACATGAGGCTGCTTAGCAAGGTAAGAGCCCATGAAATTACAGGGAAGTTATTAGCACAGGTGGAGCATTGGCTGGTTGGCAGAAAATGGAGAGTGGGAATAAAGGGATCCTATTCTGGCTGGCTGCCAGTTACCAGTGGAGTTCCACAAGGGTCAGTGTTGGGACCGCTGCTTTTTACGATGTATGTCAATGACTTGGATTACGGTATTAATGCAGTAGAACAGAGTGTTCTAGTAATAATGGTGCATACTTCCCTGAAGGTGGAATCTCATGTGGATAGGGTGGTGAAGAAAGCTTTTGGTATGCTGGCCTTTATAACTCAGAGCATTGAGTATAGGAGTTGCAAAGTAATGTTAGAATTGTACAAGGCATTGGTAAGGCGGAATTTGGAGTATTGTTTACAGTTCTGGTCACCTAATTATAGGGAAGATATCAACAAAATAGAGAGAGTACAGAGAAGATTTACTAGAATGTTACCTGGGTTTCAGCACCTAAGTTACAGGGAAAGGTTGAACAAGTTAGGTCTTTATTCTTTGGAGCATAGAAGGTTGAGGGGGGACTTGATAGAGGTATTTAAAATTATGAGGGGGATAGATCGAGTTGACGTGGATAGGCTTTTTCCATTGAGAGTAGGGGAGATTCAAACAAGAGGACGAGTTGAGAGTTAGGGGGCAACAATTTAAGGGTAACACGAGGGGGAATTTCTTTACTCAGAGAGTGGTAGCTGTGTGGAATGAGCTTCCAGTAGAAGTGGTAGAGGCAGGTTTGGTATTGTCATTTAAAGTAAAACTGGATAGGTATATGGATAGGAAAGGAATGGAGGGTTATGGGCTGAGCGCGTGCCAGTGGGACTAGGTGATAGTAAGCGTCGGCACAGACTAGAAGGGCCGAGATGGCTTGTTTCCGTGCTGTAATTGTTATATGGTTAATGGATTTTTGGTTATATTTGCAGGTGTTACAAAGATAGGTGGAGGAGCGGGTAGTGTTGAGGAAACAGACTTAGATAGTTTAGGGGAATGGGCAAAGAAGTGGCAAATGAAATACAATATTGGAAAGTGTATGTTCATGCACTTTGGTGAAAGAAATTAACAGGCAGACTATAGATGGTGAGAGAGTTCAAAATGCAGAGTTGCAAAGAGATTCAGGGGTCCCTGAGCAAGATACCCTAAAGGTTAACTTCCAGGTTGAGTCAGTTGTGAAGAAGGTGAATGCAATGTTGGCATTCATTTCTAGAAGTATAGCATATAAGAGCAGGGATGTGATGTTGGGGCTCTGTAAGGTATTCATGAGATCACGTTTGGAGTATTGGGTGCAGTTTTGGGCTCCTTATTTTAGAAAGGATATACTGACATTGGAGAGGGTTCAGAGAAGGTTCACAAGAATGATTCCAGGAATGAAAGGGTTACTGTATGAGAAACGTCTGGCAGCTCTTGGGCAGTATTCCCTGGAGTTCAGGAGAATGAGGGGGGGGGGAATCATATAAAAACATTCTGAATGTTAAAATGCACATACAACAGGCAGTGAAGAAAGCTAATGGCGTTAGCTTTCATAACAAGAGGAATTGAGTATAGGAGTGAAGAGTTCCTTCTGCAGTTGTACAGAGCCCTGTTGAGACCACACCTGGAGTATTGTGTTCAGTTTTGGTCTCCAAATTTAAGGAAGGACATTCTTGCTATTGAGGGAGTGCAGCATAGGTTCATGAGGTTGATTCCCGGGATGGCGGAACTGTCATATGTTGAAAGATTGGAGCGACTGGGCTTGTATACACTGGAATTTAGAAAATTGAGAGGGGATCTGCTTGAGACAAATAAGATTATTAAGGGATTGGACACGCTAGAGGCAGGAAGCATGTTCCCAATGTTTGGGGAGTCCAGAACCAGAGGTCACAGTTTAAGAATAAGATGTAGGCCATTTAGAACGAAGTTCAGGAAAAACTTTTTTCACCCAGAGAGTTGTGGATCTATGGAATACTCTGCCTCAGAAGGCAGTGGAGGCCAATTCTCTGGATGCTTTCAAGAAAGACTTAGATACAGCTCTTAAAGATAGCGGAGTCAAGGGATATGGGGAGAGGGCAGGAACAGGGTACTGTTTGTGGATGATCAGCCATGATCACATTGAATGGCGGTGCTGGCTCGAAGGGCTGAATGACCTACTCCTGCACCTACTGTCTATAAGGCCTGAACAGTTTCGATATGGCAAAATTATTTCCCATATTAGGGGAATCCAGGACAAGAGGGCACGATTTCAGGATTGAAGGACATCCATTTAGAACTGTGATGTGGAGAAGTTACTTTAGTCAGAGGGTGGTAAATCTTTGGAATTTGTTGCCACGAGCGGCTTAGGAGGCCAGGTCATTGGGTATATTTAAGGCGGAGATTAATGGATTCTTGATTAGCCAGGGCATCAAAGGGTATGGGGTGAAGGCACGGTTGTGGGGATGACTGGAAGAATTGGATTAGCCCTTGATTGAATGCCGGAGCAGACTTAGAAGGGCTGAATGGCCTACTTCTGCTGCTATATCTTATGGTCTTAATATACATGGCATTTACTTTAACAATTTTAATACAGCACTATATAAATCAGTTACAGTTATGGGCAGAGAAATGGCAGATGGTGTTTAGCCCAGATATATGTGAGGTGTTGCACCTTGGTAAGGCAGATGCAAGGAGACAGTACCCTGTTAAGTGTTGCTGAGCAGAGAGATCTTGAGGTCCAAGGCCATAGCTCTTTGAAAGAAACTACACAGATTGATAACGTCATTAAGAAGGCTTATGGAATGCTTGCTTTTATTAGTGGAGGCATTCAAGTCAAGAGATGAAGGGGTTAGGCTATGAGGAGAGATCAAGTCCCCTCGAACTCTACTCACTGGAATTCAGAAGAATGAGAGGAGATCTTATGGAAACATATAAAATTAAGAAAGGTATAAATAAAGTTAGAGGCAGAAAAGTTGTTTCCACCGGTAGGTGAGACTAGAAGTAGGGGACAGATCCTCAAGATTTGGGGGAGTAAATTTAAGATGGAGATGAGAAGGAGCTACTTTTCCCAAAGAGTGGTGAATCTGTGGAATTCTCTGTCCGGTCAAGCAGTGGAGGCTAGCTAAGTAAATATATTTAAGACAAAGTTAGATAGATCTTTGCATAGTTGGGGAATTATGGGTTATGGGGAAAAGGCAGGTAGGTGGAGACATTATTGAATGGCGAAGCAGGCTGAACGGGCCTGATGGCCTACTTCTGCTCCTATTTCTTATGTTCTTATATTACTAGACTTGCACCAGTCACCCTTTGCTATGAAGTTTGCTGATCAATTTTGCTTTCAGAAATGTTTTCATTTTAAAATTCTTACTCTTTACTAACAAATGCTTCTAGATTGTCTTCATTCAATCGCCAGTATTAAGACTGCTACTTTTCACACTATTTGTCAGTGATTTAGATTGTGGAATTGATGGCTTTGTGGCAAAGTTTGCAGATGATACAAAGATAGGTGGAGGGGTAGGTAGTGCTGAGGAAGTAACGCAATTGCAGTAGGACTTGGACAAATTGAAAGAATGAGCAAAAAATTTTGGTGTCTTGAACTACCAGTTTGTCGAAGGGTGCAATCATCTGGTTAGGGTTCAAAGGGGCAGTTCACATTCGCTTGTATACTACAGTATGTATCTTAACAATGGAATGTAACCTCAACCAGCTGTAAATGGTGAAAATTCAACTGGTGATTGGTGGGACTACAAAAAAAGTGAATTCCATTAGTCACCATGGAATAAGAAGTTAAAAAAGGCTGCAATCAGTTAATTGAGAGAGTTTGCAGGAGGTGATGCTAATTAGCAATAAGTAGAAGGGTGCAATGAAATGGATATTAAGATTCTAACATGTTAACTTGTTAATGAGGATATGTATACATATCATTCACTTTTATATTTAAAAATAGCTAGTGAAGAAAGTCTTAAGGGTGCATCTTTGCTGGTGTTAACATTTTTCCTGTTTGTTACTTACATAATGTCCATTACACCACTGGTGTTTAAGGCAGCAATAATGGCTTTCTTCATTGCTGTTTCCTTAACAATCTTTTTTTTACCAGTCAAGGTTGTTAGCCCTGAGCTGAACCTGGCAGACCAATGGACTACTCTTACTCTGGGCTCTACCCTTTGACCTGTTTGGCACAGGTGACCCTACCAAGAGCCAAAGCATAAAGGCCCTGACTGCAGCCAACAGTCAGCCCTTGGGGTCATTGAGGCGCACAAGCTACGACAAGGTTGTGGTCCTCCTGGAGACGTGTTGTGTTAACTTTACTCCAAATGCTGCAAGGAGGACACATTCCAATATTGAAGGCGAGGGAACTTAGCCTCAACTGTTATACATCCTCACTTTATCCCTCTGAGGAAGCCAGACACTGTTTCAGTGTAAGCATCTACTGGATGATTTGGAAACCTTGGCAGCTGTTGACCTAGTTCTTTTTCCTCTTGGGCCCTTAGTTCCCAGTGGCACATAAGCCATTGAAGATCTCCTGTCTTCCATTGTCCAAAGTGAATAGCATGATTGGAGTTCATCAATATTTCTGTAATCCGTTGTATACAGCTTCACCATCTCCCTGTTTGCCAGCCTTACCCATTCCACCTCTCACGACGACGGACATAGGTTTGGGCTTTGGCCTTGTTAGCTTAGTGCTTAAAGGTGCTGGTTATGTGTTACGAGCCGGCAAACCCCAGATCTTGTTTCAGTAAATGCTGATGCAGTGCTCTTGGCTGGGATGACCAAATAGTTCCCTCAAAGTGAATCACCCTGAGATCCAGCAACATCCTGCTAAACAGAGTATGCACATGGCTGGTGAGAAAATTAGCTTGAGGTTGAGCTTGTGCAGTCAAATGGATGAACGTTACTCATCTACAAGCAAGAATGGTCACTTTAGAGAGTACTACAGCACTGAGTGAGCCAGCAGTTAACCTTTATGGCAGGGGTTCTCAACCTACAGTCCACAGACCCTTCAGCTAATGGTGAAGGTTGGGAAGCCGTGGTCTACGTGTAATTTTAGTTTTTGATGGGTCTATCACAGTTGGGGCTGCAGGGAACAATAATGACGACATGGTAGCATTGTGGTTAGCGCAGCGCTTTACAGTACAGGCAACCTGGGTTCAATTCCACCTGGTGCCTGTAAAGAGTTTGTATGTTCTCATGATCACTTGGGTTTCTTCCCACAGTCCAAAGATATACTGGTTGGTAGGTTAATTAGTCATTATAAATTGTACTATCTTAGTTGTAAGATTAAATGGGGGGATTGTGCGACATGGTTCACGGAACCGGAAGGGCCTGTTCCACACTGTATCTCAATCATCAATAAAGATACAAGGAAAGGATTTTTTAATTATCTAATTACTCTGGAGGACAGGGAAAGGTATTCCAGATACTTGCCAGACTTCATTGTGGCTTTTGACCCGACACTGTCAAGGTGTTGCCCCATGATATCAGCTGCTTAGTTTCTAATTTGACACATTTTTAATTTGGTCTCTCTCTCCTTCCCTCTCACCAACCCACCACACCACCCCCCTCCTTCAACTGTGAGTATTTTGTGATGATTATGCCCTTCTGCACCCCACTGCTGAAATTCCTGCTCCGTGCATTACTTTGAAGCTGAGTTGTGACCATAATTCAGTAATGAGAATGAAATTACACCTGGGCTATCTGACTGCATTTTACATAACTGCTTCCAGCGGAAGAATCTGGAGTATAATCAGGAACATGTTCCTCCTTGTTCGTGTGCCATCATTCATCAACCCCTGCCAATGAGTATGAAGGTCTGTCATGCATAACGCTTGTCAACTTGGTTAGGTTGAAGCCGGTCACGTTTTTGTTCAGTGTATTTACTTGCTAAGACTAGCTCCTCATCTGCAATTGTTGGGATGAAGAACTCTGAAAAAGACCCTTTTTTAAAAAAAAAACTACAACGGCGCACCCACGAGACTATCATACACACATTTAGCACACATAAGCCAGAGAACTGACCAAGATGTTTGTGTATATCAAGCAGTTGCTTGGCACTTATCTTCTGTCAGGAGTTTATAGTTCCTCTTTCAGTTCAACAGCAAATCTTGTTAACAAATCATTAAAATTAGTTGATTGTCTCAACAGTTTCTTCCACTTTTACAATCAGCTGGTGGTGTTATCATGGCAAGCCAGTAAAAATCTGAGGGAAACATTGTAAGCATCTGCATTAGTTATTGAGATGGCCACAGGTCGATAAGGTGGCGAAGAAGGCTTTTGGAACGTGTGCATTTGATAGTCAAGGCATTGAGTTAAAAAGTCAAGTTACGTTGCAACATTATAGAACTCTGGTTAGGCCACATCTGAAATATTGCATACAGCTCTGGTTGCCCCGCTATAGGAAGGACATTGAGACTTTGGAGAAGGTGCAGAAGAGGTTTACAAGAATGCTGCTTGGCTATCACAAGAGGCTGGATAAACTTGGGTTGTTTTCTCTAGAGCGGTGGAGGCTGAGGGGAGATCTGAGAGTTTTGTAAGACTATGAGAGGCATAGATAGAGTGAACAAGGGAGTATCTGTTTCCCAGGGTTCAAATGTCTTAACACCAGAGAGTATGCATTGAAGGTGAGGTCGGGTGGGGGGGGGGTGTAGGTTCAAGACAGTAAGGTAGGAGCAGAATTAGGCCATTTTATCACGGCTGATCCAGTTTTCCTCTCAGTCCCAATCTCCTGCTTTAGACCATAAGACTATAAGTCATAGGAGTGGAATTAGGCCATTCAGCCCATCAGATCTACTGTGCCATTTCATCATGGCTGACCCCGGATCCCATTCGGCCCCATACACCTACCTTCACACCATATCCTTTGAAGCCCAGACCGGTCAGGAATCTATCAACTTCCTCTTTGAATATATCCACAGATTTGGCCACCACCTCTGTCTGTGGCAGAGCATTCCAAGGATTCACCACTCTTTGGCTAAAAAAAATTCCTCCTTACTTCTGTTCTAAAAGGTGACCCTCAGTTTTGAAGCTGTACCCTCTAGTTCTGGATTCCCCCTCTCCACATCTACTTTTCACATTCTTCTGAACGCTAGTGAGTACAGGCTCATATGTTAACCCCTTCATTTCCAGAATTATCCTTGTGAGTCTCCCCTGGGCTCAAAGCTATTGACGATACTCTTCATGTGCCTTCTCCCCGTATCCCTCATAACTTGACCAGTCAAGAAGCTATCGATCTCTGCCTTAAACATACATAAAGATTTTGTCTCCGCAGCTGCCTATGGCAAAGAATTCCACAGATTCACCACTCCTTGGCTAAAGTAATTCCTCATCTCTTTTCTAAAAGGATGCCCCTCTATTCTGAAGCTGTGTCTCTCCCATCATAGGAAACATCCTCTACACATTCACTCTATCAAAGCTTTTCAGCATTTGATAGTTTTCAATGAGCTAATTTTTTCTGAATTCCAGTGAATATAGGCCCAGAGCCATCAAACACTCTTCATATGAGAAACCATTTCAATCCTGGAATCATTTTCGTGAACCTCTTTTGAATCTTCTCCAGTTTGAGATAAAGGGCCCAGGACTGCTCACAATGCTCCCAAGTGAGGCCACACCAGTGCTTTATTACACCCTTGCTTCTATGTTCTAATCCTCTTAAACTGAATCAACAAAATGCTGGAGGAATTCAGAAGACCAGGCAGCATCTGTGGAAGAGTACAGTCGAAGTTTTGGACTGAGACCCATAGAGTCCTGCCGAAGGGTCTTGGCCCAAATTGTCAACTGTTTTCTTTTCCATAGACACTGCCTGGCCTGCTGAGTTCCTCCAGCAGTTTGTGTGCGTTGCTTGGATTTCCAGCATCTGCAGATTTGTTTTTTAAAATGAATGCTAACGTTGCATTTGCCTTTCTCACAACACTCAACCGGCAAATTAACATAAAATGTAGAAATCTACAGCACATTACAGATCCTCAGCCCACAATGTTGTCCCAACCTACTCTAGAAACTGCCTGGAATTTCCCTACTGCATAGCCCTCTATTTTTCTAAGCTCTGTGTACCTATCTAAGAGGCTCTTAAAAGATCCTATTGTATCTGTTCCCACCAGCGCCGCTGGCAGTGCATTCCACACACCCACCACTCTCTGTGTGGAAAAACTTACCCCTGGCATTCCCTGGGTACCTATTTCCATGCAACTTAAAACTATGCTCTCTCATGTTAGCCATTTCAGCCCTGTGAAAAAGCCTCTGGTTATCCACATGATCAATGCTCCTCATCATCTTATACACACCTATCATGTCACCTCTCATCCTCCGTCGCTCCAAGGAGAAAAGGCCAAGTTCACTCAACCTATTCTCATAAGGTACACCCTCTAATTCAGGCAACATCCTTGTAAATCTCCACTGTGCACTCTCTAGAGTATCCACATCCTTCCTGAAGTGACACAACCAGAACTGAACACTGTACTCCAAGTGGGGTCTGACCAAGGTCTTGTATAGCTGTAACCTCAGTCCTGTGGTCGATGAAGGCCAACACACCATACGCCTTCTTAGCAACACTGTCAACATACACAGCAGGTTCGAGTGTCCTATGTACATGGACCCCAAGTTCTCTCAGATCCTTCACACTACCAAGTGTCTTATCATTGATATTATATTCTGTCTATAAATTTGACCTACCAAAATGAACCACTTCACACTTATCTGGGTTGAAGTCCATCTGCCACTTCTCTTTTTTTAATATACAAAATATCTTTATTACAGATTCAGTGCTATATATACAAACCAGTGACTAACGCAGTTAATAGGCTACAAATAGACAATACACATTAAACTAAAAATGTTTCCATCTCTGTCAGTGATGGCAATAGCTCCCCCCCCCCCCCCCCCCCCCGCAGAGCCCAGCGGTCCTGGAATGCTCTGTGGTCGCCGTGGACAGTGCGTATTCCTTCTCAATATTTACCCGGGTATGAACATACCCGCTAAACATTGCTAGGCAGTCTGCCTGGGCAAAACCTCCCACCACCCATTTTCAAGACCCACAGATGGCTGATTTCATCAGTCCCAGAAGCAAGTTGACAAGGACATCCTCATCCCTCCATGCCCCCCTCCTTACTGGAAGACTGCGTATAAATAGGGTGGGGCTAAAATGTAACCAGAAGGCGAGAAGCAGCCCACACACTTACACAAAAAGGGGCTGCAGCCTCACACACTCCATGTACATGTGGTACACGGTCTCAGCCCGCAGAGGTTACATGTGGCTGGGAAGTCCGTGTACAAACTAAAGAACTTATTGCAGGGCTCCGCTCTGTGCAGCAGCCTCCACCCCAGATCCCCCAGGTGCATGGGAAGAACTCCCTCGTAAAGGGACCTCCAGATGAAAAGACACACCGCCATGGCGTGTCGGGACAGTGGACAAGGGCAAGGAAGTGGAGGATGTGGAGCAGCAGCCCATACAGGTACCTCCTACTTGCATTCCCTGAATGGGATTGTGGGTGCCTGCAAGAGACTGTTCAAGTTGTGTAGACTCAGCTCTTGGATAAGATGGCGTGGCCTGGGCCCGACTAGCAGCTTAGCCTGAGTTGTTCCACACACCTGAGCTGCACCGACATCCATTGATGCAGGGCAAGGGTCACAGAAACGTAGGTTACTCATAGCCTTCTATTTTTCTGAGCTCCAGGAGTCTCTTTAAAAATTCCTATCCTATACTCCTTCACCACCGTTGCTGGCAGCCCATTCCACACACTCACCACTCTGTGTTTTTAAAAAAAAAACAACTTACCCCGATTTCTCCTTTGAAGCTACTTCCAAACACCTTAGAACTGTGTCCTTTCGTGCTAGCCATTTCAGCCCTGGGGGAAAATGACTATCCACACGATCAGTGTCTTTCATCATCTTATACACCTCTATCAGGTCACCTCTAATCCTCTGTCATTCCAAGGAGAAAAGGCCAAGTTCACTCAACCTATTCTCATAAGGCAACATCCTTGTAAATCTCCCCTGCACCCTTTTTATGGTTTCTACATCCTTCCTGTAGTGAGGTGACGAGAACTGAGCACAGTACTCCAAGTGGGGTCTGACCAGGGTCCTATATAGCTGCAACATCACCTCCCGGCTCTTAAACTCAATCCCACAATTGATGAAGGCCAATGCACCGTACGCCTTCTTAACCACAGAATCAACCTGCACAGCAGCTTTGAGTGTCCTGTGGACTCAGACCCCAAGATCCCTCTGATCCTCCACACTGCCTAGAGTCTTACCATTAATGCTATATGCTGCCATCATATTTGACCTACCAAAATGAACCACCTCACACTTCTCTGGGCTGAACTCCATCTGCCACTTCTCAGCCCAGTTTTGCATCCTATCAATGTCCCGCTGTAACCTCTGACAGCCCTCCACACTGTCCACAACACCTCCAACCTTTGTTTCATCAGCAAACTTACTAACTCACTCTTCTACTTCTTCATCCAGGTAATTTATAAAAATCACTAAGAGGATGGGTTCCAGAACACACCTGTGTGGAACACTACTGGTCACTGTCCTCCATGCAGAATATGAACCATCTGCAGCCACCCTTTGCCTTCTGTGGACAAACCTATTCTGGATCCACAAAGCAAGGCCTCCTTGGATCCCATGCCTCCTTACTTTCTGAATGAGCCTTGCATGGGGTACCTTATCAAATTCCTTACTAAAATCCATATGCACTACATCCACTGGTTCTCCCATCATCAATGTGTTTTGTTACATCCTCAAAGAATTCAATCAGGCTCGTAAGGTAAGACCTGTCCTTGACAAGGCCATGCTGACTATCCTTAATCAGATTATGTCTCCAAATGCTCATATATCTTGCCTCTCAGGATCTTCTCCAACAACTTGCCCACCACTGAAATAAGACTCACTGGTTTATACTTTCCTGGGTTATCTCTACTCCCTGTCTTGAACAAGGGAACAACATTTGCAACCCTCCAATCCTCTAGTACATCTCCGTCCCTATTGATGACACAAAGATCATCGCTAGAAGCTCAGCAATCTTATCCCTCAATTCCCACAGTAGTCTGACGTATACCTCATCAGGTCCTGGTGACTTATCTATCTTAATGCTTTTCAAAACCTCCAGCACATCCTCTTTCTTAATGCCTATATACTCAAGCGTTTCAGTCCACTGTAAGTCATCCCCACAATTGCCAAGTTCCTTTTCGCTGGTGAATACTGAAGTTAAAGTATTCACTAAGTACCTGAGCTACCTCCTGTGGCTCCATGCATACATTTCCACTATTACACCTGATTGGTCCTATAGTTGTAGAATGCTTTGGGGTTTTCCATAATCCTCCTCTCCAAGGCCTTCTCATGGCCCCCCTGGCTCTCTTAGTTCCATTTTTAAGCTCCTTGCTAGCAACCTTGTAATTTTCTAGAGCCCTAACTTCCTAGTTTCTTGAACCTTGCGTGTTTTTCTTTTCTTCTCAACTAAATTTTCTACATCCTTTGTACACCATGTTTTTTAACCCTATCATCCTTTTCTTGCCTCAATGGAACATACCTATGCAGAACTCCATGAAAATGTCCCTTGAACTTTTGCTATATTTCTGCCACGCATTTCCCTTAGAACATCTTCTCCCAATTTGTGCTCCCAAGTTCCTGCCTAATAGCATCATATTTCCCCCTACACCAATTAAATGTTTTCCCAAATTGTCTGCTGCTATCCCTCTGCAGCGCTATGGTGAAGGAGATGTGGTCACTACATCCAAAATGCTGTCCCACCGAGAGATCAGACACCTGACCAGGTTCATTTCCCATACCAGATCAAGTACGGCCTGTCCTCTAGTTGTCTTATCTACATATTATGTCAGGAAACCTTCCTAGGGAATCCTGCACAAGGTCTCCCAAGTCCCTTTGAACCTCAGTTTTTTTTGTGTTTTTCTAGAAAATAGTCTATCCTTTCTTCTACCAAGTGCATGACCATTCACTTCAGATACTGTATCCATCTGCCATTTCTTTGTCCTTTCTCCTAATCTGTCCAAGTCCATCTGTAACCTCTCTACTTCCTCAAAACTACCTGACCCTTCATCCCGACAAAGGGTCTCAGCCTGAAACGTTGACTGCTTGTTTCAACGGATGCTGCCTGACCTGCTGAGTTCATCCAGCTTGTTTGTACGTGTTGATTTGACCATAGTATCTGTAGTGTATTGTGTTTACTGACCTTTCATCTATCTTCCTATTGTATGCAAACTTTACAACAAAGCCATCAATTCCATCATCCAAATAATGACATAATATAAAAAGAATCTGTCCCAACACAGACCCCTGTGGAACACTACTAGTCACTGGCAGCCTGACAGAAAAGGCCCCCTTTATTCCCACTCTTTTCCCAATCAGCCTCTGCTTTATCCATACTGAAATCTTACTTGTAATATTGTGGGCTTGTAGTTTGTTAAGCATGTGTGGCACCTTGTCAAAGGCCTTCTGAAAATCCAAGTACACAACATCAACCAATTGTCTAGTTTGCTTGTTATTTCTTCAAAGAATTCCAACAAATTTGTCAGGCAATATTTTCTTTTGGGAAAACTACAGTCTATTTTATCATGTGCCTCCAAGTACTCTGAAACCTCATCTTTAATAATTGACTCCAACACCTTCCCAACCAGTGAGCTCAGACTAACTGGCTTATAATTTTCCATCTTCTGCCACTCTCCCTTCTTGAAGGGTGATGTGAGGGGTAGGTTGTTTACTCAGTGGTGGATGCCTGGTGTGGTGGTAGAGGCAAACACATTAGAAGCTTTTAAAGGATGTTTGGATAGGCACATGGATGTAAGGAAGATGATGAAGGGTCAGTGGTGTAGGTCGGAGTGTTTAGTGTTTGGGTATATTTGATTTGCTTCGTAGCCGGTTCAGCTCAATATTGTGGGCTGAATGGCCTGTTCCTGTGCTGTACTCTTCTATGTTCTAACAAAGTACCAACTTCGAGCAACCACAAAGATCTAATGGGCAGATCAGCAAGCTCTCCCTGTGTACAGTGGGTGATTAGCATGTGGCACTCTTGTGCTGAGCATTACATTAGGGAGGACCAAAACTTTCCTTGGGCAGATCTTATAGATGACACTGAAGGAGTAACATTAAAAGTTATGGACAGCGATTGAACTGAGTGCTGCAAAATACATTTGTTACGAGGAAGCAGATACACAGATTTGAGAAGTGAGACAGAAGAGACTGATTAGGACTAAGCACATGAATCATTATTTATTGACATACAGTACAGAGTAAGCCTATTCGGCCCTTCGAGTCACACCACTCTGACCAATTTAAACCTAGCCTAATCATGAGACAATTTAGAACAATGAACCTACGAACCACTGTGGGAGGAAACGGGAGCACCTGGAGAAACCCATGTGGTCACAGGGAGAACGTACAAACTCCATACAGACACCTGGAGAAACCCATGTGGTCACAGGGAGTACGTACAAACTCCATACAGACACCTGGAGAAACCCATGTGGTCACAGGGAGAACGTACGAACTCCATACAGACACCTGGAGAAACCCATGTGGTCACGGGGCGAACGTACATGCTCCATTCAGGCAGTGGCGGGAATTTAACCTGGATTGCGTGTACTATAAAGTGTTGTGCTGACTATGCCACTCCAATTTATTTATGGACAGGTAAACATTTTGCCAAACATCTAAGTTACACAAGCTTAGGATACCTAAACATTCAGTAACACCTAACTCAACAACTACCTCATTAAGTCTCCCCACATTACACAACTAGAAAACCAAACATTCAATAAACAGGTACTTTGCTAAGAATGCATCTGGAGCACAACTTCCCAATGGCAAGTGCCCAGAGACAAAGGTAAGCCCCTGAGGTGCCTGAAACCGAACACAGGTGCTGTGGCACACAAGGCAACCAAAGGGAAAGAGCTGCTGCACACTTCAAACAGGCCAGTCGATGACCAGCATGATGGAAGTGGCATTCGATCAACAAGTAAACTGACCCTTCATGTTACAAAATTTTCCAAATGTTCTGTTCTATTAACTTTTTTTTCCTCTTTTTGCATTTAGGGAGAGTATGATGACTTTGTGGTGCACGGATATTAATGGAAGATCAGAAAACCCTGCAGTGTCATATTTAAAGATTAAAATTAGCATTAAAGTGGTTCATTCGGACTGCTGTGAAGAACCTTTAGTCCCTTTTTAATTGTCGTGTAACTTTTGCATTGAAGCAATATCTTGCATTTGGAGTAGTTTTTATATCCTTGTGTTTGCAAGTATGGATATGTGGTTTGAAGGTATCTGGCTGTTGTCCGAAAAGGATGATCGAAAACTCGAGCAGTTCATGCAGCGAGCAGACTCTGGGCTTTGGCAGCACGGAGATGTGTTTTGAGGTGGAGCGCAAACTTGGACAAACAGATCTTAGTGTTAATTGCTTAAATTGAAAGATGGGGGAATGGAGTTACATGGATGGGTTTGGGGTTGCAGTGAAGCAGAGAGGCTGTATGTGAGAAGGGAGGGTAAAGTTGATGTTTTTAAAATGTGCTGCTGTTCCCAGTGTTTTGCTCGGTGGCATTGCCACCCTTCAGTCGCGGCTTCATCAACAATGTTCTCAGCCGGAGCCCCAGAAGTGAATCTGACACCAAGTTTTGAAGAAGTAACTCTGTATTTCTGCTCTGCCACACCTGCCTCCTTGGCACCAAATGAAGAACAGTTTGTGTATGTGGACTTGTGCAAACTTGTCAGTTTTGTTACTGTGTGAATGCTGACCGAGTTTTCTTTTTGCTGCTGGAACTTCCCAGCAATAGTTTACCAAATGTGCAAGAAATTAGAGTCAGCATTTAAGAATTTAGGATGCAATGCGTTTGAATGTGCTGTAGCAGCTTCTGTAACTCAGTGCGATTTGATTCCTCCCTCTTGGTCAGATAAAGATAATAGATATGTCACTGCACATTTAGAGACTACTGATAGACATAGAATCAGCTCATTCACAATGTTTAGAGAAAGCATTTACAACTTAGTAATTCAAAATACTCTCATTTTTCTTTTTAACTTTCCCTTGGCTGGAATATGCAAACATATGTTATGAGGTTAACATAGTCTTCATTAGGACAAGGAAGAGAACTGAATAAAAAAAATTGTACATCAAAATGAGTTTCCTCATTTCATAAAATTATAGAAAGTCCATATGTTAAGACGAATATAATTTTTGATATTTAAATAAGTCTTAGAGCCTAAATAGTTTGGTTGCCTTCGTTACACTGGTGTGTTTGGTGAGACTCCTTTTGAAAGCCCGGAAGTGTAAGGGGTGGGGGATGTACTTACTGCCACTTCCCCCTCTGCCCTTCGCTCGGACATTTCACACGTTGTAAACACTTACCTTTTGGAGAGCCACGGTCAGTGACAGTTATGTCCCTGCACACTGTTCATTCTTTGCCCTTCATCGAAGGCTTGAGCTTGGGGTTATCCCTTTAATTACCGCAGGTGTGATTTGGAAATCCCTCCTAAAGCTAGTCTCTTACCGCAAGGAGTGTTATCATGAAAACGTGTTTAAAAAGATAGGTTTTCCAATCAGAAAGATTTTTTTTTGCCTCCAATCTGGATTCAGAAGAGATCAGAAGGTCAAAGTGCAAGCCTGTGTCACTATTCAGTGAGGTCAAAATTGACCCTTAGCTACCTATGCCACACACACAAATTTCTACAAATTGTTCTAAATTTATTACAATTATTAAACACAAAATAATTACATAATTACTCACCCCCTGCAAGTCAGTATTTAGTAGAAGCACCTTTGGCAGCAATTGCAGCCTTGAATCCGTGTGGATAGGTCTCTCGGCTTTGTGCAATTTTTACCCCATTCTTCTCTACAGAAACATGGAAAACCTGCTGCTCAAGCCCTGTCAGATTACATGGGGATCATGAGTGAACAGCCCTTTTCAAGTCCAACCACACATTCTCAATTGGATTGATGCAGGGTTCTGACCTGGCCATTCCGGGGCATTAACTTTGTTGTTTTAAAGCCATTCCTGTGTAGCTTTGGCATAATGTTTGGGGTGATTATCCTGCTGGAAAACAAATCTACAGACTGCATTGGGTTTTCCTTCAGGATTTCCCTGTATTTTACTGCATTCATTTTACCCTGTACCTTCACAAGTCTTCCAGGGCCTGCTGCAGTGAAGCATCCCTACAGAATGATGCAGCCACTATGCTAGGGATGGTGTGTTTCTGATGATGTGCAATATTTATGCCAAACAAAGCATTTAGTGTGATGGCCAAAATGCTCAATTTTGGTTTCATCAGATCATAGAGCCCTCTTCCAGTTGACTTCAGAGTCTTCCACATGACTTCTGGCAAACTTCAGCCGAGATTTCATGTGAGTTTTTTATTTCTGCAGTGGCTTTCTCTTTGCCACTCTCCCATAAAGCTGTGACTGGTGAAGCACCCGGGCAACAATTGTATGCGTAGTCTCTCCCATCTCAGCCACTGAAGCTTGTAATTCCTCCAGAGTTGTCATGGGCCTCCCTCACTAGTCCTCTTGCATGGTCACTCGGTTTTTGAGGGCGGTCTGCTCTAGGCAGGTTTCCAGCTGTGCTTTATTCATTCCATTTGTTGATAATTCACTTAACTGTACTCAAGGGATATTCAGTGACTTGGAAATTTTTTTCATATCCATCTCCTGACGTGCTTTCCAATAACCTTTTTGTGGAGTTGTTTGGAGTGTCCTTTTGTCATCTTGGTGTAGTTTTTGCCAGGATACTGACTCACCCACAGTTGGACCTTCCAGATACAGTTAAATTTTTTACTACAATTGAAACACCTTAACTGCACACGCGTTCATATATAGCTAGGACACTTTAATCCAATTTGCTGCACCAGTGATGATTTGGTTTGTCATATTAAAGAGAGTGAATATTTGCACAATCAATTATTTTTTATTTGTAAATAATTTGGCTCACTTTGTAGAGATCTGTTTTCATTTAGACATGAAATACTTTTTCTGTTAATCAGTGTTTTTAAAAAAAGTCAAATTAAATCCTCTGTGATTCAGTCTTGTAGAACAATAAAATATGACAACTTCCATGGGGGTTGAAACTTAATTCCAATCACCCCATTCCTGGAAATTCCAAGACAATATCCTGGTTTGTGTAGCATCTCCTGTTTTTAACATTAAAGATCCTAGTTTCATTCCTGAACTTCCACCAGGACAGACATATCCTACTGAAGATGAAAAGCGATTCTTCCATTGCTTTTTATCTCCTGTACACCAAAGCCTCTGCTTTGCCATCATCTAACCATAATTGCTAAGAGCATTTCTAATGGATTTAGTTATCTTAGCCTGTACTGGACTTTAGCATGTCCTCCGGCAAGAGTTGGATGTGAAGACTGTCAGCTGATTGATGTGCCCCAACTTAGCTTCAGACTGAAAGCAGTTATTAGTTGTGGGGTGGAGGGTTGGGGTGGAAACACAATTCACATTCCCAGTAGAACAAATAAACAAAATCTAACCGGCTCAGCAGCTTTACTTGTAGAATTCACTTGAACCTAAGTGGAGTCATGCCAAGATAGGAATGGACACATTTGATCACACACGATAGCATATACTTTTCTTCCAAATTTAGTTAGTAATTTTTCAATACGCATTTCCTCCTGAATTTGGCATACGTATGCGGAATGGAACCATGCTTATAAATGTCACTAGTAGTTGCAAATTCTGACCTGTGGGATATGCTGAAGTACGTCAACATTTTCTTTTTGTCGATGTGAATAGTTTTACTAGTGACTTGTCTTTAAAGAGACTACAAAGTTTAGGTAATTTTGTTCCTATTTTGTACTTCTATTTCATACTTCACCCTGTTTGCACGTGCACAGAATGTTCCATTCAGTGAAGCTGATCCAGAGAAGCTGTTAGAGCACAATTTGCCTAATTTTATTGAGGTTGGGCAGTGTTTGGTGTACAGCCATGCCTTTATGTTAAGGAGTTTGACTTGTACTTTAAAATTGTCTTATTTCCCAGCTTCACTGTAAACACACACCAGGACTGAACTAGTGTGTTGCTTGCCTTAGAGTCAGATGTAACCACTTAGGATATTGAGCACTTGTTTTTTAAAGAACTGACAAATAAATGTTGCAAATATTATGGGCTCTCTTGGTACTGTTGAGTACAGTCTTTGGTTTCAAAGTTGTTGTCATTCGTCAATACATTTGTTACTTCAGATCTGACAGGGTTTAAAACATTGCATGAAGAATGCATAAAACACAATAAATATATATACATATTGATTTTATGTGCATAAAGTGATAAGACAGGAGTACCTTTTCATAAGTTGACTGAATAAAAGTGTAGTGGGGAGTGTGCATCTGTCAGCCTGCTATACTTGTGGGTTCAAGCCTCACCTACACCTCATCATCCACTCTCCTGCTTTGAAAGAGCGTAGCAGCAGTTTGCCAGTCTGGAAGTATTTTTTTACATTGCGTGCTCCTGTTCAGAAAATGAACATCTGATGCCATGTTGAGGGAATGCTGTGGGTAAACGAGGCAATAATCAATCCCATGACAGGCAAGTTTACCTGAAGTCCTCAACTAGCCTGTGTTCAATATTATATTTCTGTTAATGCACATAAACATCCTGTGTTTTCCGTGGCGCCTTTGATCTTCACACTGACATGCAATAAACGTGCAAACTTTGTTGCTGGTGACTTCAACAATGCTAAATTGGTTTCTCTCAGCACTTACTGTTATGTTAATTCCTGCATACCACTCACTGATTAAATGTGTCAACATAAACCAATAGTGCACAGTACAGGCCAATCGGCCCACAATGTTGTGCCGACCCTTAAACCCTGTGTCCCATATAACCCTCCACCTTAAATTCCTCCGTATACCTGTCTAGTAGTCTCTTAAATTTCACTAGTGTATCTGACTCAGGCAGTGCATTCCATGCACCAACCACTCTCTGAGTAAAAAACCTTCCTCTGATACCCTCCTTGAACTTCCCACCCCTTACCTTAAAGCCATGTCTTCTTGTATTGAGCAGTGGTGCCCTGGGGAAGAGGCACTGGCTGTCCACTCTATCTATTCCTCTTAATATCTCATGTACCTCTATCATGTCTCCTCTCCGGAGAGTAAAGTCCTAGCTCCCTTAATCTCTGATCATAATGTATACTCTCTAAACCAGGCAGCATCCTGGTAAATCTCTGTACCCTTTCCAATGCTTCCACATCCTTCCTATAGTGAGGCAACCAGAACTGGACCCAGTACTCCCAAGTGTGGCCTAACTAGAGTTTTATAGAGCTGCATCATTACATCGCGTCTCTTAAACTCTGTCCCTCGATTTATGAAAGCTAACACTTCATAAGCTTTCTTAACTACCCTATCTACCTGTGAGACAACCTTCAGGGATCTGTGGACATGTACCCCCAGATCCCTCTGCTCCTCCACACTCCCAAGTATCCTGCTGTTTACTTTGTACTCTGCCTTGGAGTTTGTCCTTCCAAAGTGTACCACCTCACACTTCTCCGGGTTGAACTCCCATCTCCCACTTCTGCATCCTATCAATGTCTCTCTGCAATCTTTGACAATCCTCTACACTATCCACAACACCACCAACCTTTGTGTCGTCTGCAAACTTGCCAACCCACCCTTCTACCCCCACATCCAGGTTGTTAATAAAAATCACGAAAAGTAGAGGTCCCAGAACCGATATTTGTGGGACACCACTAGTCACAACCCTCCAATCCGAATGTACTCCCTCCACCACGACCTTCTGCTTTCTGCAGGCAAGCCGATTCTGAATCCACCTGGCCAAACTTCCCTGGATCCCATGCTTTCTGACTTACTCAATAAGCCTACTGTGTGGAACCTTGTCAAGTGCCTTACTAAAATCCATGTAGATCACATCCACTGCATTACCCTCATCTATATGCCTGGTCACCTCCTCAAAGAACTCTATCAGGCTTTTTAGACACAATCTGCCCTTCACAAAGCCATGCTGACTGTCCCTGATCAGACCATGATACTCTAAATGCCCATAGATCCTATCTCTACGAATCTCTTCCAACAGCTTTCCCACCACAGACATAAGGCTCACTGCTCTATAATTACCCAGACTATCCCTACTACCTTTTCTGAACAAGGGGACAACATTCACCTCCCTCCAATCCTCCGGTACCATTCCCGTGGACAACAGGGACATAAAGATCCTAGCCAGAGGCTCAGCAATCTCTTCCTTTGCCTCCCGGAACAGCCTGGGGAATATTCCGTCAGGCCCCGGGGACTTACCCATCCTAATGTACTTTAACAACTCCAACACCTCCTCTCCCTTAATATCAACATGCTCCAGAACATCAACCTCACTCATATTGTCCTCAGCGTCATCAAGTTCCCTCTCATTGGTGAATACCGAAGAGAAGTATTCATTGAGGACCTCGCTCACTTCCACAGCCTCCAGGCACATCTTCCCACTTTTATCTCTAATCGGTCCTACCTTCACTCCTGTCAACCTTTTGGTCTTCACATAATTGAAGAATGCCTTGGGGTTTTCCTTTACCCTACTCACCAAGGCCTTCTCATGCTCCCTTCTTGCTCTTCTCAGCCCCTTCTTAAGCTCCTTTCTTGCTACCCTATATTCCTCAATAGACCCATCTGATCCTTGCTTCCTAAACCTCATGTACGCTGCCTTCAGCCACCTGACTAGATTTTTCACTTCACTTGTCACCCACGGATCCTTCAACCTACCATTCTTTATCTTCCTCACCGGGACAAATTTATCCCTAACATCCTGCAAGAGATCCCTAAATGTCGACCACATGTACATAGTACATTTCCCTGCAAAAACATCATCCCAATTCACACCGGCAAGTTCTAGCCTTATAGCCTCATAATTTGCCCTTCCCCAATTAAAAATTTTCCTGTCCTCTCTGATTCTATCCTTTTTCATGATAATGTTAAAGGTCAGGGAGCGGTGATCACTGTCCCCCAGATGCTCACCCACTGAGAGATCTGTGACCTGACCTGGTTCATTACCTAATACTAGATCTAGTATGGCATTCCCTCTAGTTGGCCTGTCAACATACTGTGTCAGGAATCCATTCTGGACAACTTAACAAACTCTGCCTCGTCTAAACCATTGGAACTAATCAGGTGCCAATGAATATTAGGGAAGTTAAAGTCACCCATGTTAACAACCCTGTTTTTTTTTGCACCTTTCCAAATTCTGCCTCCCAATCTGCTCCTTGGTATCACTGCTGCTACCAGGGGGCCTATAGAATACCCCCAGTAGAGTAACTGCTCCCTTCAAACCAGTTCAAAGGGAGATAAAGACCTGGCCAGAAGAAGCAACCTCAGTGTAACAGGACCGTTTTGAAAACACAGATGGGAACATGTTCAGGGAGACAACTACCTGTGACCATCAGAATCAGGTTTAATATCACCGGCATATGTCATGGAATTTATTAACTCTGCAGCAGTACAATGCAATAAATAATAAATATAAAAGAAAATAATTACAGTAAGTATATATGTATATTAAATTGTTAAAATAAGTGCAAAAAGAAATAAATAAAAAGTAGTGAGGTAATGTTCAGGGGTTCAGTGTTCATTCAGAAATCAGATGGCAGAGGGGAAGAAGCTGTTCCTGAATCGCTGAGTGTGGGTCTTCAGGCTCCTGTACCTCCTCCCTGATGGCAGAGGGGAAGAAGCTGTTCCTGAATCGCTGTGTGCCTTCGGGATTCTGTGCTTCCTTCCTGATGGTACCAATGAGAAGAGAGCATGGCCTGGGTGATGAGGTTCCCGGGTGATGGATGCTGCCTTCCTGTGAGACCACTTTCTGAAGATGTCTTGGATGCTATGGGGGCAAGTACCCATGTTGGAGCTGACTAATTTTACAGTTCTCTGCAAGTTACTTTGATCCTGTGCTAAAACACCCCCCTCTCCCCACCTCATACCAGACAGTGATGCAGCCAGTCAGACCGCTCTCCACAGTACAGTTTCCAAATGACAAGCTAAATCTCCTCAAGCTGGTAATGAAATATAGTCATTAGTTGCATTCTTTGTAGTGTCACGTGAACATTGTTGAATAACATCAATCATCTGTGACTGACAACATGCAGACATGCATAGAAGACATCACTGTTATTAAGCACATCTATGGGGGGGGTATAACAGAGGTCATGGTTGACATTAGGGGTCCAGGCAAGGGTAAGAGATCGGGGTGCTCCCTTCTTTATTCCCATGCTCGTGCTGGAGAAGCTCTACAGGAGCTTGACAGCGACTCAAAGCCACTCACCCTGATGCTGCCTTCATTGCTGCTGGTGGCTTCAATTGTGCCAACTTAAAAACAGATCAGCTGAAATTCTCACAAAATGTCGATGGAGCACAACAGGACAGGCAGCATCTATAGGGAGCAGCACTGTCGATGTTTCAGGCCGAGACCCTTCGTCAGAACTAACTGAAAGGGAAGATAGTTAGTCCTGACGAAGGGTCTCAGCCCGAAACGTCGACAGTGCTTCTCCCTATAGATGCTGCCTGGCCTGCTGTGTTCCACCAGCATTTTGTGTGTGTTGCTTGAATTTCCAGCATCTGCAGATTTCCTCGTGTTCACTGAAATTCTACCAGCTTATCAACTTTGCAATCAGAAGAGACAATATATTAGAAACAAGAAAGTACGCAGATGCTGAAAATCTGCGCAACACACACAAAATGCTGGAGGAACTCAGCAGGCCAGGCTGCAGCTAGGCGAATGAGTACAGTTGATGTTTCAGGCCAAAACCCTTCAGCAAGACAATATATTAGACCTGGTTTATACCAATGTTAGTGAAACCTATAGGGCTGCACCCTGCCCTCACCTCAGGCCACATATCCATTTTGCTAATCCCAGGGTACAACAGACCACTGGTTAAACAAATCAAGCCAGTTTGCAGGGAGATCAGGACCTGGTTCAGAAGGTGCCACCTCAGCACTGCTGGACTGCTTCAAAAGTACGGACAGGAGCATTTTCAGGGAGATGGCTATCTACAAACATCACGTCAACATTGATGAATAAGCGGGATTGGTAAATGGCTGCGTAGGAAAGTGCATCGAGGATTAAATCATGATTAAACACTACATTGACTCTGACTCTCAATACAGGAGCTCCTCAGGGCTGCGTACTGAGTCCCCTCCTTTACTCCCTGTATACCCAAAACTGTGTCGCCACCCACAGCTCCAATCTGCTAATTAAATTTGCCAACAAACCTACATTAATCGGCCTTATCTCAAACAATAACGAGGTGGCCACAGAGAAGTAATTTCTCTGACACAGTGGTGTCAAGAAAACAACCTCTCCCTCGATGTTGCAAAAACAAAGGAGCTGGTTGTGGATTACAGGAGGAATGGAGACAAGCTAACCCCCATTAACATCAATGGAACTGGGGTTGAGAGTGTAAACAGCTTTAAATTCCTCAGCATCCACATCACCAAAAAACTCACGTGGTCTGTACACACCAGCTGTGTGATGAAAAAGGCACAACAGCACCTCTTTCACCTCAGATGGTTGAGGAAGTTTGATATGGGCCCTCAAATCCTTTCTACAGAGGCACAATTGAGAGCATCCTGACTGGCTGCATGATTGCCTGGTATGGGAACTGTACTTCCCTTAATCGCAGGACTCTGCAGAGAGTGGTGCGGACATCCCAGCGTGTCTGTAGTTGTGAACTTTCCATGATTCAAGACATTTACAAGGACAGCTGTGTAAAAAGGGCCAGTAGGATTATTGGGGACCCAAACTATCCCAACCACAATCTATTCCAGCTGCTACCATCTGGGACACGGTACCACAGCATTAAAGCCAGGACCAACAGGCTCCGGGACAGCTTCTTCCACCAGGCCATCAGACTGATGAACTCACACTGATTTGAGTGTACTCTTTATTACAGTGACTGATCTATATGTTATAAATTACTATGATTGCACATTGCACATATGGATGGAGACGTAACGTGAAGATCTTTACACCTCATGTATGTGAGGGATGTAAGAAATAAAGTCAATTCAGTGCCAGCACAAACCGGAAATCATAGCTCAAAAATACAACTGCAGATGCTGTGGATCAAAGACATCATCGGCGAGACCCGACGCAGCGTTGTGTACATATTCTCAGAAATCATAGCTGACTGCAGAGTTCCATGTACTGCTTAGGGATCGGGGCATTGCCTTCAGAGCAGGAGGACAGGATGTCTCTAAGGTCAGTAAGAGCTGCGATCTCCTGTGCCATTGGGAAGACAAACACAAGCATGCACAGAAAATTCACAGACCGCTCTGTGACAACAGGAACATGGGGCACGTGTGGCAAGGTATTCAAACCGTAACAGTCCACCCTGCGCGTCAACGACACTGATGCCTCCCTTCCTGATAGGCTGAATGCTTTCTATGCATGATCTGATGCAGCGAATGATGTGACCTCAAGGAAAACCGCCTCTCTTCCAAAGAACAGGAACTGTATCTGGCTGCAGCGGAGGTGAGGGTATAACCAAGGAAAGCAGCGGGGCTGGACAACATACCTAGTCGGGTGCTGAGGGACTGTGCGGAACTGCTAACAGAGGTCTTAATAGACATCTTTGACATCTCCTTGAAACAGTCCACTGTCCCTGTAGGCTTCAATGTACCCGGGAGAGTAACGGAAACTCTGATATCAACAATCACAAAATGCTTTGAATGTCCTTTCTTCCAGCTCCAGTTTGCCTACTGCTCAAACCAATGCACAGCTCATGTCACAGCCTCGGCCCTCCAATCTGTCCTGTCCCTCCTAGAAAATGATGCTTCCTATTCCAGGATGTTGTTCATCAACTTCAGCTCGATGTTTAACACAATCATCCCTCAGAGACTGGTGGGTAAGCTGTCCTCGTTGGCACTCAACACCCCTCTCTGTAACTGGACCTTGGACTTCTTGATGGAAAGACCCCAGTCAGTCTGAGTTGGCGGCAACATCTCAAGTTCTATCACGCTAAGCACTGGGCTGCATGCTCAACCCACTGCTGACTCACGACTGTACTGCCAGAGACAGTTCAAAATCACATCATCATGTTCACTGATGATACTGCGGAGGTTGGTCTCATCAGCAACATGATGAATTGACATAAGAAAGGAGATAGAGGGGCTTGTCAAAAGGTGTGAGAACACCCAGAGACAAAAGAGATAATTGTGGACTTCAGAAAGGCACAGGTCGCCCACTCTCCAATGGCTGGGCCGTGGAGATAGTGAGGAGCACAAAGTTCCTTGGCATGCACATAAATGGGCAATCTAATCTGGACCCACAACACCTCCTCGTTAGTCAAGAAGACACTGCAGCATCTACACTTTCTGAGGAGATTGAGGTGTGCAAGGCTCCCCCGTCCCCATTCTAACAAGTTTGCACAGGAGCACCGTTGAGAGTGTCTTGTCTGGCTGCATCACTGTGTGGTACAGAAGCTGCAAGGCAATGGGCCACAAAGACCCTACAGAGGAGAGTAAAAACCACCAAGAAGATCACCTCCCCCCTATTTGTGACGTTTACCCAGAGTTTTGCAGGTAAAGGGCCATTGTTAAGGATCCCCACCACCCATCCCACAATTTTTTTTCCCCACTCACTGCCATCAGGAAGGAGGTACAGGAGCATCAGGATTAGTTCAGCCAGACTGAGCAACAGCTTCTTCCTTCAGGCTGTGAGACTAACGAATACCCTGCCACCATTGGGGTCTCGTCACCAGGACAACCAGCTGTTCACTGCCTACCAGTGCTGAATGTGTTTTGAATTATATTTTAGTAATTTATTTGTGCTGATATTTTGTTTTATGTGCTGTGTGTGATATATGTTTTGTGAGTGCACTGTGGTTCAGAGGAACGTTGTTTCATTTGGTTGTGCAGTCAGATGACAATAAACTAAAGCTTCTGATTGGAAGCTAAGACAACTCTCAAGTCAGCAAGAGCTGTGCTTTCTGGTACTATCAGGAATGCAAAACAGAATTATTCAGAGAATATACAGAGACACAAGGCACACGTGGCAGGGCATTCAGACCATAATGAACTACAAGTTCACCCTGTGTATCAACGACAGTGACACTTCTCTTTCTGGTAGGCTGACTGTCTTTTACTCTTGTTTTGATGCACAGAACGACGTCCCACGAAGGAAGGCTCCCCTCCCCCCACAGGCACTGTCCGGCTGCAGTTGATGCAAAGAAGGCCCTAGTCATGGTCAAAGTTGCGGGGCCTGATATCATACCTGGCCACACACTGAGGGACAGTGCAGCCTAGTTAACTGAGGTTCTAAAAGCCATTTTCAACATCTCTCTGGAACAGTCCACTGGCCCCACAGGCTTCAAGGTGGCCACCGTCATTCTGGTGCCCAAGAGGGCGATGGTAACTTGCCTCAACTATTGGCCAGCGGTTCTGTCCTCAACAACCATGAAGTGCTTTGAGCGGCTGGTTGTAGATCACATTAAATCCAGTCTTCCTGCTGCACAGTACCTTTTCCATCTCTCTTTTCACTCAAATAGATCCACTAACGATAGCTTCTGCTCTCCACTCCATCCTGAACCACCTGGAAAATGGTGCCTTATAATGCCAGGTTTATCGACTTCAGCTCAGTGGTTAATACGATCGTCCCTCAGAAGCTGGTGGGTAAACTTTTCTCGTTGAGTCTCAACACCTCTCTCTGTAACTGGATTCCAGACTTGTTGACAGAAAGACCACAGTGAATCGAGTTGGCAGAAACATCTCTAGCTCCATCACACTGAACACCAACATCCCCCCCCCACTCACCCCCCAACCCCAGCTGTGTTCCCAATGCACTTTTGTTCACACTGCACGGCTAGATCCAGTTTAAACTGAGTTATCAAGTTTGCTGATGGTACAACAGTGGTTGGCCTCATCAGCAACAACAATAAGACGTCATACAGAGAGGAGGTACAAGGGGCTGGTGGAATGGTGTGAGCACAACATGGGCAAGAACAAAGACTTCAGGAAAGTGCTGGCTGACCACTCCTCATGGCTCCACCATGGAGAGCGTGCACATAAAAAATAATCTCACCTGGTATCTCAATAAAAGCTCTCTGGTCAAGAAAGCACAACAGCATCTTCACTTTCTGAGGAGATTGAGGTGAGTGAGGCTCCTCCCCTCCCCCCCCCCCCCCCCCATTTTAACCAATTTTTACAGAAGCACCATCGAGAGTGTCCTGACCAACTGTATCACCGTTTGGTACAGGATCTGCAACATCTGACCACAATCCCTGCAAAGGATTGCTAGGACTGCTGAGAATCATCCGGGTCTCTCTTCCACCCATTGGAGATATTTATTTGGACCGCTGTGTTATTCAGAGTCCTTAGCATTGCCAATGATCCCTCCAATCTGAGCAACAGTATCAGGCAGGAGGTACCGTAGCATTAGGACAAGAACTGTTTGGATGGGAAAGAGCTTCTTCCCCCGGACCGTGAGACAACTGAACTCTCCGTAACCACCCAGGTCTCATCACGCATGAAGCACCAGTAGCGTTATACTTCTTAACTCGTGTCATAAATGCACCTTATTATTTGTTAATTTATTTGTGGTAATATTATTTTGTATTATGAATGTGAGTTTAACATACTGTGTTGTGCACCTTGGACCGGAGGAACACGGTTTCTTTTGGCTGTATACAAGTGTACAGTTGAACGACAATAAACTAAACTTGAACTTGAACCACAACTTTTGGATCCCTTTCCCTGAAAGTGTTTACAGGGAAGTATTGCATTTTTCTTAATACTTAGCCTCATCAGGAAATTATCAATAGTACACTTGTGTTCAAGATCATGGGACTTCCCGTAATTGCGCAGCACAGGCTAAATATCATCATAAATGTTTGTGTGGGTAGACAATAACAATTGATTTATCAGTACATTTGATATTCGTCATTAAGTTTATTGCGTAAATGGAATCCATTGATTGTTGGACCCAGAAGGTGCAAAACTGTAATCCTTCAGATTTACTAAGTATATTAAAAGGTGAAGTTAATACTTCTGAACTATAGGGGAATTGAGACCTTGCCAAGTTGTCATCATTACGTACATGAGCCTCCTGAAGATCTTCTGTATTTTCTGGTCCAGAAAAATCTCCAACCACACCCTACTCCTTCAGTGTCACTGAGGACACGGCCATGATCATCGTGAGAAAGTGTTGGAGACGGATTGGATACGTGGTGAGAAGGGAGGCCGACTCCATCATCAAGGCAGGTCCTCAGGGCAGAGAAATTGCAGGAGGCTAAGACATGTCGGCAGTGCACAGTGGAGTCAGAAATGAGGACCCTGAACCACACCTGGGGCACAGTAGAGATGGAGGATCTTCATTGCTCTCCCAAACACCCGCAGTGTAACAGGTAGTAAACCCAGTCTATAGTCATGAACTGCCACATCTTGACGTTAATCAGAAAAAATGTCAGGCAATTTGCATGTGAAAGAGGAAGAAAACTTGAGTGAGTGAGTGAACTCAGCCAAAATGTTTCCCGTTGAGGATCCCCTTGAACGCAACGTTTCTTCGTAAGTTTGCATCAGGCTTGGACTGGCTGTCAGGTCTGCTCTGCCAGAAGAAGATCTTAGCCTATCTGAATTTGGTCCCAAGCTCCATTTCCACCTCAGTTCCCCTATGTAAAAATGTCATGTAACATTGGGTTAAGCAGGCCTCTGCTTACAAGAATGTCTCAGTATGATGCCTGTTGCTTGGTTTCATTGAATAAAACACTTCTATATCCACTCACTTCAGGGTCTCCCTGGTGACTTTGTTCATGTCACAACAAACCGGATGGGCTGCCCCAGCAGCAGAACACACTGGGCCCCTCTCCCGAACCCAGTGAAATGGTCACTGAGTCTTTCCAACACTAAAGAGTATTTTAGTTCCTGATTCTAGAGAGAATAATTTCAAAGGTTAAGGTACTGCTTGTTTCAAGTCACGCTTGAGTTAACTCCTTCCTGCCAGCAGTAGACACAAAAGATTCTGTGGGTGCTGGGAATCTCGAGCACACACACAAAATGCCAGAGGACCTGAGTAAATCAGGCGACATTGAAGGAGGAAGTCGACATCATGGGTCAAGACCCTTCAGGACTGAACAGGCAGAAGCCAGAATAAAAAGGAGGGGGAGGGAAGGAGCATAAATTGGCAGATAATAGGTGAGTCCAAGTGAAAGGGAGGAGGAGAGAAAGGTTGATGGGGGTCACAGGAAAGGGAAAGGATTACCAGAGTTAGAAAACTAGACGCTGATGCCTTCAGGCTGGAGACAACCCGGACGAAATATGAGGTGTTGCTCCTCTAACATGAGAGTGTCCTCAACGAAGCAGCAGATGTGGCGGTGTCACTATGGGACTGGATTGTGGAATTGAAATGGGTTGGCACCAGGAAATCGTGGCTTTTGTGATGGACAGTGTGAAGATGTTCAAAGTGATGTCGAGGACTCTGCACTGGGAGCGCTGGATGCAGTAAATGCCAACAGCACACCTGCAGGTAAAGCACTGCCTCACCTAGATGGACCTGAGGACCTGCCCATCACCTCCCTCCCATACAGATCAAATCATTACCTGGTAAATGAGACAGAACACGGTAAAACAATAACAATACTGAATAAAGTGTGACAGTTACAGAGAAAGGGCAGGGCAGCTAGACAGTGAGGTGCAGATCATGATTGTTCAGGAGTCTGATAGCAATGGGGTAGAAGCTGCACATCAGCCTTGTTACAGTGAACATGAACAACTAGAAGTCGTTCTCAGCCCAAAATGGCACAGATGATGCCTGACCTGCCGAGTTCCTCCAGCACTTTTTGTGCATGTTGTATCAGAAGGAACTCAGTTGGTCACTTCCTATTGCAGTCGGTATCAAAATCTTGGATGTACTGCCAACATGCTGATTTCCAACCCTTTTGGTAAGTTTTAGAATTTGCCGTCATGCCTGAATCGCTTTGTAACTGATGAGAAGTTTGGAATTTCCAGTCTGCAGTTTCGTAACTGTAACTTGGCTGAACTTGCTGATTACTCAACTCCCGAAAAGAAATCGAGAATTCCAAGTCATTAATAATTCTAGTTGTTAGTCAGTTTGGTGACCATTTTGTGTCGCGCATTATGCTGTTACACATAACAGAGCAAACTCACGCCGACTCCTGCAATGACCGTCTTGCAACCAGTAGCAAAAGCACCAAAATCTAAAGCTATGAGATTACTCGCAGTAGCTACACGTTTTCCTCCTTGTTTAAACCAGAACTAGGAATGGAATTTATATTTATATTTACAATGCCTGAGATAAGTCACTAATTGAATGTAGACATTTTAGGTGTAGAATAGTTATTTTCTAGTATATCTTCCTTGCAGTTTAACTTCCCTGTGCTTACTTATGGATTTTCGATAATCACTTAGAGATATTGAGTGGCCATGTTATTTGGTGCTTCCTAATAAAGTGGCCACTCAGTGTATGTTTGTGATCTTCTGCTGCCATAGCTCATCCACTTCAAGGTTTGACGTGTTGTGCATTCAGAGATGCTCTTTTGTGACACGTGGTTATCTGAGTTACTGTCACTTTCCTGTCAGCTTGACCCTGTCTGGCCACTCTCCTCCGTCCCCTCTCATTAACAAGGTGTTTTCACCCACAGAACTGCCACTCACTGTATGTTTTTTTTTGTTTTTTGCACCATTCCCTGTAACCTCTAGAGAGCATTGTGTGTGGAAATCCCAGGAGGTCAGCAGTCTTTGAGATACTCAAATCACCCCATCTGGCACCGACAATTATTCCACAGTCAAAGTCACTTAGGTCACATTTCTTCCCCATTCTGATATTTGGTCTGAACAACAACTGAACCTCTTGACCATGTCGGCATGCTTTTATGCACTGAGATGCTGCCACATGATTGGCTGATTAGATATTTACATTAGCAAGCAAGTATACCTAATAAAGTTAAATGCTAAAGAAGTAGCAATGTTGCTGTCTGGTGCACCACAAGACAGGGAGAGGAATAATAATCAAGTTTTATGCCTTATTCTTGATTTCTGAAGGACCTCAGGATCAATATCACCAGATCTGGCAGCATTCTTCAGGGAAGAATGATTGACTAACCAGCTTGGACAAGCACTGGCAAATTATACTGAACAAATGGGCCGCCATGGTAGCAAAGTAGATAAGATAATGCCCTACCATGCTGGCTGTAAGATTGGGGTTCGATTCCCACTCAATCTTACAGCTGGAGCTGGAGAGCATTACCCTAGCTAACCCCTCCTAATTTTGTACACCCCTATCCAGGGAATAACATCTTAACCTGTTCAACCTCTCCCTATAACTCGGCTCCTCAAGTCCCAGCAACTTGCTTGTAAATTTCCTCTGTATTCTTTCAGTCTGATTGATATCTGTCCTGTAGGTAGGTGACCAGAAATGCACACAACACGTTGGAGAAGGCATTGGTAAGGTCTAATTTGTATGTTTCGATGTAGATATTTAACCTTCGATGGGGCATCTTGATTGGTATGGACATTTGGACCAAAGGGCCTGTTTCCAGGACACTGGATCAGGGGGGCCTGACCTGGGCTCCACGGACCCTTACTTAATGGTATTGGTCCACGGCATAAAAAAGGTTGGGAACCCCTGGCCTGGAGAACTAACCATTCATAGAATGTTACAACATAGTCCAGGCCCTTTGGCCCACATTGTTGTACTGACCTTTAAACTTACTCCAAGGTCAATCTAATCTTTCTCTCCCACGTAGCCCTCTATTTTTCTTTCATCCATCCATGTGCCCATTTAACCAGAGGGTGGTGAATCTGTGGAACTCATTGCCACAGATGGCTGTAGAGGCCAAGTCATTACGTAAATTTAAGTCAGAGGTTGGTAGAGTCAAGGCGTGAAGGGATGTGGAGAGAAGGCAGGAAACTGGGGCTGAGAGGGAAATGGATGAGCCATGATGAAACAGCAGAGCAGACTCGATGGGCCAAATGGCCTGATTCAGCTACATCTTAAAGTCTAGCTAAGAGTTTCTTAACAGTCTGTACCATTCCTGACAGGGAGCTCCATTCCCAATGTAAAGAACTTAGCCCTGCATTCCCCCACTCTACTTTCCTCCAATCATCTTAAAGTTGTGCATTAACCATTTCTGTCCTGCAAAATAAGTCTCTGGCTATCCACTTTATCTATGCCATTACTTGGGAAACTAAGGAATTCTTGAAATTCTCTACCCAGGGGGAAAATATTCATGAATGATTACACTGGACACAATTTTTTAGGAAGTATTGCTCCCTCAGAAGTGTTTTGTAATTATAATAGACCCCTTGAAGGTGAACACAAATATAACTCAGCCTACTCGTATCATGCAGGAACTTGGAGAAACAAGAAATTAACTTTTATTGTTTAATTGCATAACAGTGCTGCTGCTTTGCAATAGTTCAACTAAGCTAAAAATGTTTTGTTAATGATTTTCATTTGTACTCAGTGTCTGAGGCTTCTCACTTAAGTGTCCAACAATAATCAGCCAGTATTGATGGATTCCAGTTTCCCTGATACCGTTTCTCCATGACCGCAATGTCCTGGTGAAACCTTTCACCGTGCTCGTCACTGACAGTGCCAGGATTTGCAGGGGAGAAGTCCAAATGGGAATGCAGAAAATGAATCTTCAGTGACACGTTGCAATTCATGGTTTTGTATATTTGAAGCATGTTGTCAACCAGCTGCACGTAGTTTGATGCTCTGTATTTGCCAAGAAAATTTTCAACAACATCTTGAATGCCTTCCATGTGATTTTCTCCGGACCCACTAGAAGTTCTTTGAATTGACTGTTATTGATGACCTGTTTGATTTGTGGACCAACAAAATTTCCTTCCTTAATCTTGGCATCAGTTGTTCTGGGAAACATCTGTCTCAAATATCAAAACCCTTCACAGATATTTTTCTGCCTGAAGACATCAGATTCCATCCTCACAGTCTTGAACCCAATAATTCTGCTTTTGCCTTTGACAACCCCTAGTCTTTGACCAGGTCATTTCACTGAGAATGAGTTATCAGACAAGGCTCGAAGTCTGTGTCAGTATCAGAGTTGTTTCCATTCGTGGCTTGTGCTTCATGGTACCTTTGCCTCCTCTACACCCCATGTCTATGGAGGCTCCTGTACTGGAAGACCATCGTTATGCGGCACAGGTCTTATGTCTGAAGGGAGATTGGGGAATTCTTTTTGCAGAGAAATCAGACACACTAGTCGCACAGACGGAGCAGCTTGTCACATGACCCACCTGCTCTCACCATATTGGGACAGTGAGTGGCAATGGTGACTTCCCAGTTCCTCTGAGCCAAGCTCATCATGTGCTGATCGAGTGCACATGTTGTGTCCAGGTTTTGTCTTGGTTGCTAATACTACACCAAAGTAAAACTCACGGGCTCTTTCTTTGGGATTTAAGCGTACACTCACCACAAGTGTAGCAGAATGTCTCGTGGCTGTTGCAACATTAGCGAGACATTTTGCTACAACAAATACTTCTGGTATTAGCCATTTCAACCCTGGGACACAGGTACTTCCTGTCTACTCTATGCCTCATAATCTTGTAAAGCTCTATCAGATCTCCCTTCAGGCTCTGCTGCTCCAGCGAAAACAACCCGAGTTTATCCAGCCTCCCGTGATAGCACGTGCCCTCTAAACCAGGCAGCGTCCTGGTGAACCTCTTCTGGATTTGTAAAATTCAATTGCATTTCTTTTTCTCTATAAATGTTTGTAAGAAAATGAATCTTAAGGTAGTATATAGTAACATTAACGTATGTGGATAATAACCTTACATTGAACTTGAATGTTGACAACACCTGCTGCCCTGCCCCTATGAATGTTGTTGGTCACTTCTTCAAAGAACTCAGTCATATGTGTGAGACACGATTTCCCACACACAAAGCCTGGTGCCCATTGCTAATCAGCCCTTGACTCTCTAAGTGCTGGAGAATCATGTCTCTCTGAATACCCTCCGCTGGTCTGAGGCTCATCGGCCTGTGGCACCCTGGCTTGTCCTTGCAGTCTTTCTTAAATTAGCCGCCCTCCACTCTTTTGTAGCTCACATGCTGGTAATGATACAAAGACCCCTGCAAATTCTCTCCATGCTCCTTACAATTGGTCAGGCCCTGGGAAGTTCTCCACCTCTGATATATTAACTACAGTATGAAAAACAGCGGCAACCTATTTTGATAGCTTAATTCACTGATATTGAGGGGGTAAGAACTTAACATATCCATAAAATGAATTAAAGTGGAAAGCTGAAGTTGACACACTGTGTTTCTCATCAGCAACATGAGTCAAGAAGAGTCCCATGTTTAACAAACAGCTTCCTTAAAAAGATGTGTATTACCTTTGTGGAAGGAAGCTTTTGGGGAAGATCTCTCGGGGATGTTCGGGGTGGCCTCGGTCTGTTGAATGATTCCAGGTGTCTCTCACCGGAGTGCAGAGTGCCTGGGTGGAATTGCTTCTGTAACGCCGATGTATTCTCTCGCAGCTCATTTTCCTCCTCTGCATAGGAGCCTGATGAGGATCCCAGCCGGAAACTTGGGTGTGAGTGTGTAAACGGGAGGCATACCACACTGCATTGGAGTGCATCACTGCCAGCACCAGCCTTCATGTCCTCTTATCACATTATGATTCTGGTGCCTGTCCCGTCCCCTGCAGCTAATGGCAATCTTGCAACTGTTAATCCCCAGCACTGCCCTGGAGATACAAGCCCTTGTGGATCCATTTCCTTCTAGGAGAATCAACTCTTTATTTCTTTGAACATATTTGTTTATGAACAAGATGGGGTAAGAATTGTCTGGAATTACCTAATCACATACCAAAGAGTCAGTTTGATTCCTGATTGGTTGAGGAGAGACAGGCTGTCATGCCAGTTGACAGCACCTCGTGATAACAGCAAGGGTTGGGGCTTTGGAAGTCATGTGACAGACACCAGAAAACGGCAGCACTTTGGTCAAATGGGTGCTCAGCTGTCAGAGATGAGCTGGTGACATCTTCCCTTCTGCCATCAACAGCACCACAAGAACCGCAGAGAGACAAGCTCTGCCTTGTGCTGAATCTTACCAAAACCATTTAAGTAACTCTATGTGCATAATAATCTTATGCACACGTGCACTTTAAAAGGCCGCTCATGTTATTTGTCCAGAGGAAATAATCGATGAAAAATGACCAAACTGCCACCGATCCTGCCCCTCCACCCACTGTTTCACGACAAGTGATAAAAATGTATGTGTTTATTAATTAATCCAGGAAGATGGTCCTTTTGAATTCTTGGTGTTATAAGGCTCTGGCATCTGCATGGCACATTGTGATGGCAAACAACGGCCATCTTTTCCAGTGGGTCCTTGAAGACCTGGTGACCCTGGGACACCTGGGATTCCTTGTTGGCCGGCGGGACCTGGTGGGCCGACTTTACCATATCTTGGAAGCCCAGGTGGACCTGAGAGGGAAAGACAAAAGACTGGACGCTCGCATTGATGAATTGGCAACACAAACTAGAGGAACAGTACTGCTGATAACTGGCGATAACAGAGAGCAGAGGGCTGCAGGCTGACAGTAATGGAAAGGGCTAATGCCCCACTGACTGAAATCTAGCAGGCACCTTGTGCAGGAAAGCCCACCCAGCAGAAGCTGACTGCTTTTCAGATATGAGGTGCTAGGGGTGGGAGATATGGAGTATCAGGGTCAAATCATCTGGTATTATTCATGAAGGTCTGCTCCAGGCAGTAGAAATGCACTGCCAGAGGCAGATTTCAGGGAGCAGGCTAAGTAAAAGGAACAAAAGTGTGGTCTATCATCCAAATGGGGAGAAGGTTCAATCACAGGTTGAATCTGTGGTAAAGAAGGCAAATGCAATGTTGGCATTTATTTCAAGGGGGATAGATTTTAAAAGCCAGGAGATAATGCTGAGCCTTTATAAGATACTGGTCAGGTCACACTTGGAGTATTGTCAACAGTTTTGGGCCCCGTATCTCAGAAAGGATGCATTGTAATTGGAGAGAGTCCACAGGAGGTTCATGGGGATGATTCTGAGAATGAAGGGGTTAATATATAAGGAGCATTTGGCAGCTTTGGGCCTGTACTCAGGGCATCAAAGGATGAAGGAAGAGCAGTAGATGTAGTGTATATGGATTTCAGCAAGGCATTTGATAAGGTACCCTATGCAAGGCTTATTGAGAAAGTAAGGAGGCATGGGATCCAAGGGGACATTGCTTTGTGGATCCAGAACTGGCTTGCCCACAGAAGGCAAAGGGTGGTTGTAGACGGGTCATATTCTGCATGGAGGTCAGTGACCTCAGGGATCTGTTCTGGGGCCCTTACTCTTAGTGATTTTTATAAATGACCTGGATAAGGAAGTGGAGGGATGGGTTAGTAAATTTGCTGATGACACGAAGGTTGGAGGTGTTGTGGATAGTGTGGAGGGCTGTCAGAAGTTACAGCGGGACATTGATAGGATGCAAAACTGGGCTGAGAAGTGGCAGATGGAGTTCAACCCAGATAAGTGTGAGGTGGTTCATTTTGGTAAGTCAAATATAATGGCAGAATATAGTATTAATGGTAAGACTCTTGGCAGTGTGGAGGATGAGAGGTGACCTGACAGAGGTGTATAAGATGTTGAGAGGCGTTGATCATGTGGATAGTCAGAGGCTTTTCCCCAGGGCTGAAATGGCTAGCATGAGAGGGCACAGTTTTAAGGTGCTTGGAAGTAGGTAATGTCAGGGGTAAGTTGTTTTTTTTTTAAAAACAGAGTGGTGAGTGCATGGAATGGGCTGTCGGCGACGGTGTTGGAGGCAGATACGACAGGGCCTTTTAAGAGACTCCTGGATAGGTACATG